>NC_088181.1:6503045-6843590 GCF_028769735.1 Zonotrichia leucophrys gambelii
GGAGGTGAAGAAGAAAGAGGAGAAGAGGAAAAAGGAGGAGGTGAAGAAGAAAGAGGAAAAGAAGAAGAAAGAGAAGGAGAAGAAAAAAGAGAAGAAGAAAGAGGAAAAGAAGAAAGAGGAAGATAAGAAAGAGGAGGAGCAGCAGGAGAGTGCAGAGTGAGTGGCTCCCATTGCCTTTAAGGCTTTGTTGGAAATGAGCGTGATTGCAGCTTTTGTTTCAAGTGCGTTCTCCAGCTGGAGAGGCTGAAACAGCCATGGCAGAGCAGAGCTCCCAGCGTGGCGGGATGGGCAGGGATGGGTGTGCTGGGCAGGGATGGATGTGCTGGGGAGGGATGGCAGGCAGGAGGGATGGCAGGCAGGAGGGATGGCATGCAGGAGGGATGGAAGGCAGAAGGGATGTAGGAGAGAGGGATGGCAGGAGAGAGGATGGCATGCAGGAAGTATGGCATGCAGGAGGGATGCTTTGGCCAGCCGGCTGCCCCAGGGCTCGCTGCTGACGCGGCACCTGGTGACAGGAGCGTCTCCTGTGACTCGGGCTCCGTCTCCATCGCGGCCGCCCGTGGCAACCGCAGCCCCTCCTGCGCCTTTGGAGGCGGGAGCTGCCGGCTCCGGAGATGGGCTGTGCTGTTTGAACCATGCCCATTAATTCAGGGCAACCGGGATTGTTTTGAGTGTTACGGAGCTGAATGTAAAGACAGGATTATGTGTTGATGCTGCTTCATACAAGTAGGTACAATTTTACATTTTTTCCTGTTGTAGAAAATCTTGTGGAAGGTGGTGACTTTGGTCTGGATGGGATTGGGAGACATCTTTCTGCTCAGATTAGCAGTTTGCTCTGATTTCACATGAGATAAACATTTAGAGATTTATTACCTAGCACTACAATATTATTCTGTGTTAATTCCTCTAAAGTAGCTAGATTTTCAGGAAGAAGCTGAAAACACATGATTACAAGCCCATATGTTTGTATTTCATCAAAATCTGTTCCTGGAGCTTCACTGTAGAAACTTGAGCTTCAGTTGTGGGGTGAATGAGATGCTACTCCATCCTTCAATGTGTTTGTTTACTGGGAGAAGAGAGAGAGACTAACAGGTTTTCTAGTTTAGGATGGAAAGATTTGTGATCACATTTGAAGGAAGCATAATTTTAAATATGAAAGGGAGAAATTATTAAAAATAACAAAACAAATATTTTCATGCATTTAGCTGTCTTAAAATTCTCATTATGCCAAATCCTTGCTTTGCCTTTCTTGCCAGGAAAGAACAAATCAAGAGGTAAATGCACAGAGCAACATTTGAGGTGCTTTTATTTCAGTTATGAAGTTATATTAAAGCAACAAAATCAGTCTTGAGAGCCTCTTTGTCAGAATGGTGGAGCTGAGGCCTGTGCTTGCTCAGGAAGGAAAATGAGAATTATGTGTCCTGGTGGTGTCTTGCACAGGCAAACGTGGGATTTGAATAGTTCTTGTGGGAAAGCCTTGCCTGGAAATTAGATTTTGGCTTTTTATTTGTCTCATTTTAATTATATGAGAAATGATGCACAGGAGGAGAAACATTCTGCCTGGATCTTTCTGCCTCTGCAGTTTCTGCCCGTGCCCATGCAATGCCCTGATTTATTTGTCACCTCTCACCTGGTCTCCCAGACAGTATTTCTTCTCTTCCTTGCAGGCCCCTGCTGCAGCCTCCTTGTCCCCCTGCTGATGAGGGTGTGGATGAAGCCTGCCTTGCCCAGGAGGCCCCCGGGGCTGAGCAGCTGGAGGAAGTTGAGATAAGCAATCTGCAAGGTGCCCCTGTGCAGGTACAGCACCGCTCCCTGCTCGGCTCCCTGCACTGAGCTCTGCTCTGCCCTGGGGCTCAGAGCTTCTCTGGGGGATGCAGTGCCCTGGCAGGGGCAGGCTGGGCTGGGCACAGGCCATGCTGCCCACCTGGGTGTCCCCATCCCTGAAGCTGGGCAGCAGAGCTGGCTGTGGGTAAAGGGAAGGCTCCTCTCACCCTCCGGAGTGGGCACTGAACAGGCTGAGTCTGAGAGGAGGGACATGGGCAGCCAGTCAAGCGCAAAGGCTGCTCTTTCACTTTTTCGGGGCTTTTTCTCCTTAAAATGCCTTTTATTTTTCATATTGAAGGTGGAAGAGGAGCCAGCTGAAGCTGCTGAAACTGATGCTGAAGGTACAAGGGGTATCAGGAGGGTGCCAGACTGGGATGGAGTGAGGCAGGGATGGGGAGAGAATCCAGCTTCTCCTCTCCTGCTGGCAGGGAGCAGGGAGCTGCCTTCTCTGCAGCCTGCAGGAGCAGTCAGGGCTGTTCACAGGGTAAAACGTCCTGTGGGCACTGCACAATGGCAATATTGGCATTGTCTGCAGCTAGCTCTGCATGTACAATGCTTAGTCCTGTTGATGCTGCAATCCCTGATGTGAAACAAGAGTTTCTCCTTCAGCTGGAGGATGTACAGGGATAAAAAAGTATTTTCTCTACCACTTTTCTCCCTTTGGGGAATAACCAGTGGCATAAAACAGATTTTAATATAATGTTTTAGGAAGCAATGGTTGGTAATGAAAATGGTTGGTGAGTTCCCATTGCAGCCTGACTGAGCAGAGGCACATCCTGGCAGAACTCCACAGGCATCAGGAAGATGCTCAGGGAATGGCTTGCCCTCACCCCTGAGATTCTCTGCATGCAGCCCTTGCGGAGGGGCAATGATGCTGGAAAATGCTGATTTGTCAGGAACTGTAGTGATAGGACAAGGAGTGATGGGTACAAAGTGAAAGAGGGGGAATTTAGGTTAGATTATTAGGAAGAAATTCTTCCCAGTGAGGGTGGTGAGATACTGGAATATGTTGCCCAGGGAGATTGTGGATGCCCCAACCCTGGCAGTACTCAAGGCCAGGCTGGGTAAGACCTTGACCAACCTAGAGCAGCAGGAGATGTCCCTGCTCATGGGACACAACCTTTAATGTCCCTTCCACCCCTTAACCTTCCATGACTCCATGAAAAACATGAGCTGGGATGCCCAGCACTGCCACCAGCCCTGTGAGCAGCAGCAGCAGCCCCAAACCCGGGTCAGCCCCACATCCCTGTGTGCCACATCCCTCCCTTCTCACACAGCCAGCCCCACATCCCTGCAGTGCCACATCCCTCCCTTCTCACACAGCCAGCCCCACACCCCTCCCTTCTCACAGCCCTCTGTTCTGTTGCAGCTGCAGATGCCTTGTCCCTTGCTTGAAGCTCCCAGCAGCTGCTAGCAGCATGGCCAGGCGGGCCCAGGACGTCGAGCTCTTCCAGCTGGTGCATGACAAGCCCTGGGCTGGCAGGGCCCCCTCTCCTGCTGGCCACGGGGCTCTAGAGCAGCTGCCCAATGTCCCCAGTGTCCCCAGCTGCCGAGCCCCTGCTGCCACCCCTGTCCTTGTCGCCAGCAAGCCAAAGGCTGGACTTGTCAACCCCAATTTTTGCACTGAGGAGCAACCCCCACTAGGTATTAGAGATGTTGGCTTTGATGCCTTGTGCAGCTAGAGGGGTGCAGGGGGGTTCCTGGAGTAGTTGCTTTTTTTGTTGCTTTCTGAGGGAGGGGGAAATCATTTAAAAAAAATAAAAGCATGCTTCATGTTGCAGCACAGAGGCTGGGGAACAAACCCCACGTGTTTGTCTGCTTCTGCCTCATCACCATGTGCCTTTTTAGCCAAGCCTTGAGTGTGTCTGCAAATGCTGTGTGTTTAGAGCTGCTCAGAAAGGCTCTCCTGAAGGAGCTGCAGGCAGAGGGTGCAATTTCACCACACACAGTTTTCTCTCCAGCATTTGTGCAGCCTGCTCGTGCTAACAGGAGAGGAAGGTGGAGGTTTGCTGCTCATGGCTTTCTGCCTTTTCTGCAGCTTTGCTTTGCTTTGTTTTTCACCAGCAAGCCGAATTCTGCTGCTTTTCCTAACATGCCACAGGATTTTAACTTTGCCACCCAAACAGGCCTTTTCTCAGGCATTTAATCCAGCCACACTCTGATCCCCTAGCCTCACATCAGAGTGAAGCAGGAGAAGGTGCATGGGGTCTCTCAGATGTGTGAAAAGAAGAAATCCTGCAGGAATTAATTTTATTTTGTTGAATAGCTGAGGAAGACATTACACTTCACAGCCAAATGACTGTGGGGTCTGGCCAAGGTAGCCTCCAGTTCTCCTTTGGACCACTGGCATCTTTCTTTACCCACCACAAACATCCAACCTTCCTGCTTCTGACCTTGCCTGTGGCAGGGAGCAGTTATTACCTCTGCAGAAGAAAGAAGCCATAAATGCTTATTGTAATAGTGCCTTATTCTGCATGAAAAGCCAACACCGTGTGGTTCAGGGCTGTCACAATCCATGTGTTTACATTCAGAAGAACCAGGAGAATCTCTACACCCTGGGAGGCAGGTTTGCCCCTGGAAATCCTGGGCTCCTGCACCTACAGCTGGGAATCCTAATTTCCATGGTTTTCCAAACCACAGGAGCCCAACACTCAGATGGAGTAGCTGCAATCACTGCAAGCTGGGCAAGCAGAAGGGCAGCAGATGGCAGCTCTTAGACTGTTAAAACTGGGCAAAAAAAAAAAAAGAAAAAGAAAAAGAAAAAGAGAAAGAAGTGCTCCAAATGCTTAGGAGAAAGGAGAGCCAGGCAAGAAGGGAAGGGAAGGGAGGGAGAAGGAGAGTCCTTCCCACACGCTGCAGGGCCTGGGGGCAGCTCTGGGCTCTGGGGAGCCATCCTGGCTGCAGGGGGGCCCTGTGCCCCCTCACCTGCCATTGTTGTCCTTCCCCACGGAGCAGGTCATCCCCCCACCGTGGAGATCAAGGATGTGGACAGCCCAGAGCGTGCTGTGGAGATCCACGGCACCTATGGAGAGCTGCCTGCGGCCGGCGCCCCCAACCTGCTGGCCGTGCCCGGCGCTGCATCCCCCAGGTACAGCGAACCCCAGGCACAGCATCCCCCAGGTACAGCATCCCCCAGGCACAGCATCCCCCAGGTACAGCATCCCCCAGGTACAGCAAACCCCAGGCACAGCATACCCCAGGTCCAGCTCTGCCAGGCACAGCATCCCCAGGCACAGCATCCCCAGGCACAGCATCCCCAGGTACAGCTCTGCCAGGCACAGCATCCCCAGGCACAGCATCCCCAGGTACAGCTCCGCCAGGCACAGCATCCCCCAGGCACAGCATCCCCCAGGCACAGCATCCCCCAGGTACAGCATCCCCCAGGCACAGCATCCCCCAGGTACAGCATCCCCCAGGTACAGCATCCCCCAGGCACAGCATCCCCCAGGTACAGCATCCCCCAGGTACAGCAAACCCCAGGCACAGCATCCCTCAGGTACAGCATCCCCCAGGTACAGCTCTGCCCAGTGGTCCCAGCTCCCCCCAAGGCTGTCAGCACAAGAACATTTATTATCCAAGTTTATCCACGTGGAGATGCTCATTCCCAGCAGGTTTGGACAGTGCTGTGTGTGCAGTGGGTGTCACCCCAGTGCACAGCAGAGGAGATGGCCAAAGCTTTTCCTCTTGTTTGCATTTTTAAATTAAATTTTGTTTAATGCTTTTATGGTCAGGGACAGCCCTGTGTGTGTGTCCTCCTGGAGATGGGCTGGATCCCCAAGCCATGGGCAAATCCCATTTGTCTCTGTTCCCAAATTCAGAGCACAGAGAGTCTATGTGCTGGATATGAGCCTGCATCTTTAAAATAATCCATTTTCTTCCCGTATTTTTGCTGCAAAGGTTTGCAGCACGTCCCCCCTGAGTTTGAGCTTTCAGAGGAGTGGTGGAAGCCCCATCCTGCAAAATGTTCAAGGCCAGGTTGGATGGGGCTTGGAGCTACATGGCCTAGCTGGAAGGTTTCCCTTCCTGAGCTAAATGATCTTTTAAGGTCCCTTCCAACCCTGATCATTCAGTGATTCTATGCTTGGAGAGAGGGAGGATTAAAACTGAGCTTATAAATTTAGGCTGGAGGAAGCTGATGGATTTTTTTCTGTGGTTGCACTATGGTTTTTTTTGAGGCTCACCCTTGCAGAGGATTCAAAATGAAAGCTGAAGTGGGATTATTTTCTGTGCTGTAAACCAGGTGCTGTAGTCATTCTCACTTAATAGTTTGGATCTTTTAGTTTTTGCTCCTGGAGGAGCAAAAAAAAAAAGGCAAAAATGTCCACAATCCAGTCTGTTGAACAGCTAAAAAATGGCAAAAATGTCAACAATCCTGTTGAACTGTAAAAAAAAATGGCAAAAATGTCAATGATCTGGTCTGTTGAACAGCTATTTATACTGGGACAGCAGAGCCCAAGGCTTCGTGTAAAATACCTGCAGTGAAAACACAGACAGCATTGAACATATTTGCACTTACACATGTGAGCACATAAACCCTTCTGCTGGGTCTCCAGGGAGTACCCCAAAACAACATTGGGTATTTTTAAAAGCAAGGAACTCCTGTTCTACCACATAAAGAAATAAAAATTAATTATTGTGAGGCAGAAGGGAAATGCTCATGTCCTGCTGGTGTTTCCAGAGAAAAAAGACATAATTCTGCATTGAGCAGTTATCTCTAAATCCCTTCTACTGGCCTCAGCCTGGAGTTATAACATGGCTCTGGCAGGGCCCATTTCTTGGGAAATGAAGGTTCATCAGTCTTGTTCACATGCTGCACCTCCCAGCAGGACACACCTGGGAGCAGAGAGGCTGGAGGTGGTGGGTTCACAGCATTTGAATCCCATTTGACTCCCATTCCTTTGGGAGATTGGTGCTGGCAGGATGCTCCCTCAGCATCCTCCTCCTCCTGCTCCACACACAGCACTGAGACATTCTGTGGGATCAGCACTTGTGGTGACTGGAGACAATTTCCTCATCACAGCTGGAGCTCTGGGCTTGGCTGCAGGTTTGCAAACCTCTCTAGACTTTTGCTGGGACTGCTACCTTCATATTCAGCTTCCCTTCTGACACCTTTTGTGCCCACATGTAAGGAAGTCACCTGAGAAACCCATCTGTGCCAAAGGGAGGCCCAGCTCAGTTAGGACACAAGCTCTGGGTGTTGTGGCATTGCACTTTCCTTGCCCCTTGAAGGGCAGTGATGTGGAGCTGTGGCACTGGGGGCCAGCACAGGATGATGCCTGCCCTCTGTGCATCTTGCCAGGTACCCAAATTGAGTTGCAAAATGGGCCAGGTGGCTGCAAGGGCTGGTTGGTACTCAGGGAGGAGCAGAGCTCCAGCAGGAAAGGAGCAGGAGGCTCACTCCCAACTACTCCAGGCAATGTCACAAAAATTAGGGTAAACTGACCCTAGCAGGAGAAGGGGGAATGGAAAACAGGTCACACCTGGGAGGAGGAAGAGGAAGGAGAGGAGCCAAGCCAAGCCTTGGTGTCTGTGTTTGTGTCTGCAGGAGAAGGCGACTGCTCCCAGAGGATGCTCTGGACAGGGGGCTGGTGAGCCAATCCTCCAGCCAAGGGCTGGGCTGGGACCAGGAGCACAGGGAAAGGTGAGAAATGGGCCCAAGGGCTCCAGATCAGCCAGGGGTTCACATCCTGGGGTTCACATCCTGGGGCTTGGGTGGAAATAGCAAACACCACAAATATCCTTTGGGATACCAAAGGGAGAGGGAGCCATGCCAGTTTGTGTTCTTCTCAGTACACAATACCCCAATAAACACAGGTAAATCCTAATTCAGATGCAGCAGGTTAAAGAATGGGAATAATGACTGGGTCATGGGGCTGGGAGCAACCTGGTCTAGTGGAAGATGTCCCTGCCCATGGCAGAGAGGCTGGAATGAGATGAGCCTTAAGGTCTCTTCTAACCCAAGCCATTCCAGGTTTCTGTGACCCCAATAACCTGCCCTGCCCTTCCCTACCTCCATGCAATGCCCTCTGGTGTCCCCCAGCCTGCCCGAGCGCATCGGCTCGGCCTCGAGCCTGAGCAGTGCCATCATCAACACCCGGCTGCAGGAGCTGGTGAGGCTCTTCAAGGAGAGGACTGAGAAGGTGAAGGAGAAGCTCATTGACTCTGATGTCACCTCAGATGATGAGAGCCCCGTGGCATGTGAGTCCAGGTGGGGCTGGGAGTGTTTCCCTGGTGGGTCCCTGTACACGCTGTGTTTTCTGGCTGCTGTTTTATTAACAGTTTAAACACCTTAAGAAAAACTGCAGAAAGAAGATTCTTTTTTCTGCACTTTGAAATAACTGTGTGGCCTCTCCCAGCTCCCAGCAAGCCAGCACCTGCAGCAGCAGCAGCGCCTGCCCCAGGAGGGGATCTGGAGGGGGACAAACCTCTGGGGGATGACCACTACTGTGAGATGCTGTGCTGCACCTTCAAGCGCCGGCCCTGGCTGGAGCACCTCAAGAGTTACCAGTTCCCCAGCAGCATTGACCCCCTGACCAGTGAGTGATGGGGCACAGCCTGGGCTGGGGGCACCTGGAGGGACTGGGGGAGAGAGGGTGATGAGAGGGACAGGAAAACTAAGCAAGAAGCAGCTTAGCTTTTTCACTAAAGCTCAGACTTTTAAATTCCTCTGCAAGGCACAGGCCTTCCTCCATACTTCCAGCTGTGGGTGTCAAGAGCAGGACTGGACATTCTGCTTTCCCTGTGGTGTGGATATCCCCCCAAAAAATTAAAATCACAGAAGAAGATTCTGTGTGGCCACCCCACAGAAGCCCAGCTCTTTCCTTAGTCTCTCATATTCCTCAATCCTTTGGAAGCCTCTGGGCTCAGGCAGCCAGCCACCAGCTCAGCACGGCTGGAGGGGAAAAACAAAAACAGGGAAGCTGGAGTTGTGAGAGCAGAGCGAAAGCAAATATAGCTGAATATAGCAAAGTTAGAAGAAGCTTTTTGATAAAATGTGGTGTGTTCTGTGACCAGGGGTGTTCACTCTGTGCTGGAGATCAAACACTGTCACCAAGAGACTTCCGGCAGGTTTTCCTTTGTGCTGAGGGCAGGCCAGGGATGGAAACCCCTCTGTGAGGAGGATTCCCCCAGAGCAGGGACGTGTTTCCAGCTGATGGTGGTGCTGTTCCCTGTGTGCAGATCTGATGTACGTGCTGTGGCTGTTCTTCGTGGTCATGGCCTGGAACTGGAACTGCTGGCTGATCCCTGTCCGCTGGGCCTTCCCCTACCAGACCCCAGCCAACATCCACTACTGGCTGCTGGTGGATTACCTCTGTGACCTCATTTACCTGCTGGACATCCTCATCTTCCAGACCCGGCTGCAGTTCGTGCAGGGGGGAGACATCATTGTGAGTGGCAGGGCACTGCATCCAGCACTGGGGACCAGCTGGGCACTCCCACCCCATCACCTTGAGGGTGCTGCTGGACCCTGAACTGAGCCCTCTCACCATGGCCATGGCCACCAGGTGCTGCTGGACCCTGAACTGAGCCCTCTCACCATGGCCATGGCCATCAGGGCTCTGTCCACTCCCAGAGACCACAAGCATCTCTCCTGACACTGACTGGACAAGCCAGCTGTATTTTGTCTGCCAAACACACAATTTTCCCCTAGAAAATCAGTCCCATGCTCTCCATACTGTGTGGCCTTCCTGTTTCTGGGCAGGGATGCCTGCAGGGTGTTGCTCCAGGGGGTGGCTCTGCCTGTGGTGAGGGGTTCATTGACTGACCTTGGCACAGCCGTGTGGTGCCAACCTTGGGCATGGGTGTAACAAACCCTGGGGTTAATTTTCAGGAGCACACCAGGCAGGATGTGTTAGCAATTGCAATCTGAACACACAGATCACTCCCTTGAGATAAGGCAAGCCCTTGATTTCATTTCCATATTCAATTAAACAAACTGAAAAATCACACCTTGAGGGTGCAGCCTTCCCATGCCCATGCAGATGCTCAGACAGGCAGTTTCCCCTGCAAATGCTGATTTTGTGGTGCTGGCACTGTGATGTGCTTTTCCTGGGATGCAGAATCAGCACAGGATGTCCCATGGTAGGATGGGAAGATGGGAAACAGCCAGGATTTCTCTGCTTGCTCTTCCCCCTTTCCAGGCACAAAGGGAGCATCTTCCCTGTCGTGGTGCAGAGAAGGAAAGCCAGGCATGACCACAATGGCCTAGCTTTCCTTTCTCTAAGCAATAATCAATATTCCTCTCTCTCTCCCTCCTGTTCCCCCCAGACTGACAAAAAGGCCATGAAAGAGAACTACCTGCGGTCACAGCGCTTCAAGGTTTGTCAGCATTGTCTTCAATTCACTGAATCTTTCACCTCTTTCACCTGCCCTGTGGGTTCAGCCCCACCCCGGGGCCCCTGCAGCTCCCCACAGAGGTGTCTCCCATGTGCATTTCAGATGGATGTGCTGTGCCTGCTGCCCCTGGATTTCTTCTACTTCAAAGTGGGTGTGAATCCCCTGCTGCGCTTCCCCCGGTGTCTGAAGGTGAGCCAGGGCTCACAAAGCAGAGCAGCAGCTGCACAGGGCACAGAGGGCTCCTCTGCTGCCTGGGTGAGCTGTGCCTGCTCACACCCATCCATGGTGACAGCAGGATCACAAAATGGAGGGGAGTTTTGTCCCAAAGGCTTTGCAGGTCACACACTTCATTTCAATCCTAAACCACTCACGTTTGACTAGGAGGGCACTGAAGAATGGAGACAAATCTGCCTGTGGCAGTCCACGCTGCAGAGGGGCTGCAGGAGGGAAATGAGGGGCAGGCGGGTTTTATGGGGAGGGGATTCTCCCAGGGGAACCTGGAACATGCAGCTCTCCTTCTCCTCCCAGTACATGGCCTTCTTCGAGTTCAACAACCGCCTGGAGGCCATCCTGACCAAGGCTTACATCTACAGGTGAGGGCCATGGGGGCAAGGAGGGAGCATGGAATTGCTCTTTGCCCCTGGGCAGGAAGGTTCCCTTCATTCTGCACTGTTCTGGGCCCCTGATTTTTTCCCTGCTGTGCCTGGGCTGGCTGAATGGACTTTGGCTGATGTGGTGGAACAGGAGGTTCCCAAAGCCTGCATGGGCAGGATCAGCTCTCCCCAACGCACAGGGACAGGGGGGCTGGCAGTGAAGGGGAGCCATCAGCAGATAAACTGCCTTTCCTGGCACTTCTGGGGCTGCAGGAGGCAGCAGCAGGGCTGGGGTGCTCTGTCACCTGTGTGGTCACCACTTCAAGGCTCCCACTGATCCCATGGGGGACTTGGCATGTTTCCCTGTCAGATCTCATCTCCCTTCCTGCTCTCTCCTGGGTTTCTCTGCAGGGTGATTCGCACCACTGCCTACCTGCTGTACAGCCTGCATGTGAACTCCTGCCTCTACTACTGGGCATCAGCCTACGAAGGACTGGGCTCCACCACCTGGGTCTATGATGGGGAAGGAAACAGGTACAGGCCAGGGCTGGGGGTCTCACACAGCACAGCCTGCTGGAGCTGGAGCAATAAGGGAGGTGTTGGGATGCAGCTGGGATCATGAAAACCCCTGAAGCAAAACACCCAAGGGAATGCCCAAGACCAGGGAACACATGGCTTCTCTTAAATGCTATTCCAACAATTTGTTCACAAAACATGTTTTTCCCCCTGATAATTTCTAAAAGTGTAAATGTGGCTGAAAACATGTTGCTGCTTTATGGCAGAGGAGCAGAAACCAGGAGTAACCAGAGCTGAGCCTCCCAGGTGGAGGATCCTGGAGGGACCATTGGTTCCCTGCTCCTGTAGCATCTTCAGAAGCACCTGCAGGTGTGGTGGGGGGTCTGAAGCCCTGCAGTTTTTCCTTTTGCCATCCATAATTACTCTCAGCAGGCTCTGGCCTGTAAATCTGTGCTGAGGGGTGAAACAGAAATGCCTTCAGAGCTGCCTCCTCTCCTCCTCTCCTTTTCTCCTCCAGCTACATCCGCTGTTACTACTGGGCAGTGAAAACCCTCATCACCATCGGGGGCCTGCCAGACCCCAAGACCCTGTTTGAGATCGTCTTCCAGCTGCTGAACTACTTCACAGGGGTCTTTGCTTTCTCTGTCATGATAGGGCAGGTGAGTTGGAGTCAGGGGGGATTTACAGCCTCAGCTGGGGGTGGGTTTGGTGGGTTTGATCCACAGGTTTGCCTCTCTGGGTTTGTTTTCCCCATGGGAAGACCTGCTCAGCATTGGTGCAAGACAAAAAGGATCTGGCAGATGCTGGTAGGGTTAGGCTAATGTGCTTAACCTGCTGAAGGATAAGTGACAGCAACCTAAAGTTCTCCTCCACCTCTTCCTTTCAGATGAGAGACGTGGTTGGTGCTGCTACTGCAGGACAAACATACTACCGGAGCTGCATGGACAGCACCATTAAATACATGAACTTCTACAGGATCCCCAGGGCAGTGCAGAACAGGGTGAAGACATGGTACGAGTACACATGGCACTCCCAAGGCATGCTAGGTGAGATCCAGCCACTCCAAGGCTGAATGTTTGAATCTCATGTTTTATCTCATGTTTTATCTCATATGGTTGCTCTGCAGAGCTGAAATGTTACCGTCAAACAGCACTACAGTTTGGGGGTGGAGGGTGGTTTATTTTACTCTTCAGCACAGGGGCTTGTTTGTCCACCTATGGAGTTCACAGACTGCCACTGAGTCTCCGCAGCACTTTGGTGACATGGCATCCCATGTCCAGTGTCCCAGGTGCCCTGGGGAGAGGACAGTGACTGTCCATCATGGCCAGAGTGTGTCCAGCAGCAAAGCCACCAGCTCACCCTACAGTGAGCCATCAGGCAGGAGCAGAACCTCTGTGCCCACCCCCTGGACAGGAGAAATGCTGACTTGGGTCGGTGGTCTGTTTCTGGGAGCCATCATGGCAGGGATAATGCAAAGGGTGATTTTCCATCCCACTTCAGATTTAGACCTGCAGGTTGCTGGGTGGGCAGAAGCCAGGGGAGACCTTTCTGTGTGAGTTGGCTCCTGACCTCTGCCACCACAACATGGGCTGCTTCCCCACTGCCACATGAAGGACACACTCCCAAATCAAGTGCTGGAATCAGCCACTTTTCTGCTGTGTCTCACAGATGAGTCAGAGCTGCTGGTGCAGCTGCCGGACAAGATGAGGCTGGACATCGCCATCGACGTGAACTACAACATCGTGAGCAAAGTGGCCCTTTTCCAGGTACCCTCTGCAGCCCAGCCCTGCCTGGCACAGCCTGCCATGCCAGCACACGCTGAGGCTGGCATGTTTTGGCTCTCTTTGGGCTCAGGGCTGTGACAGACAGATGATCTTTGACATGCTGAAGCGGCTCAGATCAGTGGTGTACCTGCCCAACGACTACGTGTGCAAGAAGGTAAGGGGATGCTTGGGAGTCACAGCCAGGCTGTGCAGGGCACAGGGGGAGCCAGGCCTGGCCCTTCACCCTGCTGGGCCACCTCACAGGGAGGGAATTTAGAGCAAAAACACCCTTGGTGGCAGCTGGCCTTGTACAAAGCAGCTTTGAACAGCAGGGGAAAGCTTGTTGGGTGTGGGGGTGTTCACAAGGGTCCCAGGAAGAGGGAAGAGATGAGGATCTCAATCCATGTTTCAGAAGGCTTGATTTATTATTTTATTATATATGTTATATTAAAACTATACTAAAAGAATAGAAGAAAGGATTTCATCAGAAGGCTTGCAAGCAAGAAGAAGAATGATAACAAAATCTTGTGTCTGACCGAGAGTCTGAGACAGCTGGGCTGTGATTGGCCATTAATTAGAAACAATCAACATGGACCAATCACAGATCCACCTGTTGCAGTCCACAGCAGCAGATAATAATTGTTTACAGTTTGTTCCTGAAGCCTCAGCTTCTCAGGAGAAAAAATCCTAAGGAAAGGATTTTTCATAAAACATCATGGCTACAGTTGGAGTCTTGGGGATGCTGAGATGAGAATGCTCAGGAATGAGAACCATCAAGATGTTTTGGGAGCTTGGAGAGGCCATGGGCATCCTTAGGGCATCCATGAGGTGTCCCTGGCCAGCTCCCCCTTCCCTGCAGGGGGAGATAGGCCGGGAGATGTACATCATCCAGGCGGGACAGGTGCAGGTGCTGGGGGGACCCGACGGCAAATCCGTGCTGGTGACTCTGAAAGCTGGATCTGTCTTTGGGGAAATCAGGTGAGAGAAGCACTGTCAGGGAGCTGGGGAAATACAGCCTGTGGGTGAGACATGGAGGGATCAGCAGCATCCCAATTAATCTTTGTGACTGAGAGCCGTGAATGCTGGGCAGAGGCTGAGACACAAATCACAGCTTTCCTGCTGTTTCTGTCATTGTGTTGTCTTCTGCCTGGGGAGCTGGGGATGGTAAACAGGGGAATATGGATGGAGGAATGGGAAAATTGATCAGAAAAGGTGTTTCACAAATACATTCTCCCAGCCCTTCCAAGGGAATAAAAAGCCCTGCACCAGCTGGTAACGCAGCAACACTGCTGCCTCCCCACAGCCCAGCAGACACCAGACTGGTGTTAAACACAATATTTAACCCTTCAAACCCACAGATAATATTTTATATAGTACTCCATGCAAGGTTTCCCTTTATCATTCTTTAAAAACAGCACGATAAATCCCATCAGGAGTGAAAATTAAACTCTTGAGTCCCCTGAAAGAGAGAGGTGCAGAGGTGTAAAGGAGATTTGCAGTTCTGAGCCTGCCAACAGAGGTGTTGATGTCTCGCATTGTCTCTCCCAGCCTGCTGGCAGCAGGAGGGGGAAATCGCCGCACAGCAAACGTCGTGGCCCACGGCTTCGCCAACCTTTTTATTCTGGAGAAGAAAGACTTGAACGAGATTTTGGTGCATTACCCGGAGTCTCAGAAGCTGCTGCGCAAGAAAGCCAAGTGCGTGCTTGGGCTGCTGGGCTGCTCCTTTCTAACCTGCGGGGGTTTAAAACCAGCAGAGCCGGGGCCTCGCAGTCTCGGGGGGTTTTCTCTCGGTGTGGAGCCCTGGGGATGCTCCCGGAGCGGAGCTGGGCTGCGGCCGCCGTCCCTCGGCAGAGGGCACCCGGGCCCCGGCGCTGAGCGGAGCCTCCGCCTGCCGGAACCCGCCTGGCACAGCGGCTGGAGCTGGGCACGGAGCGCGGCCAAAGCGCCTTCGCTTAAAAATCCCTGTGAAGATTCGGTTTAACATTTAGCATCGCTCAGATTTGTTGTCCACAGCGGGTGGAGCTGGGCAAGGAGCATGGCCAAAGCGCCTTCGCTTAAAAATCCATGTAAAGATTCGGTTTAGTTTTTAGCATCGCTAAGATTGGTTGTTCTGTCCTCGCCAAGACACACAAAGCTCCTTTTGCTGCTTTTAACGCTTGGTTTCTCTGCATTATAAAATCCAGCTAACACAATGTTCCCGGACTGACACCACCTCTCCCTTCCCGTGCTGCAGGAAAATGCTGAGGAGCAACAACAAGCCCAAAGATGAGAAGGGAGGCCCCGGAGATGCGCTGGTCATCCCCCCGAAAGCGGAGACCCCAAAGCTGTTCCGGGCTGCCCTGGCGGCCACGGGGAGGATGGGGGGCAAGGGGCCCCTGGGGCGGCTCCGCTGGAGGCTGAAGGAGCTGCAGGAGCTGCAGGCGATGCAGGAGATGCAGGAAGCGCAGGCGATGCAGGCGATGCAGGAGGCGCAGGTCAGCACGGGGAGCGCAGAGATCCGGCTTTGCTTCCTTAGATACCAAGTGTGCTCTCCCCAGCAGCTCTGGAGTGGTTAAGGTGCCTTAAAAGACCGAGCTCAGGATGTTGGGGTTTGTCAAAGCGTGGGCAGGCAGGAAGGGGTGACCCAGCATCTTGCACAGGTCTTTGGTGGAGTGCCAGTGTTTTGCTATACAAAAGGGAAATACGTTAAATTTTTGCCTGCCTGTGCTACGCCTGAGTCCAATTTCTAGCTAGGCTGTAGCCACAGATGAATGAATGTATCTTCTATCCTGCAGAGACAGGATAATTAATCATAATTATGATTAATAATTAATCAATGTATGAATCAATTAATCAATGCACCCACAGCCCAGTTGATGTCCCAAATCTTTCCCCAAGTGGCCAGGACAGAGGTGCCCACAGCCTGCAATGCCATCCTGCCACCTCTGCAGGAACTCCTTGCTTTTTGCCATGAGCAGCTGAAAATGGCTCTGTCCTTTTTTTCCCCTCCTTTTTTATTTCCAGCTGTCTCAGCCAAACTTGTAAGGAGAGTTTTGTCTCCGTGCAGCCCCTGCTGTTGTTGTCAGCATGGAGCCAGGCACACTTATCACATCTGGATGTGCACAGGGAGGGAGGGAGGAGCTGCCAGGGAGTGCAGTGACCTTGGGGCTGGGTAAACACCAGGCTGATGCCAAGCATAGCTGCACTTCTGCAGCCCTCCAGAGGCTTGAGAAGCCTCAAACCATGTGGTGTTTAACATAATCCATAACCAGTTAACAGCAGCAGTGAGCAGTGGCACTGAGGGCTCTGAATGAGGGAAAAGAAGCCATGAAACAAGTGCTGAGGGGTGAATGAACTGGGAACTGACCCCACTGGTGGGTGAGCAGGACCTGCTGAACAGAGGACATCCCTCTCCTCGGCACATCCCTGGGGCAGCCCACATCCCAAAGGAGCTCAGGGCAGGCTGGGGCTGCTCCCTCACAGCAGCTCTAGTGCTGTGGTTGGCACAGGTTTGGCCAAGACCAGCCCTTCCAGAAGCTTCAGGAGCAAACCAAGAGTGTGACCGTGTTCACAGGGGTCCCAGGAAGAGGGGAGAGATGAGGATCTGACTCCATGTTTCAGAAGGCTTTATTTATTATTTTATGATATTTATTACATTATAACTATACTAAAAGAAGAAGGGATTTCATCAGAAGGCTAGCTAAGAATAGAATAGGAAGGAATGATAACAAATGGCCAGCTGACTGTGATTGGCCATTAATTAGATATAACCAACATGGGCCAATCACATATGTACCTGTTGCATTCCACAGCAGCAGATAACCATTGTTTACATTTTGTTCCTGAGGCCTTTCAGCTTCTCAGGAGAAAAAATCCTAAGGAAAGGGTTTTTCATAAAAGATGTCTGTGACACCAAGAGTTAGTGCAGAGGTGGGAGAGCTCTGCTCTGCTCCCCTCTCTGTGCTTCTCAAGACATGCAGGATAGAATCCAGCAGCCCCTCTGGCCTCAAGCTGGCATCCCAGTGCAGAGATCCTGTGCTGGAACCACAGAACTCCTGTCCAGCTTTGCCATATTAGGGGTAGTGAGCAAGGATCTGCTAAGGTTTTTTTTTTTTTTTGCCTCTTTTTTAACTTTTCATTGCAGGGTTCCAGTGTCAGCCCAACCCCACCGAAGTCACCAGTGCACCAGAGATCTCCTGTCGCATCCCGCAGAGCACAAACCCGCCCGGGAGGAGAAATATCCTCAGAATCTCCTGATCACTCAGTCACCATCCGTGTGATCTCCACAGCAAGAGAGGATGAGGAAATCCTTGCTGCTGAGATTTCAGAGAAAGATGAAAAGGAAGAAGAGCAATGAAAGAGCAGCAGGGCCCAGGGCAGGCGTAGGAGTCAGGCAAATGCCTGGGCCAGCAGATTCTTGTTGTTAATGATTTCCATGCAGTGGCTGTAGCTTTGGCTATGTGCTGTGGGTAGCATCTGCCTCTCTCTTCTGCCCAGACCCTCAATCACTGCTGATAAAACCCTCTGCCATTTGACCCAGAACCACGTAAGGTTTCTCCACTCTGCAGATCTATTGAGCACCTTTATGAATTCCCCACTAAATCTCAGGTCAGCCCTCATGCTTTGTGGAGGGAGAGCTATGGAAAAATTGCTTTTTATGGCTCTGGATGGTTAATGAGTGTTCAGACAAAGCATGAAGAGTTATTCACCTCTGACAGCTGAGTCACCACTTGGCTGGAAACAACCCAGGGCAAAAAACCACAACAAGGTTTCTCTGTTGGGCTCAAGGTTGACAGCAGCAGTGGGGAGTGATTCATCTGAAAAGGATGTGGGCTATGCTCACAGGCCAAGTTTGATTTGCTCACAAACAAAGCTGTCATGAGAATGCCAAGCTCTGTCCCCAGTGCACAGACTGCAAGGTGCCTGAGGGACCCTCGTGGTGCCAAGACCACCTGGGCTTTGCCATGGGAGGAATCCTTGCTGGGAAGGTGGTGGGCTCTCCATGACTGGGGGCTCTTGTGGGGAGATTGGATGAGCATCTTTCAAGGATGGAGAAGCACAATCCTGGATGAGATAGATGTTCCTGGAGGTTTTGTTTCCAGCCTTGGGATTTTTCTGTGCTGCCACTGCTGGGAGGGATAAACAGAGAGCAGGAAGGGAGAACTGAGTTGGTTCCCAGCTGGGAGGGGAAAGAGAAGGGCAGTGAGTGCTCTCCTGTCCCAGACAGTGTTTCAGAGTCAGCTCTGAGCCTGCCATGTGCCAACAAGTTCCCCTGCACTCCCTGCTGGGCCTCAGTGCCACCCTGTTACAGGAGCCCCCTCCAGCCAGGTCTCACAAGCTCTCAGAGGTCCATAACACACCCAAGACAGCTCAGCTACCTTTGGAGGCATAGAAATCAGCAGGATGGCTTCTGCTGCAGTGTTGGAAACAAAAAGGTTTAATAAAAGGCAAAATAACAAACAGAGAAAAACCAAGCCAGGTGCAGGAGATTCTTGCCCCTGGTTAAACACCTCACAAAAGCAATTGGTTTCTTTGTTCTCTTCTTTTTCTAGTCAATTGCCCAGGCAGGACTTTTTGGCCCCTATCCAGTTGGCTGTCCTTAAGTTTGGGGTGAAGTCCCCTAGGTCTATGAGATGTCTTTTCACCTAATTGAGGAGAGAAACTTCTGGGCTCCTTTCCTTTTTGAGGGGACAAAGGAGAGTTCTGTCACTCCATCAACAGGGGACACATTCCCGTAGCATCCCCATTTCCAGCAGGCAATTTCCAGCTCTTCAGCCACCTCAGACTGGCTTCAGACTGGCTTCTTCAGCCCGCTCAGACTGGCTCCTGGCCACATTTCCCACAGAGAGAAGCCACTCTGGTGCTGCTCATCACTCAAATCATGAAGGCGCTGCCCCCGCTGTGCTGGAGGGGAAGGCAAACAGCACCAGCACCAGCTGATGGCTCAAGGTGCCCCATCTTCCTCCAGCACCACCAGCTCCCTCCTCATCCTCCTCAAGCCAGCCCCCAGCACAGTGAGCTGAGAGGGGCTGGGGAGCAGCGCATGAGGCAGGGCTGGATGAGGTTTGCAGATCCTCCCCGAGTTTTGGCTGTCCATTCCCACAGAGAGGAGCCACTTCCCATCCTGTGGAGGAGCAGCTGGGGCAGGTCTGCTGCAGGGAGCAGCCCTGTCCCCGTGGCCAAGGCAGTCCCAGGGGTTCAGCAGATGCAGGGAGCAGTGCTGCAGGTTCCACAGGTCTGGCTGTGACACAGGGAGGGGTGGCAGGGCTGCTGTCACCCCCTGGGTCATCCCTCTTCCCATCCAGGCTGACCTTCACCTCCTCTGGGATATCCTTTTGTTGCTTTTTCCCCTCCCTTCTCTTGCAAACTGTATGGGTTTCTGTGGCAAAAAATAAAGCCAGAATAGGTGTCAGCCTTAGTTAATAATGCCTTGCTTTCTTTATAAACAAATTTAATGAGCTCCTGTACTGCAGGGGGGTCTGAAGCCATCACATTGCAGGGGAGAGCCTGCAGTCACCCAAACCTCCCTGAAGATTTCTCATCCTCAGTCATTTGCCAGTGATTTCCATTTGCCAGGCAGAAGATTTTGATGGGGAGTGAAAAGTTGCAGGTTTTTTCCACTCTTTAAATATTTATGTAATCAAACCAGGAAACATGCAAAAATCAAACTGGGGCTCTGATTTACTTCTATGATTTAATTTTCTTTAGAAAAAGCTTATAAATAAATAGTGGGCTGTAATTGCTCTCGTAATTCACTGTATCTACAATAAACACCATGTAGATTACAATTTATTTAGTGTGGATTTATTTCAACATTCCAGCTGTTATTTTGGCTTCTTGCTCACTCATGCACTGACAGAGCCAGAAAATCCTCACATGCAGGTCAGATTTCCCAATAAATAATCATTTCTCAATAAATAATTAAGAGGCTCAGAGCTCACATAATACTGGTAGTAGAATTGTAATTTGTCTTTAATCACCAACAGGAGGGGAAAAAAAGCTTTCTTAAACAGAAAAGATTGCTTGAAGATCCTAGTTTTCAACAGGCAGCATGAGGTGGTGATGGATACACAACTGGTAATTCTGGAACCATGGGGAGATCTGAAATTATCCCTCTCTGTGATCTGTTTATGGCTTTAGCTCTTTGGAGAGATTATTCTCCAGGTAATAATTAAGGTCAAGGTAGGGCCAGACTTGCAGGCTGGGCTGGGAGTTGAGCTCAGGTCTGTTTGCTCTGCTCTGCTTAGAGATGAGGGCAGAGACTTCAGTGCCTCTTGTTTTGGGGTTGCCATGGCTTGGATTTCTTCTGTTAACTTTTAAATTCCATTCATTTACCAGGTTTTTCTGTATTTGCAGTGGGCTTCCTTTGCAGTGGCTCCAATAAATACCTTGCAGAGGGCACTCATCACTCAGTGTTCCTTCCCCTGCCCTTGGAACATTCTTGATGGGTTTGGTAACACTCCATGTACCTTTGCTGCATTTCTTATTAGCTTTTGCTCGTTCCTCTCAGTGTCCTCAAGCCTGGGGTCGATCTGATATGAGATCCTCTCTTCTATTAATGCAGCACTTGGGGAATCTTGACAGGCAGCTGCTTATTGCCATAGAAACCAGGTTTTCTTGCTGTGATATTTTAGCTGTTGCAGCTTTTTAGTGAAATGAGTGGAGTAGAGAAGTGCTGGAGGAAGGAGCAGAGCTTGTCCTTGGAGCTGTGGGAATGTGGAAGGTTTTGCCTCACTGTCACCACTAACATCTTTTTATATACTGTTTATACTTTTATATATGTAATTATTAATTTTTTTTATACTGGGGGTGTATTCATATTCCTTGTGGCCTGTGTCTTTCAGAGAACTGACACTGATTCAATGTTCTGTAGGAAGTTAGAGAAGACAAATGCCTCCCATTAGAGAAATCAGCTGACAGAAGGAACAGTGCAACCCACCAAGACATCTGGCAGTGGAGGGAGTTATTTTCCCCTGGACAGAAACAGGGCAGGTAGCTTCTCTGTATTTATAGCCAGAGAAATCTTTTAAAAAGATTAAGTGCAACTGCAGGTTAATCACTGATAAGGTTGTAACGAAAGTAAAAGCAAATAAGCAGGTTTGGGGATTAGACTCGGGTCCAGAAAGAAATTGCAGGATAAATGGAAAGCCCAGTTAAATGGTGTTTAATTAGGAAGCTTGGAATAAAATTAAGCACTTCAACCTTGAAACCTGCAGACTTTAGCCAGCAGGACACACTCCTAGTTTGGGAACAGTCTGTAACCCACTTTTTCTGTCTATATATATTTTTTTCCTTTGTGTAGCTCTGCTTTGAGTGACACTTGCATATAAATCTGTCTGAATCCCTTTTGCCTTCCCCTAAAATGGAGCTAATAAAGTCTAGTTTTCCCTGCTCTGAGCACACAGCTCCTTTTAAGTGCATCAATGGTCCCACTGGAGTGAGCACCCTGAAAAAACACCAGAGCACCTTTTGGAAAGGGGTTCACAACCAATGGGTGCCATGGCAGCTCCTGTTAGCAGCAGCTGAGGCTCAATGACCTTTTCATTTCTCTTTTTTTCCTCATTTACCTGTTCTGGTTTTGGGATGAAACCTTCCCACTTTGGTTCATGCCCTCGGGTGAATGTCCAAGGGGGATCTGTGCAGTATCAGGGTTTGATCCCCTGAAGAATTGAAGCCTAGAAACCTTTGTTCTTTCCTGCGGTTTTCCCGGCTTTTACAAACCCCTTGATGCATGAGGAGAGCTGGAAGTGGAACAGTTAAAGGCTCAAAACTGTTTTCTTGGATAAACTGGAAGAAATTTGAGAAGAAATGTAAACAACTGGGGAAGTGAGATAAATGAGGTGGTGGGGATGGCAGGGAGCACCCCTGCAGCTCTGGGCTGTGACATCCTGGGGACAAACAGCGTGGCCCAGACAGCTTCACAGGGTTTGCAGATGCTCATTTTGCAAACTGAGCTCAGCAGGACCGTCCCTGCTCCCTCCCCAGTTTCATTTGCCAGAAATGATGGGTAGGGCTGGCTCTGCCTCCCGCACTGGGATTGCTGCTGGGGCTGGGGGAGCATCCTGGAGCCCCCAGGGATGCTCTGGATGTGTCCCAGGTGAGCATCACCTGGATGGTCCGAATTTGCCCCACGGTGAGCATCACACGAGCTGCCCCACGATGCCTCAGCACTGAGCAGAGGAATGAAGACAGCCAGAGCAGTCACTCATTGTGGATAAGAGGCTCTTTTGTGCTGCAGAAATGCCAAAATCACGTGCAAATCCCTCCGCTGCTGCCATGGTTACTGGCCACTGGCAGAGCCGCTGGCAGCGAGAGAGGGGCTGTGGCATGGCAGGGGTTCTGCTCCTCTTTTTATAGGGGAAATCCCATAAAACCTGCATTCTGCCCCAAAAAGGAGGGGAGATGGCACTGGCAGGGCTTCTGCTCCTCCCTTTATAGAGGAAATCCCATAAAACCTGCATTCTGCCCCAAAAAGGAGGAAAGGAGGCATTGACAGGGCTTCTGCTCCTCCCTTCACAGGGGAAACCCCATAAAACTGCATTCTGCCCCAAAAGGGAAGGGAGGTGGCATTGACAGGGCTCTTTACTTCATAGGGGAAACTCCATAAAACTCTCCTCATAAAGGAGGGGAGGTGGCACTGACAGGGCTTCTGCTCCTCCTTTTACATGAGAACCCCATAAAACCTGCATTCTGCCCCAAAAAGGAGGGAAGGTGGCATTGACAGGGCTTCTGCTCTTCCCTTCATAGGTGAAACCCCATAAACCTGCATTCTGCCCCAAAAAGGAGGGGAGGTGGCTGCAGGGAGCCCTCTCCACACCTGACATTGTGATGCTCAGAGCTTGCTGCAATGGAGGCCCTGCCCTGCCTCTGGGCTTTGCACTCTGGGATTTCTGAATTCCTCACTAACAGCCTGGGATATTACTAAAAAATTGAGGAATTGGTGCTGCGGCTTGGGTGGGCAGGGATCAGCTGTGCCCCATTTCCTGTTTTTCTGGCATTAGGAACGGCTTGACCTCTTGGCACCCTTGCTTTTTGCACTAATGCTCTTCTCATTAAAGTGCTTTCCTGAACACTAATTAGGGCGGTTTTCCCTTTGTAAATTAGCCTGATACGATCTGTGTGTCTTGGCAGAAGCCCTCGGAGCAGGAACCCAGGGCTTTGCGTTTGATTGCTGTTTATTTTGCAAATCTCCCCAGTTTCAATGTTCTGAGCTGCCTTCTAGAAAGTGCTGGCAGGTGGAGATTAATGGGAGGGAAGTGGGGCTTTCCAGCTGGCCTGCCTTCAGAAACAGGAGATTTTTGGTGCTACAGGGGCCTTCCAGTCGCTGTGGGTTAATGGGGTGCTGTGGGCACACAGAATTTCCTTCCCATCCCATCTTGGCATCCTTGAGCAGGAGGAGCAGGGCTGCAAGGAGAGGCATTGCCTGAACCAACCTCTTAACAGGCAACAGGACGAAGAAAATCAAATTAACACATTCATTTTCTGCAGTTAAAGAACTTCTTGTGACCAGAGGAAACGCTCAGACCCCAAAGCAGCCCCAAAGCCATGTAAAGCTGGATGTCTGTGGGCAGAGGGGAGCCCACCTGGCTGACACAGCCCCCAGACTGTGGTGTCAGCAATTTGCTGGGACCAATGGTGCTCGGGAGGGGATGGGCTTTAATCAGCTCTCATTTTCCTAATGCACTGGCAGATGGGAGCAGAGGGCACGGAGCTCTCCCTGTCCCTGGCCACGGATGGGACAGAGCCACAGGAGATGGGCTGAGAAATTCAGTGGGGAAGGCAAGGCTGGGTGCAGAACCATCCTCTGCCCTGGCTTGCTGGGGAGGCTGGAGCATCCCTGGGAGTGCCACCACCCTGCCTGACCAGCACTGGGACCGTCCTGGGACCATCAGGGACCATCTGACTGCAGCATTTACTGGTCCACAATCAGGGAGGAACTGCAGGGAGGCTCACTCAGGGACCCCTGGGGCTGGCACAGAGTCAGCAAAGCCCCTGATGAAAAGACAACGATTTTCCAGTGCTGGTGGGGCAGCCCTGTGGCACCAGGTGGGGACAGCACAGGGAAGGATCCCACCCCAGGCAGCATCAGCCAGCCCAGCTCGCTCCTGGTGCCTGGAGGGGCTTCCCACTGACCATACCTGAGCTCAGTGTCCTTCCCAGGCTGTGCTGGGCCATGCAGGCCCTGTGGGTGCTGGCAGGGCTGTCAGTGCAGGGCTGGAGCAGGAGCAGGATGCAGGCTGTGGAGAGCATCCCTGCCCATGGCGAGGAACATGAGCGCTGCAGACCCAGGGGCACCATGAGGACACTCACCTGTGCAGGAGGATGCTTCCAGAAAAGGTGCCCAGCACCAGGGCTGGCCTGGATGGCTCCACAGGTGAGAGCAGTGGTGGGGCTGGGGGCAAGCAGGGCATTGTCTGTGTCAGAATCAAAGCTGGGGATGAAAACCAGCTCAATGCCTTTGGGTTGGAGCTGTTTTCATTGGATGTTTGCACACAGGCTCTGTGGTTATTTTGCTATTGCTTCCTAGGGGGTTAATTCAGCTGCACATTTTGTCTGGTGGGCTAAAGGTGACGATAAGTGAATAGAGATGGCTGAGCCCCAGAGAGCCCTGGTCCCACCTCAGCTGGGATACTGAGTGCCCTGGCCATGCCTTGCTCCCACCTTGTGTTCCATTTCCTTCTCCATCTCTCCCTCATTGTTTCACCTGACGCCTCTCTTGGATGTGCAAGCAGATGTGGGAGCCCAGGCAGGTTCACCTGGAGTTCCCATCAAGCTGGCAGCTATTCCACCTCAGCCTGCACAAACCCTGCCAGCTTTTCCCTAACGTCTCCTTGTTTTTCCAGTTGGGAGGGGTTGCTGAAGGGATCCCCTGGCAGAGGAGACTCGGGTTCACCCTTCACATCCTGTTCACCTCTGAGGCACAAGCATGAAAATCTGGCTGTGGGTCTGCTCCTCTCCATGAGGAGGAAATTAAATCAGCTCAGGCAGCAGAGCGAAGCGTGTGGCTCTTTAATATTCATTGGGCGTAGATGTAAAACTTTTCTGTTCTAAAATAGCCTTGCACAGCACTGTGCTGCTCCCTCTTCCCTCAACCACAGCAGGAGGCTGGAATTCAGTGTTTCCTTTGCTTGTCTTCCCCCAGTTTCCCCTGGCCCAGCCAGGAAGCAGAAGACCCTTGCTGGGTGTAAAGCCTGCTTTGAGGACAGATCCCAGCTCTGTAGGTGCAGTTTGTAATTCTGCAGTCTGCTGGGAAAGAATCTTTGAAGCACCAACACAGGAACAAGAAATTTTGCCTTTGTTTTGTAACAGGATGAGTGGCTGTGGTAGTTATGCGTCTATTTTTGTGTTAACAAGAAAACATGGCTTTTCCTGTAAAATTTTGGCAGGTAGATTCATGGACCTCTTTGGTGACTCACTCTTAACTGAGTGCAGTTTTCTTCACCATCTCAATTGCACCTCAGAATAAAAAAAAACATCTGGTCCCAGTTAGGTCCATAACAATTAAATTACCATGAAATATCCCACAGTAAGTTAAACTGGAAAGACCTCAGCCTTTTTCCTGGGTGAGTGGGAAGCTGTGATATCTTGGGGTGGGCTGGAATGCTGCAGCTCAGTGCAGATAAAAGTGGGGAAGAGATCACCCAGCAGTGAGAGGAGGCAGTGGGAGCATTCCCCTGGAAATGGGGACTGGGTGGAAATGGATTCAGTGCAGTACAACAGACCCCTGGGCTGGGCAGGGCCCTGGCTGCGGTGCAGGATCTCTGCTGGTGTCCCACTGCTGCCGTGGGACAGTGGATAGCGGATATCCATCACCCCCAGCGGGTGTGGGTGACCCAGGGAGGATCCTGTTTCCATCCCCTGGTGCCAGAGCTGCAGAGCAGGGTCAGTCCAGCATCCCAGGGCACAGCCCCGAGCCCTGCTGAGCATCCCTGGGCACACAAAGGTGACACGGAGCCAGCCCAGGACCCGAGGGGCAGCGTGCTGGGATGGGCTCTCAGTGGGATGCTGGATATCGAGCAGGCAAAGCCGGTTAGCAGCAAAGCTGTTTAATTCCGCCGTGAATATCCCCCCTCGTTTGCATATCCATCCCTTTGTTGGGCGCAGCTCTCGCGATGCAGCCGGGATGCAGCTGAGCCCATCGCTCATCCCGTTATTCTCCTTTGCATGGCTGCATTTGCTTTATGACCACGGGGATATTTCCCTATTCCCTGCAGAGGCTCTCAGTGATTTACCTCTGCCTCAATCAGCTGGATGTTATTAGCAAGCCCTGCATTCCTCCAGCCCCTGCCCCAGCGTAGCACAGCCATTTACTACAGCCCCAAAACTCTGTTCCCTAAATTATTCAGAATTACTGTGTTTGCTTCATTCCTTCTCCAAAGACAAGCACTCTTTGGAGGGCACTAAAAATAAATGGCTTTGCTGAGAACTGAATCTATTTCTTAAAGAGATGGCTCCCCTCCTTTCTGACTGTGCAGAGGGAAGCCTGCCTTTGCACACCTTGTCACCAGTGTCACCCAGCCAGGGGAACAGGCTCAGTGTCATTGTGGGGGCTTGGCTTCAAGGAGAAAATGAGCACCAGAAGAAGTAAAATTCTTAAAAAGTTCCAACTGGCCACCTGCAGCTTCTATCTTCAGATATTTATTTAGTTATAAAGAATTGCGGAAAGCACCCAAGGTCCCGAGCGAGGGTCCCAAGGATGCCCTGTAAGCACTGTCTGGGGGATGCTGAGGGGCTCCTTCCAGACCAGGAGGACCAGGATCTCCTCCTGACATGCAGCCATCTGTCCAGCACAGCCAGAATTTTTATTTTCTGGTTGAAATATCCTGGATGTAATTCACTTGGTGTCAAGCTGCTCCCTCTCTGGGTCTGCTCCAGCCAGCAGGGGCATCCCTCAGCCAGCAGAGAGGGTTTAGCCTCAGCAAGGGCACCTCGTGCTTATTCTTAGCCTTGTTTCTAAGAAGTGCTTTATAAGCAGGAGCCTGTGTTGATTAATGCCATGAAACATTAATGACTTAGGAGGTGAGCTACAGTCCTCCCACAGAGCAGCTCCCCATCCCCAGCAGCCAGAGAGGCACAGGATGGGCCCAGAACTGTTCTGCTTAGGCAAGGCACAGGCATTAAAGCCAAACCCAAGCTGTTCCTGAAGCCAGCTGAAAAATATGACAAAGATAAAAGGTAGGTGAAAGGGAGAAGGAGGCTGAGGTTTGGTTAGATGGTGTGCACTGAAGTCCGAGATAAGAAATTTGGAAGGGCGGAAGAGTCACCCTCCCAAAGGCTGCCACATCTCACCTGGCACTGCCCTGGCTGCCAGCACAGCAGAGGCTTTGTCTGCCCGAATGCAGCAGGTTGAAAAAGGTGTTGCTTTTGCCATTTGCTTGATGCAGAGGAGATTTGCATGGGGGACAGGGGCAGAGCTGAGCCAGGCATGCAGCACTCCCAGCTGGAGCAGCCAGATCCTCGGCTGTGCACAGGCTCCGGGCTGCCCAAAGCCAGCCCAGCTGGCTCGAGGGGCTCGGCCAAGGTGCTGAGCTGCAGAGACACCACCACCAGCCGGGGCAGCATCCCAGAGCGCTGGATTTTGGCAGCGATCCTTGGAACACCCCGGCCCAGCTCCTGTTCTCCACCCAGTTCCACGCAACCCTATCGCCAGGATCAGAGCCTCAGGGGTGAATTAATGCAACCAGGGAGCTTTAAAATGAGTATTAAATTTCTCAGGAGCATGCTAAGACTTAATTAAAACTCCTGTCATTGTGTGAAATGGCAGTGTAGGAATGTAGGAATGCAGGGGGCTCGTTCCTGCTTTGCAAAGCATTTCATGTCGGCTTGGCAAAGCCCAGAAATCCCCTCACCTCCTCGAGGAGGAGCAAAATTAGAATAATGAGCTGGTTTATAATTAATTGTGCTCTGGGGACACGTTCTCACGCTGTCTGATGCTTCTGCTGGGAATTTTCTACAGGGAGCATCCCAACAGACAATAGGTTTCAGGTATCAGGTGTGCTCTCGCCTGCATTCCTAGACCAGGTTATCAGGTTGCTCTAAGGGAGAGTAGGAGGAGTTACATTTTTTTTTCTGGCATTCGGGGGGATTTTTTTAGCTGTCTTACAGATGTAGGTTAAATATTTGCTCAGGGCAGAACAAACACCCAATACAAAGGGCCCCACTCGGTGATGTGTTTCGATCGCTGGAGCTTCCCTCCATCCAAGTAAAAGGCAAATTAACCTGCCTGGCTTCACCGCGCCACGGCAGCGATGCTTTTCAGCTACAGGGGGCTAAAAGCAGAGCTAAACCCGAGCCGAGGTCACTGTCCCCGGGCAGGGCCGTGCTGTCCTGGGCAGGGCAGATGTTTTAGCCCCGATGGTCACGGATGTTTTAGCCCTGGTGGTCACGGATGTTTCAGCCCTCCCTTTACCTGCTGGCTGCTGGCAGGAGGTGCTGCTGTTGGCCAGCCCCGCTCCTCGGTGCCTTCCTCTGCTGCCTGCAAAGCGGCATTTCTAAAAATACCTCCGGAGAGGCGATGTCGTCAGCCGGTGCTCGCTCAGGTCACGGAGACGTGACAGCCATGGGAAGGAGGATGGGAGAGCATCGCTGGGGACCAGGCTGAGCTCATCCCAGCCAGCGTGGGTGAATCCCTGCAGGTAGAGGGGCACGGGCAGGGTACCTGCTGCCCGCAGCCCCCCAGAATGTCCAGCAGCAAGTGAGCATCCCCTGGGATCCACAGGGCTGCCTTGAGACAAACAGGGCAGGGAAAGGGAGCTGGTGCCTGGCCAGAGTGTGCAGGCAGAGTATCCCCACTGCTGGATGCCTGGAGAGGCTGCTCCTCGTGTGCTGGGCCTGCCACACTGTCCTTGCCAAAACCAGCCCAGCAGCTGGGAGGGGTGGGTTCTGTAGAGCTCACAGGTGACTGTTTGAATAGGGCTGCTGGCACAGAACCCTTCCTGCAGCTCAGCTTTTGCTCCATGCTTATTCATTGAGTTATTCTTCTAAACTAGGGAATTCATGCATGTGCCTGCTTAATGTAGACTTACTTGATGTAATTGATACAACTTATGTGCTTTGCATAATTGCAATACCATTAAAAAACCTGAAGCATTCAAAAGCCAGGAAATTACTTCCCAGTTAAAGTAAATTACATAAACATTTATTTTACTCTTTACAGCTCATAAATGAAGTCAGCCATGATATGGCTTTACAGTTGCTATCGGAAAGGGGAAAGTAACTTTCTGTGTGTCAATATTATCCCAAACCAGCCTCAGGAGCTGCACAGATAATGGGGCACTCATGCAAATCACTGCTTAGGGCCTCTGTGGGTAAATGTATGTAGATATGGCTGTGTGTCCATAGGCACACACACCTCTATCCATCCATGCCAGGATCCATGCTGGGAATGCCAATAAACCTCTGATGAAGGGGGGGAGGCTGGGAGGATTTCACTGGCTGCAGGGGAATGGCAAATGCAGTGCAGAGCTGGAGGCAGCTGCCAGGCCAGGATGGCATTGGCTTCTCAGGGGTGAGTTTCTGTGCCAGGGCCATGGGGACACAGTGGGGACACAGAGGTGACCCTTCACAGCTCCCTTTCTCTGGGGTGAGTGCCCAGAGCAGCCTGTCCCCCCCAGAGCAGCGGCTCCCTGTCACCCCTCACTCACCACGTGGCTGGCTGGGGACAGGGAGTGGAGCTGGGTCTCCTGGGGGTCTCTGAGGATGTCCAAGAGGGACAGGCCAGGATGAAAGGACTAGGCTGAATCCTGCTCCAAGCCTGGCCAGGAGCGAGCAAAAGCCTGGGACTGAGTGTGGTGAGATCAGAGGTGGAGAACACGTGGTCTGAGGGGAGCACAGCACAGGGCTGGCATCAAACCCTCCTTTCCCAAGGGACAGCACTCCTACACCCCCAAACCCACGTGGGACACAGGTCAGCTGCCATCAGGTGTGCGGATGTGAGCCATGGGCACAGGGCACCCGCTGCCACCACCAAGGATGCCAAGTTCAGCTCTGGTATGGGGAATATCCAGTACTGCCAGTTCATCACCCTGAGCAAGTCATGAGTGACTCGTGTCACCCAAACCAGCCATTACTGTGAGGGCTGAGTGTGCAATACGGGGAGGCAGATACAAATCACACCCTAAAAATGCATATATATTATATTTAAAGCAGGATCTGCTGCTGCCTTTCCGACACCAGGGCTTTTGTAGAGGTCTTGGCACACGAGGCTGTTTTCTCCATGCCTTTGGGTTGGAAAAGGGCTGTTTTCCATGTGATATCTGTGTCCCTGGGCCTGATGAGCCTGGGGTACCAGCTGTCAGCAGAGTGTGAGGAGGGCACAGTTTGGGCAGACAGGTCCTTGGTGTGTAGGACATCAGCACCACTGTCCCCACAGTCCCCCAGGGTCCCCGTGATGAGCGCAGGAGGGGTGCACAGGAGGGATGCAGTTACACTGGGACTCCCTGAGAGCACCGGGCTTGGGATGGGAATGGCAGAGACACACGGGGAGCACCCGGGACACACCAGGAGCGCCCTGGACGCACCGGGAGCACACGGGATACACCGGGAGCGCCCTGGACACACCGGGAGTACCCGGGACACACCGGGAGCCGCAGCGCCATAGCCAGGGAGGGTCAGGGCAGCACGGCGGGGGCGGCCCGCCCTGGGAAGGGCACGGGGAGGGGTTGCGGGGCCGCACCGGGAGCCCAGCGCAGCCGGCCGGGCCGCGCTCCCGGAGCCGGTGCGGGAACGGCAGCCCCGCCTCCGCCGCCCGTCGGGGGTTTCACGCGTTTCCGCGGTAACGGGTGCGGGGCGGAGCTCGGCGCTTCCGTTACCGAAGTGCCCGGGAAGGCGGTGACGGGCCGGGGCCGTGCCGGGTGCCCCGCTGCTGTCACCGCCGCCCCGTGCCCGGTGAGTGGCCCCGCTTGGCGGCACCGGCACCGCTGGCACCGGGGAGCCGGGCTGGACCGGGCAGCACCGGGGCTCCCTTTGTCTGCGGGCTGGGAGCGCTGGCACGGAGCGCGGCTCCCGTTAACCCACGGCGGGCGGCGCCACCGGCACCGAGACCGGGGCTGCGCCTCCTGCACCGGCACCGGGACCAGGACCGGGACCGGGACCGGGGCTGCGCGGAACGGGGCTGCGCCTTCTGAACCGGGACCGGCACTGGCACCGGGGCTGCGCGGAGCGGGGCTGCGCCACCGGCACCGGGACCGCCCCGCTCCGGGTCCCCCCGCCCGGAGCCGCCGGTCGGGAGCACAAGGGACCCCTTGGTGGGCTGGGCGGCTCCGCGCGCTGTTCCCCGCCGGAGCGGCCCCGGTGAGGAGCGGCGAGAGCGGGGCGGAGCGGGCGGTGCCGGGGAAGCGGAGCGGGCGGTGCCGTGCGGGGCATTGTGCGCGCCGAGATGCGGTGGGTGCGGTGCCGCCCGGCTGCAGGGCTGCCCGCGGTCCCGGAGTTCCTAACTCCCTAAAGTCAGCCCCAGCCCGAGGTTAGGAGGGGCCCGGAGAGGCTTCAGGAATGAGTAAATTAATTACAGACACCGTTTATGTCACATCCGCTGGGAGCACGGAGGGAGCCCGGGGCTGTCGCCTTTTCGGGAGCAAAAAACGGGATTGATGCAACTTCCTGCGGGTTTCGGGAGTCGGAGCCGCTGTTACCGCCGTGTTTTGCTCCAGAACGTCCCGCTGGGATTTACAGCTGGGTACAGAGCGGGTGAGATGTCCGTCCTTGCGCTTCTCCGCAGAGGTGCCGCCGTGCCCGGGACCCCCGTGCCATGATCACATCCCGCTCCGCCTGGCACCTGGGATCCGGGCCCAACGCCGGAGCCGCCTGGAACGCCAAGGACCTTGCCCCGGACGGTGAGTACTGCACGGTGGCTTGTCCCTTGTCCTTGCCCCTTGGGGCTCAGCCTGCTGCACTCACGCCCTGCTCGCTGGGGAAGGAGAGGCTGGGAACAGGCCAGCCCGCATTTTTCACATTTCTTTCCGGATGAAGGTCAAGATTTGAGAAACGGGGACTCAGAAGCAGGCACAAAGCTCTGGGCAGCCTGCTGGTGAGAAGGGAGGGCTGCCTCCATCTCCCTGCTGGCCCCTCTGAGCGGGAATCGTAGGGAAAAAGGTTAAAATTTAACATGTAAGATAGAAAACAGAGTGATCTGCATGGCAGGGTGAATGCAGGCCCTTTGCTCTTCCCAGCCTTGGCTCCTTGAAAGGCTCCTTGTCCCTCCCTGGTGCATGGACCCCATGGGTGAGTTTAGTCGGAGTTCTGCTCTGTGGAGGCTGAGCTGCTTTGCAGGCAGGCGGGCAGCTGCCTGCCCCAACCTGCAGCTGCTTGCTGGGAAACAGCCCTTCCCTTCCCACCTCCCTCTCCGATGGTGCTGAATGGGATTGGCAAAGGGGGAGGCTGAACCCCCCGATTTGAACTTCTTTTGCTCCTGGCTTCAGCATTTGCCTTCATCCCTCCTTGCTGGCAGACACTTCTCTGGGCACTGCTTCATCTCTGGCACTAAGGCCAGTCCAGCCAAATGCTGGTTGGCACCAAAGCCTCCAAAACCAGGGTTTTCAGCTCTTTCTCTGCCCAACGGCTGCCGCTGCCCGTGCCAGGATGGGGAAATCGTCTCCTGTTATCCAGCACTTTGGAAACGCTCAATTTTCATGGCGTGTGCAAAATGTTATGGATAATTAGAGGCTGGGAAGAAGTCCAGAGTGGTGGACTAACTTCATAAGGGCACATCTCCCTCTGGACATTGGTTCCACCTTTGGCCCAACTTCCTCTGTGTGGTTTTAGGGAGAAAAGGCTGCATTATTGTGGTTTGATTTGTGAACGATTGATTTTTCCCCTGCCAGCTGGAGAAGAGATTTGGCCACCCACAATGGTGGCAGCACTTGTGGCAGACAGGTGGGGGGACAGAGGGTCCCCAAGCAGTGGGATGTAGCCCTTGCCAGCTGCTTTTCCTGTGGCAGAGGAGGACACAGCCATGGGAGAAGGCTCCTTGGGTTGCTGTTTCCTCCTGTGTGGCTCAGCAGGACAGGGAAGTGCTGCCCTGGCTGCTTTCGGGTCTGGCTGCCTGACAAATGAAGGAAATATTTGGGGGCAGTGGAGGGAGGGTCCGTCTGTCTGGTTTGGGTGATGCAAGCTGGCTTTGGCAGCTTTGCCAAGATAGGATTGTAGGAAGTGGAGCAGCTTGGCCAGGGGTAGAGCTGGGATATCCTTGGTCGGGGCACAGACCTGGTCATGCCAAGGCCAGACAGAAGCTACACCCTGAATTCTCATTACTAGTCATTGGCAACCAGTCTCCGCCCCCCGGAGGGCTAATTTTTCTAATTAACATAATTAACATTTTTAATACAAGTCATGCGCTGTCTCTGCCACGCCGGTGTGGTGGCGGCAGCAGCGAGGAAGAGGAGGAGGGGGGTTTGCTGAGCTGGCCGAAGGCTGTGTGTGTGCTCCCAGGTGGATCCAGTGATGCTCTTTGCTCCATCCCAGGCCGTGGGCAGGACGGGCTCGGCACTGGGGGCGGAGCAGGAGCCGCTCCCAGGGCTCCTCTGCTGCCGGCGCTGCTGCACCAGAAAATCCTCAGCGTGAGCTGGCCGGACTCTGCCAACCCCCGTGGGCTCTGCCGGGCGCTGCAGGTGAGGAATGCTGAGCCGGCCATGGGATGTACGGGGAGGGAGTTGTAGGGTGATGGGGAGGATGCCCTGCACCCATCCAGGTGGGAGCCAACTGGTTCTTCCATCCCTCAGCACAACCAGGTTGTATCTGGAGCCCAGCAGTGTGTGCCTCGAGCAGAGCTGCTGCCTGGGTGGGGAGGGAAAAGCATCTCTGGGGAGTGAAAAGGCATCAATGGGGAGCAGTGTTCATAACAGAATAGCATTTCTGGGTCACTTACAGGTCATGCTGGCAGGAGAGCTCAGGGCAGAGGTGTGATAAGGAAATGCAGTGCCGTGAGGTGGTGTTTGCCAGTGGGATGGAGGAGAGGAGGTGGCAGGGTGCCACGGCCAGGGACAGTGTCGGGACACCACGTACTGGTGTAGCTGCCACGAGTTCATTCCAGGCTCCAGGCAAATCATTCAAATTCCCTTCTTTGAAAAGAAGGAAAACACCTCCTTATCACACACCAGCCTCGATGAATTCCCTTTGGCAAAATCCCTCTGGAGTCGCAGATGCAGAGGTACCGCAGACACGCGGCCTCTCCAGGAGGATGCTGCTGCCTCCTTCCAAATTACTCCCAAATTACTGGCATGTACCAAGTGTCTGCCCCTCTGCTGGAATGAGGTTTCCCCAGCATCACTGGCCTGTGGGGTGATGCCACAGGCTCTGAGATAAGATTTGAGAAAGCAAAGGCATTATTGAGCAGGGTGAGCTTGGCTGATAATCCCCTTTTATAGCAGCCTTATGAAAGCTCCTTTCAGATTTCTTCTGATTTTTTTTTTTTGGAGCTCCATCCCCCAGGGCATGAGCCATGCCTCCAAGTCAAAGTCTCTTTCTTTTGAAGGCCATAGGGAGAAAAATAGGAAATATTCAGTACAGCTGTGTGGCCAAGCTGAGCACAGTTTTTTATGCGGAGAACTAAAAACATGATAAGTTCATTGTGGCAGCTTCCCAACACAGAACTCCCTTGGAGGGAGGGTTTCCCCAAGCTCTGCTGTTGTGAGTTCTGCACTTCCCGCCCTGCTCCCTCCTCCTGGCCAGCCCTGGGACGTGTCAGCTGCTGGCACCGTGTCCAGCCCGGTGTGGGCTGTCACTGTCCCAGCTCCCTGCCCTGTGTGTGCCACAGGCCCTGCGGGACACGACGTGCAAGCGGCGGGAGGAGCCGCGGCACCGGGGCACGGAGGAGGAGCCGCCCGCAGCCCCCCGTGAGCCAGCGGCCGTGCAGGCAGCCCCCACCATGAACGTGGAGAAAACAGGTGAGAAAACACGAACCTGGACAAAACAGAGAGCAGGGGTGCAGTGCTGGTGCTCGGGATGGGATGGGATGGGATGGGATGGGAGAGGGCTTGGTATCTGCCCGTGGGTATCAAGGAAACCTCTCCTCTGTTGGGGTGCATGTAGATGTGTGGCTGAGCTCACTGTGGGAACAGGGCTCAGGAGAAACCCAACACCAGCCAGCTGCTGGCTGCTGACAAGGACTGATGAATTATTGAGCTGGATGAACAGAGCAGGTGAGCTCCGATGAACCTGCTGCTGTTTCCTCCTTCTTAAGGAAAATGTAACGCATGTGGAAATGCTTGCAGCATGCATGGCTGTGCCAGGATGGGGAAATCCCAAAGTCCCAGAGTTTCCTGTCTTTTTTTGGTCAGGATTGAATTGTGTGAGCTTGCCAGGGCACGTCTTGGGAGCTGCTCCTGGTCTGGTCCCCAGCTGCATCCCAGAGCAGCTCCTGAGGCAGTGGCTGGGAAGGGACAGGATGCAGGAGAAAGGGGGTCAGGGTCTGACTGGCAGTGGTTACAGGGCAGAACTGAGGAACAGGTGTTTTTCCAAATGGCTTTCTGAATTTTGCAAATTTCTGCATTTTGGAAAGCAGGAGGGTCACTGTGCTCCCTGCCTGCCACACTCAGACCACGCATGGCCACCAGCACATGTGCCCAGGGGGAGATGTAACACAGAGCTGGTCAGCATCTCCTCTCCCATGGATGCTGCCACAGGAAGAAGGTGCTGGAGTGTGGAGCAAGGCATGATCTGAGGGGGATTTTCCTGCCTGGCAGTTTGATTTGCAGCTGAGTGTTGCAGCTCTCAGCCTGGCTCTGCCTTGGGTCTGAGCCCAGGATTAGTGTGAATGATGTGTGCAGACATGCAGTGTGTCCACAGGAGCCTGGTGCTTCCTGGAATTTTGTCTTACCCCTGCACTCTCCCCAGGGGTGAAAGCTGGTGTTCCTGACAACTTTGGAGATTTCAGGGTGGGATTTTTGTTTTTTTGTTTGGGTTTTTTGTGTGTTGATTTTAAAGAGAAGACCACGGTCCTCTGCCTGAGCTGGGCTGAGCTTTCAGCATGGAAAGAAAGAAAAGCCAGCACCTTCCAGTGCTGTTTTGGAGTATCCAAGCCATGGCAGGAGGACAAAACCTGTTGATCACTTCTGCAACCACTGCTGGATAAGCCCCATGGTGTGCAGTCAGCAGCAGAGTTGTGGTTGGTCCCAGCATTTCATCTTTTTGCGGGTTATGCTGCCTCCCTAACTCCATTTAGGGGTAGAAAATCTGACTCACAGACAAAAAAGTCTCTTTTTGCATTCAGGACGTTTCCCATGAAGCAGGCAGCATCTTCCCACAGGCAGCACAGGGATTCCCAGCAGCAGCTCCTGCCTGTGAAACCTCAGGTTTCTGAAATCCACAGCAGGCAGGGAAGGGCGCCGGGCAGCCGGGATCCTGTCCGTCCGTCCTGCCGCCTCATCCCACACTGGGGATGAGTCACGCCAGCTCATTGCTTCTTGGGAACTACCAGGTCATTTGGTAGGCTCTGATGTACGGCCAGGTTGGCTTCTGTCAGCACTGGTGGCTCTATTAACATGCAGAAAGTGATGTTTAAAATAATGCTAGGAAGGTTAGAAAGCCAAACGCACAAGGATTAGGCAATATGGCCATTGAGGGTACCTGTATAATTTAAATTTTGCTTCCATTATGTTTGTGTGTAATGACGCAGACGCTAATGACATGATCACACACTGCTTTTCCACGGGCACCTGCTCATTCAGAAGAAAGGGTGCCGGGGTGAATCAGCGTCCTGCTGAGGGCGGTTGTTATCTGAGCGAGGCAGCAGCACTGCACTGTGTGATGGGGCTGGGTCACGGTGCACTGCTGGGGGCAGCTGCTCGGTGCTGTGGCCTGGGATGCTGTGCTGGCACCTGCAGATCCCTCTGGCTCCCACCCAGCTGGAGCTCACTGCCAGCCAGGCCTGCTGTGCTGAGCACCTTGGCACTTGGGATGTGCCTCTGACACATCCCTGCGCTCTCTGGGACCTGTGCAGGTCCAGTTTCCTGCATTCCCATCTGCAGCTCAGCCCCTGGGGACTCCCCATGGCTGCCATTCTGCTCCCCAGCCAGGTGGCTGTGCCCTGACCAGCTCCATCTTTGCTCACGCTGCAGGAGGGAGGCTCTGCAGTGGGAAACGTGCCAGCCTGGCCACGGCCCGGCCCTTCCCCGTGATCCAGGAGGTGATGGCCTCCATGGCACATCTGCAGAAGGAGAAGCTGAGGCTGCAGGAGGAGCTGCTGGAGATGCAGGAGAAGCTCGCTGCCCAGGAGAACAATGAGCTTTCCCTCTCTCTCCAGCTGCAAGGCCAGGTATGGAGGGGACAGGGTGACACAAAGGGGTTCATCAGGGTCTTCTCTGTGGCTTGGCTGGAGCTCTGTGGCAGTTGGTGGTGGCTGCACTTGGAAGGAGTGTAGGATCTCCATCATTGAGCATCTCCTTTGCTGGGTGCTCCTGAGCATTGGCTCTGGCTGCGCCTCCCTTGGGAAGCTTGCAGTCCCCAGTGGCACTGCAGTAGTGCTGACAAGGCTGTGTGGCTCTGTGGGCATGACATGGCCAGGAGGGCTTTGGGCATCAGGATGCAGCTCTGCACCAGTCATCCATGCACTCAGCACAGCATGGCTGCCACGGGGTCAGCTTGTGAGACTGACCTAGCAGTTTAATTTTAGTGACTTTCAGCAGGTGGAAAGTGAATGTGAAGGCGCAGAATGGCTTAATGAAGGGACAGGTTTTGGCCACTGTGACACTCCCCCCAAAAGCACCTCCTGCACTGATGCAGGCACATCCCCAGCACGAGTACTTGGGTCGTCTCAGGGACATGGAAATTTTGCCTGCTCGTAAAGAGATTTGCATGTGGCTGTTGTGGAAGCTGTTGCAGTCAGGTTCTGCTTGTTCCACGGGTGTCAAAAGGAGGAGGTAATTGTCCTGCATTTGGTTGGCATGCTCTGCATGACACAAGCGTGAGCGCAGCGGGACCTGGCCCTGCGCTCGCCACTTGGGCAGCAGGCGCAGCCGGCGCCGGCCGGAGCCAGGAGCTGCCCCAAACCTCCAAAGCTCTGGGATGGCCGGGCCACGGCTCGAGCCAGACCCAGCTGCCAAGGAGTCCCTGTCACGTCCAGAGAGCAGGATGCAGCTGGAGATGCCCGAGCAGGTAGGAAAGGAGGAACATTGCCGGCACAGGGGATGGTGGGCAGGCTGCGGCGTGTGCGCCGGCTGATTGGGCTGGCGGCTTTCCCGGAACAAGCCGCGACTCTTTTCTTCTCAGTGCCTCCCCTCCCTTAAAAATACTTATAAAAATAGCTTAATAATCTCTCTCAGTGGATATGGAAATGGGGTTTTCCCACTCAGGCACTCAGCACTCCCAGTCAGAGCCAGGGAGATTTGCTGTGGAAGGAGCGGGATCCCGATCCGGGCTGGAGCAGCCGCTGTTCCCCACCTGTAGCTGGGGAGCTCCAGCTCCCAGCTGTGCCAATACAGGGCACACAGAGGGGCTGCCCACCCTGCTGCCATCTCTGCCAGGGCGTGGCTGAATAATTTACCAGATTAATTACAGTCCCATGTCAGCACATCTGCATTGGTTATTAATCAGCAGTTCCTAAATTATGGTCCGTGGAGAGCCGGTTGCTGGCTGGTTATTGGGATGGGGCAATACCCAGGCGTGTCCCAGAGAGGGCTTTGGCGGCTTTCTGGAGTGGGGAAAGTGGGAGCCGGGCTGGGATCTGGGGGATAGTTGTCAAGTAGGGACAGAGCAGATGGGTAAACCCCACTGTGACACAGCCCATGACACTGCTGGCTTTACCATGCACTCACTGCTGCTGTTTATTCCAATAACTGCTGATTTTGAGAGAGTTTCACTGGTCTCTGCACAAAAAAAGGTTGAGGATTTTTAAGATCCATGTGGTTTTGCAGGGAGGGCAGCCTGGTCCCATGAGATGGGTGGATGCCCAGATGGGGGTTGATGGAGAGCATCATCCTATGGGACTCAGACATGGTTTTCTTGAAGAGGTCTTGCTCCCTCTTTGTACCAAGATAACTTTCCTAGAAAGAAAAATAGAGAACGTAGAGCAAAGCTGGTTGTGAGGGCAGGACAAAGCTCTTCAAACACAGTTATGGATGGGTTTGTTTTTACCCTTCTCCAAAGATGATGCCTTTTTATTTTTTTAATAATGGTTTCTGCTAGTGCTCAACACGGACAAATTATACCCATGGTTGAACAAGGTCAAAGCAAAGCTTTCATTAATGCTCATTTTAATCTGCTCGTGTGAATCAGGCGCTCAGAGCCAGGTGGAAAATTAAAGCATAACAAAAGTGTGAGCCAGACTGGACATGTGTGGCTGGGGCAGCACCGCGGGGTCTCCTCCAGAAGCTGCTGAGGTGCCTCCTGGTTAACCTGGTCTGTGTTGACAGGTGGAAACTCTGAAGGAAAAGCTCCTGGAGCAGGCACAGGAGATCAGCCGGCTGCGCTCGGAGCTGGTGAGCAGCCACTGGGGTGGGACTGAGCCACCCTTGCCCTGAGGGACGCTGGAGCTCTGGGTCACTGAGGAGGAAGAGGGAACACGGGGTGGGTGGAGATGGATTAAACCTCCCCCAGGTCACAGTTTTGACCGTGCAGGCCAAGAGACACTGAGGAGCAAAAGTGTGGGATTTTCTGTGCAATGCAGTGTGTGGCACTGGTGACCCTGGGGCTGTCACCCTGGGGTAGGAAGTGAAAGCCCCTCTGTGGGCTGGGGCTCCCTGGGGGCAGCAGGAGGCTCATCAGTGCAGCAGGCTGAGTGTTCCCAAAGGGCAGGCAGGGCCTCCCTGGGAATGGCACACTGGGGGATCAGTGAGGGCAGCAGGCTGGGACTCACTGGGGTGCCTGGAGATTCCATGTCCTCTCGCACCCGCTCCAGGGTGGCACGGATGCCGAGAAGCACCGGGACCTGCTGGCGGCCGAGAACGAGCGCCTGCGGCAGGAGATGAAAGCGCTGGAGGGGGAGCTGCAGCGGCAGCAGCAGGCGCCGTGCCGCGACTGTCCCCACCTGCAGGTGAGTCCCCGGAGGTGGCCGTGGTGGTGGCAGGGTGACGGGCACCCATGGGTGACATGGCCCTGGCTGTCCTGTCCTTCACCAGGAGAAGGCCGAGCTGCAGGAGCAGCTGTCGCAGCTGCAGCGGGAGGCAGAGGAGACGCGGGCCAGGCTGGTGGAGCTGGACCTGGAGGTGCAGCAGAAGACGAACCGCCTGGCCGAGGTGGAGCTGCGGCTCAAGGACTCCCTGGCTGAGAGAGCCGAGGAGGAGGAGCGGCTCAGCCGGCGGCTGCGGGACAGCCAGGAGACCATTGCCAGCCTCAAGTCCCAGCCCCAGCAGATCAAGGTGAGCTCTCCATTTTTCCTGGCTGGGCTGGATGCCTTACAGTGCCTAGTAGGTGCCCTGCAAGTGCCACCTGCCTCTCTACCCTGAGCACATCAGCTCAGCACCATGATTTCCTAAATTATCTCCCCCTGGGCCAGCAACAGCTCCACCCCAGGCCCTTCAGGTGCTGTTTCCCCAGCACACCCCATCTGTGGGTGCTTTCCCCTGCAGTACATCATCAAGACGGTGGAGGTGGAGTCAGCCAAGGTAAAACAAGCCCTGTGCGAGACCCAGTCCCGAAACCAGTACCTGCAGGAGCAGGTGGGGATGCAGAAGCAGGTGCTGAAGGAGATGGAGCAGCAACTGCAGAGCTCCCAGAAGACGGAGGCTCAGCTCCGAGCTCAGGTCTGAGTGCGATAAATGTAAATCAGAGCTCCCCCCCATTCTCTGCCTGCCTGGTACTTGCCAGGTAACACGGTGTGGCAGCAGGTGGGCACTCTCTCAATGTGATCTCCCACTGCTCCTCTCCCAGATCATGATGTACGAGGCTGAGCTGGAGCGAGCCCATGGGCAGATGCTGGAGGAGATGCAGGCGATGGAGGACGAGAAGAACCACGCCATTGAAGAGGCATTTTCCCGCGCCCAGGTGGAGATGAAGGCGGTGCATGAGAACCTGGCAGGTGAGGAGGGTGCAGGGGGCTGGCAGGGTTGCCTGACTGGTGTTGGGGCGTCACCATCTGCCCCTCACCCTGCCTCACGCCTGCAGGTGTCCGGACCAACCTGCTGACGCTGCAGCCGGCGCTGCGCACCCTCACCCACGACTACAACAGCCTGAAGCGCCAGGTCCGCGACTTCCCCCTGCTTCTCCAGGAGACCCTGCGCAGCGCCAGGGCCGAGGTGAGCCCCCCAGGGCCCCCACCCAGCACCCTCCATGCAGGGTGGAGGTGCTGGGGGCTCGCTGAGCCTCTGATCTCTGCTATCCCCAGATCAGCCAGGCCATCGAGGAGGTGCACAGCACCAACCGGGAGCTGCTGCGCAAGTACCGGCGGGAGCTGCAGCTCCGCAAGAAGTGTCACAACGAGCTGGTGCGGCTCAAAGGTGTGCGGGGTGTGGTGTCCCTGAGGTGGGACAGCAGGGACACGGGAGCGTCCCCATAAGGTGGTTGGGTTGGCTGCAGGATGCTTCAGCCCACCCCATGATGGCTGACTCCCTGCTTCTCTCCTCCAAGGAAACATCCGTGTTTTCGGGAGAGTGCGCCCCATCACAAAAGAGGACGGGGAGGGCCCTGAGGCAGCCAACGCTGTGACCTTTGATGCTGATGATGATGCTGTCCTGCACCTCCTGCACAAAGGGAAGCAGGTGTCCTTTGAGTTGGATAAAGTCTTCCCCCCACAAGCATCCCAGGAGGAGGTGGGTGCTACCGTCCACTGCTGGTGTGAGGAGGGGAGGCAGCCACCTTCTCCTCACTCTCCCTGTCTCCCCCAGGTGTTTCAGGAGGTTCAAGCCCTGGTCACCTCCTGCATTGATGGCTACAATGTCTGTATCTTTGCCTATGGGCAGACAGGAGCAGGAAAAACCTACACAATGGAGGTGAGTTTGCTTGGCTTTGTTTCCATTTTCTTCCTTGGCTTCCCACCCTGCAGTGTCCAATCTCAATCACCAGGCTGGTGGCCAGCTCAGACTTGGTGTGCACTGCTGCTCCACAACATCCCCCTGGGCTTTGCTTCTGCTCAGAAAAAATACAGAATGGAATGCCAAAGGATGTTTTTTCCCTGTTTGTCACCTCAATCCTTCAGGGGACGGCAGCAAACCCAGGGATCAACCAGCGGGCCCTGCAGCTCCTCTTCTCCGAGGTGCGGGGCAAGGCGGCCGACTGGGACTACACCATCACCGTCAGCGCCGCTGAGATCTACAACGAGGCACTCAGGTACGGGCACGGGCAAGAAACTTATGGACATCACCCCATGCTGCTCTCCCCCACATCCCTCTACCCCTTCCTCGGCCTCACAGCTTGTCCCAGGGCACTGCATTTGGCCCTGCAAGGATTTAGTTTTAATTTATTTGGTGCACGCTGCCCTTCCCATGAGCTCCATCGCTTGCACAGGCTCCCAGCTGTGCCATCACTCCCACTCTCTGACCCTGATGCAGCGGTGGGGGCATCTCCTTCTTCCCCCTTTCCCTGCCCACAGACACTATATTTAGGAATTTGTAACTGGGAGCTGAAAGCATGAGAAATATTTTCCTTCCTAGTCCAGCCACAGGAGGGGAGGAGCCTGGGTTCTCATCCATGAGAATAACCGGGAGCAGGGATGGGAGCGGGGTCTGAGCTGGGTGAGAGGAGGCACATGGGAGCCAAGAGAGTTGAGGTCTATAAATAGGATGTGCAGCTTTCCTGGGAAGAAATGGCTGCTCTGGCAGTGCTGGCACGCAGCTCTGAGCCAGGAATGGATGCCAGCACTCCCTTGGGATGGGAATGATAACAAGTGCCCCTTTGCCCAGGGACTTGCTGGGGAAGGAGCCGCAGGAGAAGCTGGAGATCAAGCTGTGCCCTGATGGCAGCGGGCAGCTCTACGTGCCGGGGCTCACTGAGTTCAGGGTGCAGAGCGTGGAGGACATCAACAAGGTGCGGGGACATGGGGGCAGCGGGCACAGGGGGGTGGCAGCGGGGGTGCAGGGAACTGGGGAGGGGTCTTTGGTGTGTGACTCCTGGATTTGGGAGCATTTCTGAAGCCATGGGGAGCAACAGAGACCAAAATAGGTCCCTGGGTGTGATGTGAGGGTCACTGTCCCATGGGATGAGCCACAGGGTGTTAAAAATAAAAGCGTGGGGCCCAGAGAGTTCCTGAGGGATTAGTGGGGTGCGGCTGTCACCGCAGTGCCCTGCCTGTCACCCCTGCCTTTGGTGCATCACCCAAGCTAAGACCTGACAGCGGTCATTACCCTGCTGGGCCAGCACCCCGTGGGGGGCTGATGCTCAGGTTACATCCCTGGATCACAGGGGATTTATGGTGGGATTGAGGCAGGTTGGCCTCACCCTCTCAACTCCCCGGGCTCCCTCAGGTCTTCGATTTTGGCCACATCAAGCGGGTGACAGAGTGCACCAACCTGAACGAGCACAGCTCTCGCTCCCACGCCCTCCTCATCGTCACCGTCCGCGGCCTGGACCGCAGCACGGGGCTCCGCACCACAGGTGGGTGTCACAGCAAACCCTCACCGAGGCACCTGGGCTGTGCCATCCCGGGCTGTGCAGGGCTGGGCGCTGATGCCAGCGGTGGGTTTGGCTGTGTGCCCTCAGGGAAGCTGAACCTGGTGGACCTGGCGGGCTCGGAGCGGGTCGGGCGGTCGGGCGCGGAGGGCAGCCGGCTCCGCGAGGCGCAGCACATCAACAAGTCCCTGTCGGCCCTGGGCGATGTCATCTATGCCCTGCGCTCCCGCCAGGGCCACGTGCCCTTCCGCAACTCCAAACTCACCTACCTGCTGCAGGACTCGCTCAGCGGTGACAGCAAGACCCTCATGATGGTGCAGGTAGGGGCTGGACACCGGTGCCTGTATCCCCACAGCCCCTCACTGATTTCTGAGCCCGTTCTTGCCCCAGTGCTGAGACAGGTGGGAGGGAGGCTGGAATCAGGGAATGGGCCTCACCCATGGGTGAGCAGTCTGCAATCATGGTGCCAGTGGCAGCTCTCTCCCTGTCTCTGCACTCATTCCTTAGACAAAGCCAAGGAGTGCGGAATTAATTTGGAGGTCCACAATCCTGCCCTCCCTGCCTGCATGTGGATGCTATCCCTATGGGCAGTATTATACAATCTCTTAATATATTGTCATCTCTCCATCCCCTCTTTTTCTGGGAGGGTTTTAAGCTCTGGTAGTTTCTCTACCCCTGCCCTGTGAGCCCCCACTCCCAGCTGCTGGCACCCACACTGAGCCCCCCAGGGGGGCTGCCTGAGCCCCTGCACCTGCCACAGCTATTCCCGGCTGCTCCTCGCACTGGGGCAGTTGGTGACAGGGAATCCAGCTGGCTCAGACACCAGGGATGGATGGGGCTAGCCTGGGAGGGGCAGGTTAATAATAGCATCTCACCGGCCAGCAGCAGCAGGTTTTCTAGGGGGGAGCCCCTGGGTGCACAGGCAGCTGCCAGGGTGACTTTGTGCCTCTCCTCCCTGAGCACAGGTCTCCCCTGCCGAGAAGAACACCAGCGAGACGCTGTGCTCCCTGAAGTTTGCCGAGAGGGTTCGCTCTGTGGAGCTGGGTCCTGTCTCCCGCAAGGCTGAGCTGGGCTCCTGGCCCAGCCAGGAGCACCTGGAGGTACTCAAGAGACTGCTGGTGTCCTTCACCCTCACCCCAGGGATCCCCCCTGTTTTGCCCCCACATGTGGTCCCTAGAGCTGTTGGATGTCCCCCTAGAGCCACCCCCATTGGGGACAATCACCTGGTGGGATGCAGGTTGTCCCCAAACTGCAGTGTCCAGCCAATGCTGCAGCCTTGGCTGTTCCAAGCCCTGTTTTGCAGCAGCCCCGTGATAGCCCCTGGGAACATTTGGGCACCACTACCCAGGCATGCACTATCTGCCTGTGAGCCCATCCCCATTCCTGCCCTCTTGGCCTGGCTGACCCTGGGGCTGTGTCCCCTCTCCTCCCAGGGTGACTCGCCGGGTTCCTCAGCACCAGCAGGCCGGGGCCACGCATCCCCCAGCCCAGGGCATCTCTCCAGTCGCTCTGCCTCCATCCGCAGGAAGCTCCACACCTCAGGTGGGTGGTGGGACACCTGGAGAGCCCAGACAGGGTCCCTCTGTCCCTTGAGGCTCCAGCCAACAGCCCATGGCAAAGCCTGCAGTGGGGAGTACAGAGCAGCTCTGTAATCAGCTCATTAGTTAATAGCTAATTAGCCATGGTTGGCACTTCCCCAAGAGTGCCCTGGTTCAAAGGCACTGTGATGGCTATGGGGGGGTAAGGGGAGGGCAATGCCAGCAGGCTGAACCTCTTTCCCTTCGATTTCAGCCTGACTTAGGGGCAGCCGTGGCTGCCAGGTGAGTGCCTGCGGCCGGTGCTGGTGGAGGGCTCTGCTTTCACCCCGCTCCCCACGCAGGGCAGGGCTGCTGGACTGTGCAGGGATGTTCTGGGAATGCTTGTGGCACCACCTCCTGCTACACTGCCACCAGACAGGCCTGGGGCACTGGTGGCTGTGTCCCTGCCTGCTGTAAGCCATGCCTCTCTCCCCTCAGGGAAGCTGAGGCCCATTCCCCTGTGATGAGTGCCAGCCATGGCATCCAACCTGCTGCAGGACCCAGCCCCTCACAGTGACACGGAGACGGCTGCTCGAAGACGTGAAGGCTTTGGTGCTGTTCCCTTGGCCACCAGGACCCATGACCAGAGGGTGATGGCACCTCTCACCATGAGCAGCACGGGGTCAGAGTCTCCCAGCAGCCATGCCCCCCTCTCAGGGTAGGGGACAGTGGTGCTGGGCAGAGATCTGCCCCGTCGATGCTCAGCTCTGTGAGTTTATTTTTGCTGGACAAATGTTTTTAGCTGGAGCAGGGAGCAGCTGGGTGCTCCCTCCATCTCTCCAGCTTTGTTTTTACCATGAGATGTAGCTGGAAGGGGTGCACAGAGCCAGACCAGTCTCTGGCCCTGCCTCTCCCACTGCCACAGGGCCATCCTGGCCACAGCTCCTGCAAGACTGCATCTGGGCAGCTGCCCAGTGTCTTTCAGAGCAGCACTTCTCCAAGTTAAACTACAAAAGATCCCAGCAGCTCTCTTTCCCGTGAGTTTCTCAAGCCCTGTTGTTGCATGAAGGCCCCCGGTGCTGTGCATGAGCCGAGCTGCTGTTCCTCGTGGTGCCAGTGCTGCCAGGGCCCACGCTGGCTGCCTGTGCTACCTGGCACCAGGGGCAATGGAGCAGTCTCAAATGAAGCTATTGTAAAGTTATTTACCAGTTGTCTTGTCAAGAGAGATCACAGTGTGGTCGAGATGAAAGTGTTTGAAATATTTATACCTGTTTACATGGTCTTGGAATGGAAAAGTAGTGGAAAACAAACAAAAAGACCCCAAACCTCCAGTCCAAAAGCCTCTTGGCTTATGTATGGGGATGGTGGTTGGCAGGGGCATGGGAGGGGATGACACTGCCCTTGGACCTCTCAAGAGCACCTGTGGGTACATCTCCTCCTGCTGCCAGCCCCTGCTGGATGCACTGATGGCTCTTTCCACCACTCTCTCCTCTCACGCTTCCACGGCGTATTCTATTTAAAAACAAAAAAGGGAAAAATAAATTTAGCCTTTTGTAAGAGTAGATGTTTCTATGTATTTTAATAATTAAAAAATACCCTGTTTTGTAACAAAACTTATTTTAAATAAACTCTTAAAGCCAGTCCTCCTGTGCTGTGTTTTTCTTGAACTCTGCTTGAGGAGGAATGGGTGCTTCTTCCCTCCTCCCATAGGGCTGGAAAAGCCCCTCATATCCTTCCCCTTCAGCTGCCCCCGGGGCCAGCCTGGCAGCAGAGTCTCCACCCCATTTTGCAGCTTTGAGGCTCCTGCAATTAGTGGGAGAGCAGTGGTTAAATCCAAAGTGAGTCCCAATGTGCCCATGTCCTGCTCCACCTTGTGCTGCCCCACCCCACATCCCAGCAATAGGCTGGTGGCTGGCAGAGCCTTTTCACACCCCGTGGGGGTCCAGGCCTGGGATTATCACCAGATCAAGCAGGAAGCAGCTGCAGAGGAGACACAGACCCTGTGAGTGTCCTGGTGCTGGAAGCAGGCAGCACTCACCGTCAGTCCTGCAGTGGCTCAGTGCCAGGGCCTCTTGCTGTACTTTTGGAGCCACCTCCTCCAGAGGCACGGAGCAGAGCAGGCACTCCCCTTTGTTCCCAAAACGTGACTATTTGGATGAAGCATCAGCAGTGTGGGGACTGGCTTTAGCTTTCCTGATGGCCCCACTCCACCTCCCCAGAACAGTCGTTCCAAAGGCACTCCCTGGCTCAGAGCTCATTGCCACTCAGCCCAGATCCACTGGAGAGCCAGGGGAGAGGGATCAGTGTGCAGCCAGGGAGAAGGATGAGCACTAAATGATGACACTGCTCCTTGGGCTGGGAACAACCCAGCAAAGTGAAACTGCCCCCGGGATTTCCACAAGCCACTGGCAAGTGCTGGCTCTCCTGTTGTTCACCACAGCCTCCCAGCAGGAAGGGTGAGAATGGTCAGCTTCCTCTGGGACAGGCAGGGAACACAGCCCTGCTTTTCCTGGGCACTCCCAGCCAGGAGCCATGCCAAGGTGAAGAGCACTTCAAGAGATTCAGGCATTTAACACAACTTAAAAAAAAAATTACAAATATTTTAATAAAATTCGTTATAAGTTACAGATTCCTGGAGAACAGGCTCCAGTGTATAAAATGGGAGACAGGCTGGGAAGAGCAGGGAAAGCACCAAGAGGAACCTCTTTCCCCAGAGGAAAGAAGAAAGAGGGACAGAAAGGTTCTGACAGACATTTATTGGGGGAAAAAAACCAAAAACAAACCTCTAAGAATGGTCCAGTGGATGCAGAAAGACATAACTCAGTCCATGTCCCTCTGTTCCTCCACCCTTCCAAATCCTCACCCCCAAAGGCAAGCACATACGACGAGTCCTGGTTAAGTCACATGTTTTAACAGGTCCAAGGACAGACTGAAGATACTGCTCCTCTGCAGCCCTGGGTGCCAGCAGGGATGGCTGAGAAGCCAAGAGAAAGTCTCTTGGTTCAGGTCCTTGAGATGCACCAGCACAGTGGCACAGTGTCCATGCCCATGTCAGATGAAGCCAAAGGGGCTGGTCCCCCCTGGCAGTTGAAGTCTCTTCTGTATGGAAAGGGCATCACCCCACAGCAGGCGTTTGTGGGGCGGTGCCTGCAGTCCTCAGCAGCTGCACAGCGAGAGCAGGGCCCTGACCCACAGGGCCAGGCAGCAAGAACCGACAGCACAAGCGGGAAGGAGGGGTGACAGCAGGCTCAGAGCCCTCCTGCAGGGACAGGCCAGCACACAGAGCAGCCCAGAGCTGGATGCTGAGATGAAGAGCTGAAATGAAGCAGCATCCCTGCAGGGCTCTGTGGGGCCCTGCACCCACCAGGGCCCCTCCCACAGCACACACATCTCTCCACTGGGATCCTCCATCCAGCCCCCAAGGCACCAGGGCTGGCTGGGCGACCAGGCAGGCAGATTGCACTTCCCTACCGTGCTGGAGAGGGGCGGGGGGAAAGGACGGACGCACGGAGAGATCTGAAATCCAGCCAGACCACGAGCAGGGGAAGCTTGGCCACCTGTATTTGTACATGAGGAGGTGGTGGCTGCTAGTCCAGGACAGCCATGAGGAGCAGCAGTTCCCGAAAGGCACTACCATGGCGGCCGCTGAGCCCAGACTTGTTCTTGACAACGTTGCTGATGTTTTTCAGCTGCTTGTAGCACAACTTGCATTTGTGAAGCCTGGAAAAAAAAATGACAGCAGACACAGCATGAATCCCTTGTTGCCTGAGGTGTGGCAGCTCCTGCAGTGCCAGAGAGGCAGCTCAAGCAGGAGAGAAAAGCCCTGAAAATGGCCTGGAAGAGGCTGAAATATGAGCACAGCTCTGCAAAAACACCAGGCATTCAGCACACGTCCTGATGAGACAGGAGAACAGCATCCACATAAGGGCTCTTTCAGCCCTCTTCCCCCTTTGGCAGTACAGTCCAGGGAAAAAGAAAGTGCTGTTTTCCAAAAGCCAATTCCCAGAGAGGAGCTATCCTGTGAATGAACTCAAAATCCAGGGCCTGCCTACCAAATCACGCTTCTTGTGAGGCAGAGGGGAAAGGCACAGGGTGGTTTTACTCCTGATACTTTGTTTAGGTATGACTCAATGCACAGAGGCAAAGGGAAAGGCAGTCCTTTTCCTCTGAGCACGAGGGATTGGTGCTTGCAGACAAAGGGAAGGCATGTCCAATCTGCAATCAGAGCCCTGATGGCAAGGGCAAAGCTCACCCAAGAGAAAGGCTGGTCCCAGGAGGGAGCAAAAGCAGCATGTGCCTCACCTTTCCTCTCTGCTGATGTCCACTCCAACAGAAGGTGGTGCAGCGAGGATGTCTGTGATGAGTGGCAGGAATCTCTGGAGAATGAGTTTCAAAGATGTGCAGCCAGTCTGCACGTAACTGAAAAACAGAGAATTGGGTCCCACTTGAATGCCATTCCTGTCCCCTTGAATGCCATTCCTGTCCCCCAGCACACAGCCCCCAAACAACCCCACTCCACCACCTGTAACCAGGCAAGGAGAGCAACAGCCAAGTACCAACAACACATCTGAGTTCCAAAGCTTTCACAAAGCAAGTCTGTTCCAAAGGTCCTGGCACATAACCTACCCAAGGGCGACCTCTCTGCTCAAGGGCAGAGATGTCCTGCCAAGGGAACCTGGCAGGAACCTCTCTCCCAGAAGAAAGGAAGAGCAGAAGCTCCATCTTAAAACAGGCTGTAATTTTTCTCCCTACAGATGAGTCCCCAGGGCTGTTGCAGGACTTCATTCCTCATCCCAGGCTGACAGCTTCACTCTCAGCAGTGTGCAAAGCCCATTTGTTTTACATGACCCCTCTTGGCTGCCAGAGCTGTCTTAATCCAAAATCTAGGACAAATCCCACTATCCTGCTCTTCCTGCCCATGCACACTTTCTGTATCTTTTCCCACACACACCTAGCAACTCCATAATTCTTTTACAGGCATCATATCAGCATGAGACTGTATCTGCAGTCATTTCTCAGGATTTTCCTCCAGGTACAAAATACCCAGCACAGCTCCCCTATCACTACCTACACCCTGTCCCTCATGCACACCATGTTCTTGAGGCCTCACCTTTCATATTTACTTTGGAGTAGTTTTTCTATCTGTGGCAGGACTATAGTACACAAATCCAGCTTCCAGAGAGACCTGAAAAGAAAAGGACATACCCTGAGACTGGAGACCAAGGCTTTACAAAGCCAAGCTGACACAAAAAAGAATTCTTGGCAAATGCCCAAACAGACATACTCAGGTTCAGAGAGCAAGTTCACTGACTCCCCCTCGTGAGAGAAAGTGGCAGGTTCGGATATATTTCTTTGACTCTAAGCAGAATCACTTTATGAAGCCCCAAGACTTTGATTTTCCTTGGCCCCAAATAACTCCAGCAGTTACTGCCACTGCAGGCTTGAAGAAGTGACTACAAACACATCATTTTCACACTGCCATGGCCTACTGGACACAGGGCAGATACAAGGAACTCCCAGCCAGGCAGCCCTTGCACATCCCAGGGGCTGACCCCATCCAGGACTCACGCTTTTTGGTTGACAATATTCAAGAGATCCACGACAACAGACAGATCATTGATTGCCACTGCAGAGTCCAGAGAGTTCTGAGAGAAAAGGGGAAGAAAAAGCCATCTATTGCAGAGGTCAAACTGGTTAGGCTAATGCAAATTAGTATCTAGTGCTGCTTTTCCAAAACAAGGTAGAGGAAACATGAAGTGGCCAGGGAAGAGAACTCTCTCATGGGAAAGTCTTTGCCATGTGAGTTTCTTTGTGACCCTTCAGCTGCAGCACTCTGTGATGCATCCCTGGGGACAAAAGCTGTGAGACCCTGTGTTTTGTATGAGGCAGAGCCAGCCCCAGAGAAGCAGAGAGAGCTGCTCAGGAGCCTCAGGCACGTCCCCACGCTTGCCTTGATGTCACTGGTGCTCCAGACGGCGCGCACGGCGTCCAGGTTCTTGTGGCGGCTGGTGAGCACCACACACATGGTCTCGTGGCCTTTCCTGATCTGGGACATGGCCTCCTCATCCACCAGCTCCGTCTGGCTTTGGTTCTTCACAGCCTGCAAGTACAGACACCACCAACAGAGCAGGGTGGGAGCATTCTCTGGCCTAGGCGAGAGCCAATTTTGGTGCAGAGATTGCCAGTGAATACTGACTTCCTTGCAGATGGTTGTAAAAGCCTTTTGAAATGGAATTGCTCAATTTGTTCTGATTTCAGTTACTTCTTTCCTACTTCTACTACATCAATCACAAACGTGTTTAAAGCTTTGGAAAAACTCTCAAAAAAGGTGAATTTAAAGTAAGTTTTCAAAACCAGTATGTTTTAATGAAGAAATGTTTTCACACAAACCCAATTTTTTTATGTGAAACACTTGTCTGGGAACTGCAAGTTTTATTACAATTCATTAGACTCTCAATTTGCTTCCTGCCCAGGCCATGATAGAACCCCTAATTCCTTTACTCACATTTAGAGTCTGATATCATCAGGATGCTCTGGTCTTTCCCCCTTTTTAGGACAGGGGAATACCCTCCCCAAGAGAGACCAAGAAGCCTCCAAGATGCAAGAGGCAGAGATTCCTGTGAAATTATTATGTACATGTAATGGCAGACATCAATTTTTTAAATGAACCACTGTCTCACCCCTTGTTCTCTGCTTTGCTAAGAGCAGGGCTCAACTTTGCTGTGTTCATACCTATCACAATGGAGCACCCCATTTCTGATGCCACCCAACACAGACATTGGCAGGAAAACATTGTCCAGAGACACTTACTGGGAGAAAGTCAGAGGCCTTCAGGCCAATGGGCTCATTCCTGGCTGCAGGAATCACCGATGGCTCTGTTCTGCTCAAAGAAGTTGAGGAGGGATTCAGTGGCCTCTGGACTGGATCAGGCTGCAGGAGAAATTGGGATAAAAGTTCTAGCAGGAACAGTCTGGCACTAGTCTGATGACCTTTATTTCTGACCTGCTTTCTTCTCACAGCAGGGCCCTAACACAGAAGCAGTCTGCAGACTGCTAGCATAATTTAAGAGGCAATAAAGTGACTCTCAGGTACACACCACGATGTAATTAAGGTTTGTAAAGAACACGAAGATGCCCCAGCAGAAGTGCCAAGTGCTGTTATTGTTATCTGAAATTAGGGCAATGGGCTGTGGCCAGCCTGAAGGCTAAGGGAGAATTCTAAAGAAGCCAGTAAAATGAATACTGGCCCATCAGCTGCTTGCACTTTTGGCAACAAAACAGTCTCTGTTCAAGCACTGGCAGAAACCTGGCACTTGATTCTCTGAGTGCCCCAATTCAGAGATGCAAGGAGAAGAACCACTGCAAGCACAAGCAGCAAACAAACAACAGAGACTGTCAGAGGCTTGGCCTTAGTTTCACTGCTAAGGCAAGACACTTGGCAGCACAAAGCCTGGAACTGCACTTTTACTGCCCTGCAGTGAAGGGATCAGCCTGAGCAGAAATCACAAATTCTCCAGCTCTGCACATCCCTCACAGAGCACACAGAACGTACGAGCTCCTGCTTTGGCAGCGAGGTCTGGACATCCACAGCTTGGCTGGGCTTCACTGCTTCCTTTGCAGTTCCAGGCTCTACCAAGAGGGAGAGAAGTGGGAAAGCAGAAACTGATTGTTACTTTCAAGAGTTGAGAGCAAAGGTTTTGTTTAGCTATACTACAAGGAGTAATTTCTGCCTTCGGGCAGCTCTCCCTCTTTTGAGGGCCATTATCCCCATCCCCACCAAGGGTTCATTTCCACACTTACCATCCTCAGGAGGGGCAGGAAAGGGCTCAGTTCGAGGAGGAGTTCGACCTACAGAAAAAGATTTAAATAATAAACAAATGAAGGAGCATCCAAGGCTACAGATAAGTGGTAAGTCAACCTTGAAGCAGAGAAATCTCCAACAACTCCACATATGAGGGTAATCAGTGATACAACAAGCAGAGTTATCTCTTTTGGACCTTGACACTATTGTTGAGTTTAGCTAAAAGCTTTCAGCCTTCATGGATAGAAGGGACAAAACTGACCCCTGTGGCTCACTGCTGCTGTAGAGATGTGAAGCATGAGACAAGGCACAGTCACAACAAATGACATTAGGCAAAATCCACCTCCTGTTATTGATTTATATAAGTAAATAAAAATAATGCAATGAATTCCTCAGAAAGAGTATCTCATTTTTATCATTTGCATAAAAATGAGATACAGACACTGCACAATGCTCCTAAACAACAGTCTTTCCTTTAACAAAACATTTTGCCTTTCCTTCTTTAACGAAGACTGCTGATTTTAAAACACATATCAAAATTCTAAGCTAACAAAATTCCCTTAACACTCTAATCAGAATAGGAAGGCAGCACATTTACAATGAAGCTCTGGATTCTGAGCCAGGCTTCAAACAGACATTACTGTACCCTAGTAAAGATGCCTTCTTTAAGTCATTCACCAACATGATCTGGTATCAGTGTCCCAGCACAGAATATTAAAGAAAAGCTTCCTAAACTCTTCAGTCACAGGTGAAGCCTCTGACACAGTAAGCCAAAGGTCAGCTCTATAGAATCACTTTAGCACCCTAATCTCAAACCCAAACACTACTCAAAAGCACTATAAACCCTGGTACTGACAGATTGCATTCTTGGGCTGGAAGATCTCTTTGTAATCCTCCTGGTTCTGGATCTCAGCCTTTGATTCCTTCTCATCCCGGTCATCTTCACTGCTGGGACTGTGCCTCTCACTCTCCGAGTTGTGCTTCACTCTGCTGTGGAAAAGGAGTTGTTGTCAGGGGAAGCCATATTGTCAGAGAGAGAGAGAGAGAGAGAGAGAGAGAGAGAACACTGAGTGCCTGGGATATTTCCTTAAAATCTGGAAACTCAACAAGCCAGCAGACTGCCTCACCTCTGCGGCTTGCTGCAGCTCGTTGAGGGCCTGTCATAGATGCGGCGAAGGGAGGACCCTGTGGGGGTAGGTGGCACAAGAGGCTGGTCGTCCCTGATCAACCCTTGAGGAACAGAATCTGACTTGGGGACTCTGTTGAGATCCACAACGAAGGAAGAGACTGTGCTTTGTGCAAAGGAAACTCCTATCTGCAGAGGCAAAAGATCAACATAATTCACCAAGGAGTGGGGTGCACACCAGCCCTTTTGAGAACAGGCACGATGGAGTGATCCTGAGCAACTGTGCTTGAGGACTGCTCAATTCAGTGCTGTGGATTTTTCAACCTGAAGTTGCCAGCAATTTTGAAAGGCTTGGATAAAACTTTTGCCAAGCATAGCTTCTAAATACTAGTCAAACTAAGCTCCAGCTCTTTCCTCCAGAAGCCAGAGACACAAAGTGGAGCACAAGGCACACAGCCTTTGGGCATGCTGCAAGCCCTGACACAAGCTTACAGGTCTGAAGGCCTGCAAGGAGGCAGCAGGATTTTATCTTGTGTTTCACAGCTGCCTAACCCTGCCTCAGGAGCAGTGGCTTACCAGCTGGTTGTTGCTGATAGACAAGTCAGCTACTTTTCCCCAGTTGACCAAGACCACATCAAAACAGCGCTCTGGCTCCCAGCCGTACACTCGCAGCGAGTCCTGGAAGCCGCTGTACAGGCAGCAGCCATCAGGGCTGAAGAGCACACACCTGGGAGGAAGGCAGGAGGAGAATCAGGCACAGCATTTCCACCCTGCTCATCCCTGTGGATCTCTGACTACACTGAACACCTTCAGTTTTGTTTCTAACAATGAATCTTTCAATGTGGTGTTCACCTGTGCAATATCTCCCGCAGCCCAAACTTCTCCCCAGTAAAGTCTCTCTCTGTGGAAAGCCCCCCCTTCACCCCACCTTTAGTCTCTGCCCAGCACATTTCAGTAGGAACTTCATGTACCTGACAGGAGTGGCCTCCTCTTCAATACAGCTCACAACTTGAAACTTCTCCAAGTCCCAGAACCGAACAGTCCTGCACATATAACACAACAAAATTCATTGCTCATCATTTTAGAAATCACAGGAGGATCCAGATTTTAAACAAAACACTAAAAGAATGACTTTTGCTGTTGTGCACATACAGTGAGCCTACACAGAAGGCTGGTTTAGCTAAGATCCATGAATCCAGAGATACATAGAGGCTCTAGACACAGACAGGCATTTAGAGCCAGCCCAGAGCTAAGAGAACACCCTGCCAGCTGAGCAGGGCTGCCTGCTGTTCACACAGGATGTCAGCTGGATTTGTGAGAGGCTTGGGGCCACACATTGGTTTCTAGTGTGGCAGAAGGTGCCATCAATTTTGGATGAGAAGGGAAGATCTCCATGTTCTGCCCATCACAGATGCCATGTCCTGCTGTCTAGATGTGTGGCTCTTGCAGTGGCAGGATTGAATTGAGTGACATTCCTCTTGACATGCCCTTCTTACCAGGAAGGGCATCAGGAAATGGAGCAGACATATACATTTCCCTTCTTTCTCCCTCCCCTTGTGTACCTGTCAGAGCTGCCAGAAGCCAGAAGGTACTCATTGGGATGGAATTCAACAACGTTTACTGGGCCGGTGTGTCCTGTAAACTCAAACATCAACTTCCCAGCAGTCAGATCCCACAGCTGAAAGGAGGAAAGAACAGAGACTCTTGAAGAGATTAAATGCTAGAGATTTCCAATACACCTCGGATTTCCTTGTACTGGCAACCTTCTAACATTTCCTCCTCCAAGAACAGACATAAATCTGTCAAAGAAGGCAATAATCAGGGAAAGAGTACCATCCAAATCATTTAAGGCTTTGTTTTGTTTGGGGTTTTTTTTGCATTATCTTTTATTTTCCACATAACTTGTCCCCTAGAAGTTTCTGGTTTATATTTAGAGACTGAGACAAAATATAGCAGTTCCATCTGTCCCCACAGACTGTATCTCAAAAGATAACAAACAAAAATCCAAAGCTCTGAATCCCTTAGCAATTCCTCCTTCCTGTGCTCTACTCTCCACTCAAAAATGCCATGAAATAACTCATCTGTTAATTTCATGTGAAACTGTAAATAAAATCAGTCCTTCATCTCCATTCCTCCACACTCCATGTGAAACAACTGAAGTCACTATTTCAGTCACCACCTTCCTGATCTCCTCCTCTTGCTCTGCTCAGTCCTGACAGCAATTTTCAGACTGATAATCACATGTAATGTGTATAACACAAACAGAGCCAGAAATTAGTCTGGTGAAGCAATGTGCTGTGGACAACTCATTTGACAATGTTTACTGAGGCCAACATTCAGGTATCACAACTCTATTACCATCAAAACATTAATTTTTCTGTGCATAGTCTCTCCCAATGTGTCTGCTAGATAAGGGCATTTCAACCCATGCAGCTCTTCCATGGGTGTTGGGAGCCATCAGACAGGATCCTCATAAGAAAATCAATCTCTGCAAACCCACAGTGCTCAGCCAGTTGCCAAATAAACTGAGAGTATTTATGAGTGAGTGCTGGTAATGCCTGGAAAAAAGACAATCCCAGCATTCCCATGTGCCACAAGCACATAAGGAAGGTGTCACAATAAATTACCTTTACAGTGTGATCATCAGCAGCAGAGGCCACCCACTTCCCATCAGGGCTGAAGCGGAGACACCGAACTGCCTCTGTGTGACCCTGAAATGAGGAAAGCCAACAATATTCTGGCTTTTGTCTTTCAATCCTATACAATATAATAACCCCAAACCAATTAAGTGTTTTACAGAGCTCAAAGCTTGCAGAACACAACACTGTACTCAAGACACTACACCCAGCCACATTAAATGTGTGTAATCTCTCTCACTTAGTCATTTATGCCATCAATTTAAGCATGGTAAATACAGATCTGGCTTCACTAATAAGAATCAGTTCTAAATTATGATTTACACATGGTCAGATAGAAGTGCTGTGACACTTAATCTCTGGTATCTACATGAAATTAATATACAGCAAGTTCTTCAGACAGAAAAAGGTCCCAAGAACAGAACCATCTCAGTGCAGTGGTAATACCATCAAGAAAATAAAGAAACCCTCATGGATGCTCTCCATCCCCCACTGAAGCCATCCACACTACAGCACATGATACCCATTGATATTCTATAATATCCATTTCACATTCCCATACAGCTTGCAGAGGCCTGCTGAGGTTTGCCAGGCCACTTCACAAATCACACATGTTATTTTCATGCTGGAAAACCAGGAAGTTCATAGTATATAATCACATTTAGGTTTGCTCACAAGTCCTCAAAATAAAAATTTCTCCCCTCTTTGCCAAACCTAATGAATTATTTTACCTTGAATGTGAAGATACAGCCTTTTCTTCTTACATCCCAGAGCTATAAGGAAGAAAAGCAAACAAATTGTATGTTTAGAGCAGTATGTTGGGAGCTCAAGGGTCCTGCCAGAACAAGGGATCTCTGTGTCACCAAGCTAACAGATACTGCAGAATGAAGGGGCTGCTGAACCCCTGTAGGCCCTAGGGGTATTTTCTAACTCCCCAAGTGACAATCAGTCCTGAAAGGCATCCCCTACTACAGCAGCTCAGCTCTGACAGTCAAACACAGTCTGAGGAAGCAGCTACAATCCACAGCAAGCAGGACATCTGTGCTTGCTGACACCAGGCACCTTACTCAGAGCCACATTCCACAGCAGAGGAGTCACATTCATGAGCTGGCTGTGAAAATACACACACGGATTTCACAAGCACTCACAAACACACCTGCCCACACACAGAAATGATGATGGGCAGCATCCACCAACAGCTTGACACAAAACATGTTCTGGCACTCCAAAACAAAGACACTGCAAGTAGAGAGGGAAATCTCTGGTGGAAGCTGAGTTTTACCTTAATGTTGGTGTCCAAAGAGCCAGATGCCACAAAGCTTCCAAAAGGATGGAAATGAAGGCTGCAGATATTCGCTTTGTGACCTGGTAGGGTACGAAGAACTGGGAAAAGGAGAGGCAGAGCAGAGAGAAGGAATAGGGGGAAAATATTTAATAGTTCATTCCCACCAGACACCATGTGGAAGTGTAGCCATACTATCCCCACAAATATTTTATGGAAATATACATTATTTTGTGGAAATGCTTCTGTCTTTATCCCAGCAATGCAAAGAAACAGCAATACAAAGCCCATGATCAATGAACTTAATGACAGTCCTGTCCTTAGGTATGGAAACTACAGGCAGAACTCCAAATATCTCCATTCTGAAAATGAGGCAGCTGGCAGGCAGTGCATCTTTCCATTTGTTATATAGACAGCAAAATGGGCCAGAGGAGGAACAGTTTTGGCCAGGAAGTGAAGTAAAACAGTCTTGACTGCCTGCAGCATTCACCTTGCAGTTATTGGACAGACCCTTTCCCAGGACTCTGTACCCCTCTTAGGGTCCAATATTCATCCAGGAGTCCTTCAACTGCCCCTTGCCAGAATCCCCACAAAGACAGGAAATGGATGCTTAGGGAGCAGGAGACAAAGAAACCATCAGTGTTTCAGCAAGTCATCAAGTAACACCCCTGTAATTCTGGAAACCAGCAAGGACCAGTAGAACTGGTACACCCTATCTCAGCAAGCAGTGACAAATGCAGAGCTCAACTCTAAGAAAAACTGCTCAGATAATAACAAGGGCAATCCCTCTCCCTCATCCCTCATCTGGAACAAGCTGATGATTCCCCTGGCAGAAATTAGCTCATGAGCCAGAGCTGGGGTGGTCATTTGCACAGACACTGGCTCATAGGTCTTCTAACAAATGCAGCCAGATCAGCTACTCCCCACGGGCAGAGCCAAACTGTTCCATAACTGAGCTGATTCTAACTGTCTGAATGACATCAGTGCTTTCCATTATTGATGCTGCCTGTGGTTTGCCTCCTTAGCTCAGCCAGTGTAAGTCTATTTTCATTACACATCCCTTCTATGAACAAGTAGTAGTAACCCATAAGAAATATTCAGTCATTTTCTGGTATTCCTCCTGGAATGCACTCAAGTGATTTATGATACTTTTGCAAACTCATTCTAGGATTTGAGGAAAATGCAATAAATAAAGCATGACTCAACAGTGGCCTTTAAAGGATCAGAGCTTGATGAGTTCATAGCTTTTAGAGTTTATTAAAAATTAGGTCTTTGTCTATTTATACGGCCATGCAAGAGCAGGACAGCAGAAAAACTGCAAGAGGAAAAAAGTTAGAACATAAGAACAAGAAGACAACAAGCAGAGGATTCCTGCATTTGTGCAGAACCTAATAAACTTAAAATCTGGTTTGGGATCCTTTCATTAAGGTTGACAATTCTAAGTTGAGACTCTGAATACAAATTCTGTATGCCTAGCTATTTATATATGCATGGAAACTGATCTGGAATTTAGATTTTGACACACTCAGGTCAAAACCATAGAAACTAGTTCCTCAAATCAGTGTCCCCAAAACATGCCCAAATTTCTGCTCAAGCATGAATACAAATACACAGCTCTAGAGCTCCAATAGGACGTCAAAAAAGAGATGCAGATGAAGATGAAAGTAATGCCAGGCTCTTGTTCCTTCTTAAATCAGGAACCTTCTGGGTCAGTACAGGCATTAAACATAAGAAGTGTGCATGACCAGAAGCACAGACTCATGGGCACATACCTTTGGCAGCTTCCAGGTCCCAGACTCGAATGGACCCTGAGCGGGACCCTGCCACTATGAGCTTCTCATTTGGGTTCACTTGCAGGCTCTCAATGGGGGTTGTGTGGCCTGTCAAGCTCTGCAGAGAAAACCATCAGTGTCAGTGAGCAGCTGCTGGCACAGCCCTGCAGGAACCACAGGAACCACAGCATTGCTCATACTCGAGGGTAACTCTTTAGCCATGAGCTGGGGCCACCTGGCTGTGCCACATTCCTCTTTCCTCAGCAGCCACCAGAGTGGCAGAGCTCTCTAAAACCCATCACTGCACCCAGCACAGCACAGCTGTATTCCCACATTATCTTTGGAATCACTTGCTGGAGCACACTGACTAAGTTTTAAAGGATGCATCAACAGAGACACAGGTAGTTAAACATCAGGTGCAGGTGCTCAGACAAGGCTGACACATTCTTACATCACACAAATTATGCTGTGGTAGCACAATGCCACCGTGTTTGCTCTAAATGGGTCATGTAAGTGTCATGAACCAGTTACAAAATCAAAGCAAGAGCTAAAGCAGGGCTACTTTGAAAACTTCACACAAGCACCAAGCCATAGGATGCTGCCAGCAATGGATGTCAGTGATAGCATGGTGCTAACACTGAAGTACTGACTTGAGGCACAAGGCAGTAATTCACATGAAGTTCCTTTCATCCTTGAGCACCTGAAAGCTTACACATTACATCAGCATTTTGAAAAGGCCTATATTTTAGTAAAACACAAGAATATTTAAAACTAGCTCTAGAAAACAAATCCCACCATTGCAGACTTTCTGCTTGCCAACCTGCTTTAGTCCATCCTCAAATGTCTTTTTAAATAGCTGCACTAGCTCTGTGCCTCCCACACACATACAGAGGCTGGGATTGCCAGTTGGAAGCTGCCTGCTCTGATGGAGCTTTCTTAGGAATCCATGTGCAATTGAAATCCTTTACAAAATCCACAGTAGCAACTGCCATTACTGAGAACTAGAGCTCACACTTAAACCCAGCCCCAATGTCACTTGAAAAGTTCCTCTTCTCCCTCTTTCCCAACACAAACATCCATAATCACTATAATAGAAACACTAAAAAGGAACTTCAGAGGACAACCCCAAAAATCAAGACTCTTTTGATAGACAAGAATGGCACAAGCAGCTTCAGTCAGTCCCTGCCTCTCAGAAACAGCAGCTCTGAGTGTCTGTGGTTCCAGACAGCACAGGAGAGGTGCAGCTCTGCCACCACAGAAAGGTACAGAGTTAATACTTCAACCTTCTGTAGTAAGGCAATGGTTCAGTTTCAAACTGAATCATGCCACCACCAAGGGCCTGAAAAGACACTGCTTAACTACACTATGCAAAAAGCACAGCCCTGCTAAAGGTGATCATTCATACACTTAATGGACAGAAAAATAAAGTGGACAAATTCTCCTTTTAGCTTCTTTGACCTGACATTCCTGCTTTTTTTCTCACAAGGCTCACACTGATTAGAGCAATTTCTTTGATACCACAACATTATTGTGTTGTTAATTAAACAAATGACAAGAGATGCGCTAAAGCTGGTTTTACACAACACCTACTCAAAGTGATGCAGGATAGATATCTATTAAATATATATTTATGGTGCTCTTTAGTGATCACTGCTGGGGTAACCCTACCCTTGCTAACCACTGCAACCAGAGTTACTCCTCCCCAGCCTTCAGCAAACTATTGTGGCAACCTTCATGGTGACAGTTAGGGACAGTGGCACAGGTGGGAATGCATCTGCTGTGACTGCAAACCTGCAAACCCCAGGGTATAAAACTGGCCCCTGTAGCCTGCACTATAAAACCAGCTGTTCTTATACAAAACTCTTCCTTTAATTATTTGTAGCCTGGTAATACAATAAAGCACAGTATTTATTATCTGAGTAAGCACTGGTCCAGCTCAAGCATTCCCACAGTGTCTCTAGAGCAGAGGTCTCACCAGGCACCCAGCTCTGTCCCTATCTTTAGCCAGAATCTGGTTACACAGCTCTGTGTTGGCAAACTCTATTCAAAAGTCCCACAGGCTCCACCCCAACAATCTTTCTTCCCATTCTCTACCCTCCAAACCTCAGAATTAATATTCCCACCCCCCAAAAGCTGAGAACAGGCCTGTCCTTACCATGATGCAGTTGGGCTTGCTAACTGACCATATGTTGACCCGACAGTCGTCTCCTCCAGTGGCCAGCATCCGGCCTGACCCCTTTCCCAGGACCACTGAGGACACATTGCTGCTGTGGGCCATGATCTCTTCTGCACAAAACAAAGCAAACACTCATTAGAGATCAGTTATAAAAATTTTCATCCCTCCAAAAGGTCTAAAACAAAATTCTTTCTCCAGAAATACTTTCCAGTTTCCACTGGACAAGCTGCAGCAGCCCACTGCTCAGATAAGAAGTCACACCATTATCTTGCTTTGAGCAGTCCTTCTTGGCTCTTCCTGCTGCACTAAAACATTTGCTGGCCAAAGTTTCACAACTCCAGTGCTCACATGGCTCACAAAAAGCATCTTCTCTCACTTGCAGCAGCTCAGGAGCTTTTAAAGATTTGCTCAAGTGCAGCAAAGCACTTTACCTGCAGTAATGCACAGCAGCCAGAGGCATCTAGTGAAAGGTCCTCTAAGCCTGAGAGAGCAGCAGCAGACAGTCCAGCCTGAGAGGAACTGGCAGAGGAGCAGCAGCACAGTTTGTTACCTTACCCAGAAAAAAGCCAGACTCAGCAGTGGGAGAGGTGGAGCTCCCTTCCCTGAGCTTTGGCAGAGACTTTGCTCCATCCCCACCAGGGAACACAGGCAAAACTGAGCACTGCAGGGCATGCAGCTGTGACAAAGGAGGGTGAATATCCATCCAAATGGGCAGGAAATAACAAATCTGATTGATGCTAAATGACTGCTAAAAAACTGGGAGCTGAGGAGACACTCTGATACTGCAGCAAAGGGAAACCTCATCATAAAGAAACCAATTTGGGGCAAAAAAGAAGCAAGATCAGCATATTTGCTTACACATCTTACAGTGGAATTTTAAATTCACTCAGAATTTTGTCAGGGGCCTTTGGCAGATGCATTTACCAATATCTTCATCTAACTGTTCTCTTCTTTGAAACATCACAGGATTTGTATTCCTAATAGTTATGAAACTGTAAAAATGGCTCTGAGTCTGTAAAAAGGCCAGGCAGCATCAATTCAGCTTCCATTCAGTGTTTTGCTGGGAGGAGCAAGGTGATCACTCTACATGCAACACTAATCCAGAAAGGATTTCAGATGGCTGCAATAATAATTACAGGTACTTTGATCTCAAACTCTCAGGAGTGTTTTTCTGAAAGCAAAACTGCGCAACTTTCACTTGGGCTGGAGAAACACCTTTCAAATTACAAGGGTGACTGGACCATAAATTACATGTGAAGGGCAGATCTGAAAATACCCCTGCATTGTGTTGAAAGGCCAAACTTCCACATAAAACTGCTAAAACAAAGCCTGTATGGATACACAGACTATAAGGTAACCAAAAGTACAATCAGCATTACTAGACCAAGTCACTAGTTAAAATTGCAAGGACAGATGCTGAGCATTGCTGCTGAAATGAGTGTGTCAGCAGCTCCACTTCTTCCTGTCTTGATTTCCTTCTTAATAATATATTGGAAGTTTAAAAGTCATTGTGGAAGCATCCAACCCTCTGTTCCTAAAAGCCAGTTGATAAAATGATGTCTGCCTTGGGCACAGAGGTTCATTTGCTCTCCTACAAGTCCCTTAAACCCACAATTTTTTTGTTTAATAAAGTTCTTGTCACCAGCTATCAATCAGCAGCCCAGCAACACTCAACTCCTAATTAGCATTGCTGAAACATCCCTGAAATGTAAAAGCATCCCTCAGAATGCTTTTCCCTCTAAAAAGGATGCTAAGATGGGGCAGCAGACAGCAAAAATGAAGATCAAGAACCTCTTCACACCTATGGAAAATGGAGATGGACAGACTTCCAGCTTTTCCTGAAATTAGAGTTTCAGGGATGGGAAGATAACAGCAAACTGGCTTTCTGCTCAGAAACATAGAAAATTCCTAAGTCAGTAATCTCAGAAGACTTAATGTGTTACCAGCCAAGGACACTATTTCTGACAGCCACTTTCCAGAGCCCACTCACTGACTAAAGCAACTGATCACATCCTATTGCTTCTAAGCATTCCTCAATGAAATAACTCATCAGTGATCAGCTAGAAATTGACAGTCAGCAACTGTCGACTGCTCCTTCAGAGGAAGAATAATGGACATGAAGCCAGCAGATTTTTACTGTCTCTTGCAAAGCAATTTCAAGAGGGTGGGAGACACAGGGCCCTGCAAAGATCACCTCATTTCTCCTGCAGCAGAGAGCTCAGTGAACCTGCTGTACAAGGGAGCACCAATGAAGGACAGCTCCTCAGAGGCTAAGTTTGGGGGCTTCTCCCTGATGCTCCATCAAAACCTGGCTCTGAAGAGCAGTTTCTGTAGAATGACAGAATATTCTGAGTTGGAAGGGACCCACAAGGATCAAGTCCTACTCCTGCTTGTCCTTCACAGGACAATCCCCTTTGCCTGAGAGCATTGGCCAAACGCATCTTGGTGCTCTAAGTACCTCCCTGCAGAGCCTGCTCCTGTTCCTGTGAAGGTGAAGAAATTTTTCCCAAGATTCAACCTAAACATCCCCTGGCAGAGCTCCAGAGGCTCGCTCAGGTCCTTTCACTGGTCACAGTCAGCAGAGATCGGGGCTGTCCCTCCAGTGCACTCATGAAGAAGCTGCAGCTCATGATAAGCTCTGCCCTCACTCTCCTCCAGGCTGAACAAGCCAAGAGAGCTCAATCACTCCTCTGCATGGCTTCCCCTCTAGACCCTTCACCATATTCACAGCCCTTCTTTGGATGCTCTCCAAAAGCTTTATAATCCTTCTCAAACTGTGGTGCCTGCCCCCAGGACTCGAGGTGAGGCAGCACCAGCGCAGAGCAGAGTGGGACCATCACCTTCCTCAGCGCACCCCAGGGCACAGCCGGCCCTTTGGGCTACCAGGGCACACTGGTGACTCATCTTCAACTTGACGTCGACCAGGAACCCCACAGCCCTTTTTGTGAGGCTGCTGTCCAGCCTCTCATTCCCCAGTCTCTCCGTACATCCAGGGTTATCCCCTGGCAGGTGCCCCATCCCTCACTGCCTCGGTTGTTCTTGTTCTACAGCAGAGTCATGTGGGGTCAGACAGGCACTCAGCTCAGCACTGCAGAGCCTTTGAAAACAGCACTGACAAGGCCACGCTATTCACTGTGCCCTTGTTTTCCAACAGGACTCCCAGGAGTTAAAAATCCCAGTCAGCAATGCAGAGAGAGGGCCGGGGCACCATCTCCAGGGCAGGGATGAGGCGGCTCCCACCCCTCCCCGCTCCCGGCCGGGGCGGCTCCCCCGCCCGCCACTCACGCAGCTTCCATGCCGTCTTCGTGGTGACGGCCACGGCCATGGCTCAGCGCGGCGCCTCTGGGGCGGGCAGCGCCTTCCTCCTCCCGGCGAGGCTCCGCTCCGCTAGTGCGTCCTACGGCCGGGCCGTGCACCGGGGCTGCCGCGGCCGTCCTGCGGGCACTCAAACACGGTCACGGCGAGACTCTCCTGAGAGGCGGCGCGGCGGGGGACGAGGCCTCACCGCTGACGAACATCACGGGACGGGAGCGCCTCTCGGGGCTCGGGCGATCGCCTGGACGCTGGCGGCGGCGGGGCCCGGCAGTAGCGGACCGGGACCCCCTGGCCGCCCCCGCCCCGCAACCGGCCCTTCACAACAACCCCGCGCCGCGCCGGGCGGTTGCCCGGGCTCCGCGCGCCGCTCGGCCAATAGGAAGCGAGGGCGGGGTGGTTGCCATGGCGACGGCAGCGCGGCCGCCACTCGCGGAGCGGCTTCTTGGCGGAGCCCCGCGGGCGCGGCCAATGAGGAGGCGGCGCTCTGGATGGGGGCCGCCATTTTGCGGGGCCGCCCTGAGGGGCGGGGGCCGGGCTGCTCCCGCTCTGCGGCCGCTCCGGAGCTTCCGTAAAGGCGGCCGGGGCTTTCCCGCGCTTCGGAGCTCACGGCCCGCCGATGGTTGAGGCCGCCGTGCCCTGTTAGGCTGTTCACGGGTGTCTCGGTGGGAGCGGGACTCCTGCGAGGTTTCTGTGCCTCTCCCGCCCGGCTGAGGGGCGGTCGCGCCGCTTGTGCGTCTTTCTCGGAGTCTTTGAAACCAATTGCTCCATCAACAGAGAAAAATCCGATTAATTTGACGCTGCTCCTTGGTAATGACCTAAGAATGAAGGCTGAATTTCAAGGATTATATCCTTCAAGCTCAGGAGCGATGCATGCCGACAAGAGGGAAATCGGGCAAGAATGGCAGAAGACCGTCATGGATGGATAAGAAGCTGCTGAGCAGTAGAGAAAAAAAAATACGGCTGTAGAAAAGTAGAGGTTTTTTTCTCAGAAAGGAAAAAGAAACTTTCGAGAAGTGGATATGAGGACAAGTGGCCTTGGAGGACTACAGGAAAATCCCCTGGTCAGGGGGCTTGGGGCTAGATGATCTTTAAGAGCCATTCCAACCCTGTAATATTCTATTCCATGATTCTATAATATGCATTTGCTGATGGTTTGGCAGCTGCTGTGTCCCTAATGCCTGTAAAAGGATTTTAAAATGAATTTATTCTGGTGTCTTCTCTAGTATTGAATTAACATCGATGAGTTCATATCCACAGTGTTATATGGGGCAATGTTTTGTCATTACAGGGCTCTTAGATCAGGTGAAAGAAATGTTATATTTGTGAACTCACCAGTTCAAAACCTTTGCTTATGAAAAACTGACTTGTAAATTTGTTAAATCATTATGTTGGAAACGAATCAGTATTCCTAAATAATCCCACTCCTCCTGCCAGCAGTTATGGAGCAGATTTGGAAAAAGAAAAGCTCTGGAAGACTGTGCATGGTTTGTCTCCCCTTCTGAGGCAGACCTTAGGGCTAAGGTCTCATGGAGACTCAAGTCTCAAACATGATGGAGTTTCATGAGGAGACAACTGATGTAACTGCAGATGGGCCTTAGAAAAAAATAGGAAAAAGGAAAAGGTGCAGAATGGTGTAAATTTATTAAAATGTCTGCAAATCTGATAATACTGCAAAGTTTACAGTAGGCAACTCCAAAAAAGGAAAGAAGAAATCAGTAATGCCTGAGGTGCCCAGCCAGGTGAGGATTCCTGAGCAGCACCTCTTTAGGAGAATGGTTTTTTCTATTGTGCCAACTGCTTTTTCTTAGAACAAGAAGGGGGAAATCAGAGGGAAACTGCAGTGGGATGTGGATTAAAGCATTTCACAGAGTAGCTTCTGTTCCAGGTTGCCAGGAGGCTGAGCTGTAAACCTGCCCTGCTCAGGCAGTCATTCCCAGCCCCTGCAGAGGCTCCACTTCACGTCGTGGAGTTGGTTGCAGTGTGCTGGGTGACGGATTCATCCTCCTCTCCCGTCTGCTGACTCTTCTTCTCCGAGGAATTCTGGGAGCTCCTCTCCTCCGCTTCCAAAATCTGTGAGGGAACAAGCAACCAGAAGTCAGGGAAAGAGAAAGCGAGGAGCAAAAGCACAACTTAATTCACAGAGCTGAGATGAAGGGAACAACAATCTGGAGCTGATTTATTTTTGGGAGGGGGCAAAAAGTTTGAGATGAGGTCTCGTGAGAAGAAGAAAACAAGGGGAATCAAAATGTGGAGCACAAAGAGGCAGCAAATCCAAATGTTTTGCCTCACTAGAGTCAAGAAGCCCTGGAGAACCAAATAATCTGTGATTGGGCTAAGGACTAAATTTGACCCTGTGGCTATTTTGTTCTTTGATGGTAATTACAAATAAAAATACATATATCTGTATGTATACTGGCATTTATGGCTCTTTTATTATATATATTTTATTTATTTATTTATGGCTCTTTTAAAATACTCCCCCCATAATCCCTATTATCAACTAAACATTCTTCATTGTTTTCTTTATTAACTAAACAAAACACAATAATCTTTCTCAGTGGTGCAAGTTTTTCCAGAAAGTCAGAAGGTGACCATAGCACAACCATGTTATATTTCCCTGGCAAGGCAATTGAAGCTGTGCTGACTTACACCATACTGTGATTTATCCCAATATATTTTAATTATATTAAAAGCTCTTCAGAGATAATTCCTGAGAGAGAAAAAGCTGACTCTGGATTCTTTGAGTGCCTGTGCTGAATGCTGACATGAATGAAGTTTACCTACCGAGGCTATACGCTGGTCTCTCTGTGCAGTGCTGTATATTGAAACTGCCAGTTTTATATTGGCTTCTTCATTCTCCCGGACCGCCAAAATATTTAACATCTTCCAAGAAATCAGAAGAAAGACCCTCAGCTTTCCCACAAAATGAATGTACCTCTACAAGCCTGACCTGCTAACAGAGCAAATGCTGCATACAAGAATTGTAGAATGAGATTAAATATAGATCTGTGCAAACATGTCCACATCCTGCTAGATCAAGCTCATAGTCTTAATTTTAGACTGCTACTGTGTATAAAATTCTTGAATGTAATTACTGATATTAACTGATAAAGCTTTTCTGGAATCACAGTTTTGGCACTACTTTAGAAATGGCACTGATAGCTTTGGCTTACTCTTTGTCTTATATAGGATTATGCAGTACAAGCAGTGGGAATATTTTGTCTGTTGATACAACAAGACTGAGAAATTTGACACATAGTTCATGAGGTCACAGTGAACTAGCTTCAAATTTCTGAGGAAAAAATGTGATTTTTGCAAAGTTGTTCTTAATTATACTAATATTCTGGGCTAATGTAGTTGAGCATTCCCTCTGCAGCTCCTTCAGGGATTTCTCCTCCTCAAAAAGCATTACAAGAAATCCAATAGCTGTGGCTCCATCTGCTAGAATGATTATATTTATCATGAAGTAATTACAAAGAACACGGATCTGTTACTCAGTGTGATCAGCAGTACAAACAAAGTGGTTTATGAAGTATTTCCCTACAGCTGCTCATGCAACAAGTCACTTCAGTATTTGGGATAGGGTTTCCTGCAGTGCCTAGCACCTAGATCTAGCATTACAAACAATATCCTTCCTTTTTGGCCTCATTCCTGGGCAAATGGCAGGTAGGCTTCCAGATGCCCCAATTCATATATTGTCATTTGTTCTCTGAAATGTTTCCTCACAGGGAAGGAAGACTGAGAGCAGGAGCAGGAGAGTGTGTAACCCTCCATAAATACATTACAGCTACATCTTCACTGAACAATGCCTGAGTAGCAAGCATAATAATTCAGCATGGCCACCAGCTTTGTCTTTTCTCACAGTTTGTGCTGAGGAGGCTTTCAGTCAGCTGAAACTGTTTCTGCACCTGATCAGCTCTGACCCTGGACACCTCCCTGTTACCTCTGCTTCAGAGTCCCGCACCAGCTGCTTCAGATCCTTCTGTTCTGCCCTCAGCTCCCACAGCAGGTTGTAGAGATAGCGCATGTTCTTGTGCTTCTCTGAGGACCAGGGCTGGAAGAGATCAGTCAGTGAGGAACAGCAGCACTGCCTGGCTGCACAGATCATCTGCTCTGCACGATCCTGCTACAGCCAGTAAAGCAGCACTCATTGCCATCATTGAAACATCAAAGCCATGGTCAGCATGGGTTTATCAGACTTCATTTTGATTTACAATCCATCAGTAATGTGAACCAGATGGCACACTTTGCTGATGCTGCTGCTTTACAGTTGAAATGAGATGAATAGGAATGTATAGAAATAGAGATGAAAAAAAATGGGATTCCAGCAATGCTATTCTGTGTATTCTGAAACAGAAATTTTAAAAACCCTATAAGATCAAAAAAAACTACCTACTAACATTAAAAAAAAAACTACTTTGTATTCTCTGTTTGGTTTTCCTAAGTGTAATTGTACAGCATCACTGCAGAATTTACTGGCAGGCTTCTGCCTCTGGTTACAGACTTGCACTGATGCTTTAGTGGGGTAACCCCTCACCCCTGATGAGATCATGGCAGCACTCCCCTTCTTTTGGAATATCTTTTATTTAAGGCTAGCTTGCTGCCATGTATTAAGCCTCTGCATCTGCAGAGTAAACGCTGGGCTATCTAAGGAATGATAGGACCCAAGAACTCCACAGCAGAAATAGAACCAGAAGAAAGAGTGTCTGCCTTAGCTGCTCTGTTCTTGCTTATTTTGAAGAGGGAACAACAGAGGACATTTCAGCTTCCCTGCTATGAATCTCCAGAACTGAGTCCAACAGCTGCTGAACCCACATTTTGCAGGATCCCAGGGGATGTAGAGTCTCCCTGATGACCAAACCTGAGAAGATGACCTCAGGCATGGCCAGAGCAGCCCTGCCATGTCACATGTCCTGCACTCCCAGCATGGCAGTGCCTCTCCTGGGCTGTGGCTGTTGTCAGCCTGGAGCTGTGTAGGTGGAGTAGAGGGGCAGCATGGAATCTGTCGTGTTTGTAGTTCTTTCACTGACATTTCACCTTTGTGTCTTGTCATCTTCATACCTGGTATTTGACAGTGTTTTCTCTGCTCAGGAAGACTTCACCTTCTCTCTTCTCCCTCCCTATTACTCTAGCGAAAACCACCTTTGAGGGAATGATGTCATAGATCTCCAGGTGATAGGTCAGCTGGATGACATCGTCTATGACCTTAAAGACACGTTCCTCTACATCTTCATCAGCAGGCTTTTTTGGATTTCTGTGGAAATACTCCCTGATTTGCTAATGGAGAATGAAAAAAAGATACAGAAGCAACTTAGACAACACAAAACTGGGAAATTTACAGGTTTGGGTAAAAATTGTGCTTTTCTGCCTGGACTTGCATCTTTTGGCCAATGGTCCTACTGTTCTTGCCTATGTCTTAAAAAAACCCAACCACAAAGCTGCTTAAAGCAATACAGAAGTTTCCTATTTGTGGAGCAGAGTATGCTTTCCAAACTCCAAGTCAGCTTGGGATGCATCCCTGCCTGAGGGACCTGCAGGAAGCAAGGTATTTTGGAGGAAAGCAAAGTTTCCCACATTTCCCAACACAGGGGAGGAAAAGGTAGCATGTTTGGTGCTAGTCCAAAGACAGACCACTGCATGGCTCTGTCCTGGCAGGTGAAGTGTCTGAGCCATACATACTGCCAGATGTCAGACTTTCTCCTTCTGTTCTGCAAACCTGACCTGAGAAGAGGAAGATTACCTGCCTGTAACAAATCAGAGTGATGAGACAATTCATCAGGAGCCTAAAATGATATTAGTTTGGGCTCAGCACACAAAATAATTTTCCTAGTTTTGAATCTTGTGAAAATTTTGTTCTCAAATCATAGTCACTTTTTTTTTCTTTCCTCTGACACACAATTTCCAAGGCTTAGTTTCCTAGTTTAATTCTAGCTGTTCAATGCAATTCCTGACAACTGGTCACAGTAGCTCTCTGTCAGGCAAGCAACTGTGAGACACAGCAGCTGAACAACGCTTGGATGTCTCATCTGGAGACATCAGCCTCAGCCATGCCCACTGAAAATGAACTGGAGCCCCAGGCAGTGTGTTTTGCATAGTTTAAATATCACAGTGACACATATTTTCTGTTCCTGCCTTGGCCATACCACTATGGGGCGGGCGTTAGCCTCAGCTGTGCCAGCCATTTCCATCCCCTGCTCTCTTTCACCAAACTTTATGTGCCGCTTGTGCAGGAGGTCCTCCCGCTCCTCGAAGTACTCTGTCATCTCTGTAGCAGTCTCAGAACGTTTCCAGAGGCCATCAACTCGTGCTTTGTGGTAAAACTCCACTGTGTGCCCAGTCTCAGGTTCCAGTGATGTGTAGGTGTGAGCTAAGGACAAATCAGACACAATTTCAGAGTTAGCAGCTGTAATACACTGAACACAAGCATGGCCAGGGGAGGTCTCATTTTCTTCAGCTTTAGCAACAGATCTGATGCAGGAGTTATCCCCAGCTGCGCAACACTGAGAGAACAAACATAATCCTAAAGAGAAAGTTTCAGCTGCCATCAATTCTGCTGATAAAAGCAGAAATTTATCACCCTGATACACATGACAACTATGTATTTTTCTAACACGTAGAAAACTACACAGCTGTGGGAGCACTGCCCAGGACTGCAAGCCACCAATCCAATTCTCTACTCTTCACTGAAGATAATTTTATTTATCTAGGCAATTTATCCCACAAGTATCCTGTCCCCCCTGCCTTTCACCTTTGGGCTTTTGCCACTACTAGAAGGGAGTCATGTGAAATCTCATCAGCTGCAGTGGCTGCCCAGATGAGCTGGAATACCTTTAAGAAGGAGGGGGTGTCCAGGATTAAAATGGTCTGTGATCAGCTGTGTTTGATGATTCACTTCTCTCATATACAGCAGGTCTTTTCGGTGTTCAAACCATTCCTTCACCTCCAGTTCTTCAGTACCTGGCAGGAGAAAAGTCATTTTGCAACCTTATGTCACCCTGTTGGAGGTGGCAAAATTCTGATGGGCTCTGAGTGTCTGTGCCAGCACCCTGTGCTCCTGATACAGCCTCAGTGGACACAGTATGGCCACTGGAACTGCCCTGTGCACAGGGGAATTTTGTACCTGAATCCTGATCTACATTTGAGTAGATGAATTATACCCTAAGAGGGTCTATTCCTCTCCATCAACCAGAACTGGAGTGATGAGCTCAGGGATAGAACATGGCACAGCAAAGGGTTATGGATAGACAAGAGAAATTCCATCCCAAATATTTATTGATGGTGTCAGGAGACTGGAGCATCACACTATCCTAGAAGGCTGAGGGCAGGACACTGTCCAGTTTGGAATCTGCATGGTTTCTTGAACCAGCTATTAAAAAAAATGTTTTCAACTACAGAGATATCCTCAGGCTGTAGCTGCCCCTTTCTATGGCCCCTTTTGACACCAATGAGGAAATGAAGATAGTGACACTATTGGATCAAATCCAACCAGCCTTCCATTTCTCTGAAGACTGAAAATCCAAGCAGCTGACCTGTGACACTGAACAGTTTCACTGGTGTATAAAACAGATTCAAACTCTTGTGAAAACCCCTAGCAATGCTGCAAAGTTCAGAGGCTCCACAGACTAAGCATGATGAAGAGTTTGAGGATAAAGTAAATAATTCCCCCACAAAGCTGAAAGGAAAATGAGATAGCTCAAGAGAGACTCTGGCAGAAAGGGGACACCTCCCCCTTTCCATGAGCACGGCCCAGGCTGTGTGCTCAGTGTGTGGAGTGTGCTCACTCATCCCTCTTACGGTCAGAGTCTGCGTAGACAGTGAGGCGTTCCACCATCCCGTCTGTATTTGCATACGCCGCCCATTTCTCCTGCTTTGCTTTGTCGTACAGGATCACCTTCTTCCCCCGGGGAAAGGGATTCTCATATTCTGCAGTGGGCAAGAGATATGTCAGACAAATTGACTCCTCTGTACTCAGCCCCGCAAAAAATAATTTAAGAGGGGAAAAAAACATGGTATAAGGGACATTATCCATTTATTTATTGTGTTCTGCTGGCAATAAAGCTGTTCAGATTCTGCCTGTTGTCCTTTAATGTTATAATGGTATAATAACTCTTTTCTCTCCCCAGACAGGTATTTGATAATGCAGGATTAGTTCCTTGTGCATAGCAGTAAGAGAAAGACCATTCCAGGCAAAATTCCCAGATGGCAGGAAAACACAGTGTGGGGTGTGTGTCTGTGGGGGATGAGACAGGGCAGCACTGAGGGCAGCCACTGAACCAACAGGTGTTGTGGCCTTCATCTATTGTGCTTTGACCACCTGAAGGCAGAACCCTGTGACATAGACAAATGTCCCAAACCCACTGAAAGGTCAGCTGGGGGCAAGCAAAAGGCAAAGGAAAAATACCTACCTTGGGAAGATACCTTAATTCGCTCTACCCATGATAGTGGCATCTCAAAGCTACTGCTTATTTTCTTCTTTTCTTGCTGAAATAGAAGCAGAGATTTGTGCTTTTGGCAGCATCTCTTACTGTGCCAGGAGGCATTTTGGTCCTGGTAAACTGCAGTGATGAGAGCTCAGCTCATGAGAGGCTGTGTTCTGGTGAGTACCATGGCACAGCTACAACAGCACATCCCTACTCGAGCCTGATGAAATTATCTTCTCCTGGCTACTGCTCATGCTGGCAGGGAATGAATGTGGCAATACCAGATTATTTTATGTAGACCCTGGAGGACTCTTTGCTCCCCAGTTATGGGGACAGGCTGAGAAGAGTAGATAGCAGGAGGGAATTATTATTTGCATTCCTCTGTCCTGCTGTGCAGGTGCAAGGTCTGTTTTATCATGCTGTCTTCTCCCAACATGACAACATTTTGTGCTTCTAGTACATGGCATTTTTTGTATTTTAGAGGACACACATTATTTCTGCTTTTGCTTGGCAGGTTCACCTTGCAGTCAAGAGGGGAAGGTGACCTGCATAGAAAGAATGTCCACAAAAATCTCATTCTGGATTTTATTTTTTAAAATTATTTCACCCAAAAGGCCAATGCACTGGAGGCTTGCAGAGATCCCTAGCCACTTATGACGCCTAAAGTACCACTTGGAGTCCTGCTTCAGAAATCACCAGAACTCTGCTAGATTGAGAAGGAATCTAAACCTGGCCAGAGTAGAAGGGATGTGCCCTGGAGAGGGCAGCAGGCAGGCAGATATTCACTATGGACACACTGGTTCCATACAGGGTCCCCAGTGCTCAAGAGCATTGCTTGGGTCACTCACCATGTCATCTGTGCTGTCCTTGGGTGACTCTGTGGGCAACTGAGAGTCCTCGTTGCTCTCTGGAAACATAATTTCCCAGCAGAAATGATTACTCAAGTCAAAGCTGAGATCCTAGGGCATATAGAAAAAACTCTTTTAACTACAGGACATTGTCAAGGGCCTGACACTAAATTTGACAACTGCATCAATATGTCTGTGGTGCTCTGGACCTGCCTGGGTGCCAGAGACTTTAGGAACTCTAGGGAGTTGAGCTCCTCAAATCCTTGGCTGGCTGGTGAGACCCCAAAGATTGTTCCTGTGCCTTGAGGTTGCAGAACCCCTTCCTCATGGTACCTCTTCCTCAGATGAGAGAAAATGGCTGGAAATGCTTCTGCCTCCTTCCTCTGGGCAAGTATGGCCTCAAGGGCAAGCTGATCTAACTCAGACCCTCACCTCCCAGACCCTGTGTCTGCTGGGGGGTAGCTGAGGTGTGGTAAGAGCTGAATCAAGATTTTACCTTCCTTCAGCTATGCTGACTGCCTCAAAAGCTGTTGTTTGAGAAAAGGAGTGCCTAGGCAGCCTTAAAAGCTGAAACTTTTGCACTGTAGGGATTTAATAGATGTGATGTGTATTTGCTAGCTCAGAGTCTGGGATGCCCTGGAGTAGTTCCATAGTCTGTGTAATCAGAGCAACATGACCAAAACCATCACAAGGAATGGTTAAGTGGAAACTGGAGCACTCCTGGTCTTGGGCTTCCCCAGGACTCAGGAGAGCCCAGCTGTCCCTCAGTGCCCAGGCAGGGTGCCAAGGGCTCCCTACCTTGCAGCCGTTGCGGCAGTCCTGCATGTTCACCCAGTAGTTCTTGTCGTTCCAGATGCTCTCAATGCCAAGGAAGCACTCATCCTTGGTGCTGTGGCTGTTCCCTGTGAAGGGGTTGATGAAGAAGGTCTCGGGCACCTTCCTCTTCCCAGACAGAACCAGAACCCAGGCGTGCACCCGTAGGCCATGCAAAGAGTCTCGCTTGGGCTTTTCCACCTCCTGCAGCACAGAGGATAGAGCAATAATTATTGCCAGTTCACTGACACTTCATTCCAACCCAAGGGCCATCTTGTCCTTTCCTCTGTCCACTTCTAAAGAACTTCAGGCTCTTAATGCTCTTTAAGAGTGAGGTACACAGTCAGCACATGTTCCTGTGCCAGCACACACTGTGCTCCTGCAGGCCAAGAGCTCGTGGCCATGATCAAGGTTGTGTCATACTTCAGGAGGGTGTGAGCTCTTCTCTTTGGCCAGACATCACCTCTGTCTCAGCTACTTTTCCTGAAGCTCACAGGAAGGTGGACCTTGCTAACTCACCTCAACCACCTCCTCTTCTTTTTCCTCCTCTTGTGTGGGTTTAGCTTCTTCCTCCTCCTTGGCCTTCTGCTGAAGCTCAAACTGGCTCTTTGGCTCTGAAGGGTACTTAATTTTATACTTGTTGGGATCCTCCTCTACTGGTTCCTGCAAAAGCAGGGTATTACTGTGAAACCCAGCAGAGATCAAGAGAAGGAAGTAAATGTATGGCTTACAGGTAACCCCCAGTTCCCAACATTTGGCAGTTTGCAATATTGCACCTGGTGAGCAGAAATTCAGTGAAGCCAAAAAGGCCTTGTAAGGAGCTGCAGAAAATCACTCAAAAGATTCCTTTGGTGGGCACAGACTCAAACCCAGTGTGGACCTGAAGCTGTTCCCCTTAGCTCAGCTCTGGAGCTCACTGGACATGAACAGGCTGAGCATGTGTGCTGGACTCCTCCCTGCCCACTGCCTGCAGATCTCACCTCTGGGGGCTTCTTGAGCCGTGGGCACACCTCCTGGGTCTGGTCCATGGAGCACATCTCGAGGGTGGCATATCCATGCACACAGTAGGCATCATAGCCAGCCCCCACCAGCAGGGAGCACAGCAGCACGCTGAAGTCAAAGCAGTTCCCTCGCTGGTACTTCACAATGGTGGTTGGGGAATAGAGTGAGCTGGGCTTCAAAGAGAGAGATCACGTTCACAGTGCTTGTCTTGTGGAGCTGAAACATGCACCAGGCAGAGAGAGGCATTGCCCCCATCCCTGGGCCCTGCACCCGATGGGAATCTGTTATGTAACATTTCTTTAAAAGCCACTGACTCTAAAACTCCCCTCCAAAATGATCTGGGGAAACTCTGACGTCAAATCTGGTGACAAATTTAACCACAGGAAGGGAAGGAAATGACAAACTCATCAAACTGCTGAAAACCTAATGCCAATCCTGGAATGGGATTTCCCTCTCTCTCCTGCTGTTCTGTCTACAGGTCTTCCAAGGAAAACATCCATAAGCTAAATTATAGTTCACAGGAGGAAACATATTTCTTTTCTGGCCCTCACTGGTGAGCAATAAAAAGTATCACTGCACACATACTGCATACAGAGAGGTTCTAATCCCACTCAGTTCTCAGACATCACCTAAGGTGATCAAGGCAGTCTCCACCTGCTAAATGGAGATACCTTCTGTGTATCTGGCACATCACAAAGTGCCAGAGCTCCTCTTGAGACCCTGGGGCTCTTGGGACAGCCTGTGCCTGGTATAGATTGTTTAGGTCACTCTGCAGTCCTTGATAGCAAGGAGTGTGTTCTTTTAGCTGATTCTCATCAAGAACCTGCCCCAGCTCTGGCATCATCCCTTTTTGCTAACCTAGAAATCTCCCTTCATCCCAAAATATACCCAGATATGGGAATATAAATGTCAAAAAGCGCCTAATAACAGGTCACTGAGGTCAAGTATCATCCCCTAGGGTTTATGTTCTCCTCTGTTCCAAGGTGTCTTGGGTTTTCAGAGGGGAGGCTTGTCAGCCATTGCCTCCCACAGTGCTCCAGCTGCTCACCTGGGCTGGCTGAAGGCAGGCTCTGGTCTTGAAGAAATGGTGCTTAATTACTGAAAAGGTACCACACTGCACATGCACAGTGGATCCAACAGAATGCACAGGGTCTAGGAAAATCAGGGGGCTGCCTAAATAGTGAGGGGAATGGTGGAAGTGTCAGAGACCTTTGTGATCCCAGCCACTGGGACCTGCCCACTGTGCCCTGCTGAAAGGCCCTTCTGTCACCTCTGCTGTGTCTCTGCTGGGGCTGCAGCCCCTTTCTTACCGGTGTGATTGGGCACTTGAGGGGCTCCATGATGAGGTAGTTACTGACAAAGCTGGCACAGCCTGACCAGTAGTACATGTCTGGGTAAGGCAGCAGGGTTGGCCTCACTGTTGTGCTCACAAACTTCTGTAGGGCAAAAAGAGGAGTTTGGTTAGCCAAGAGGCCCTTGGCAGAGTGTCCTCTCCAAAGCCATCCTCAAACCACCCCTGGATGTTGCAGATCAAATTCAGGATATTTCTACAGCATATCAACAGCTGCAATATACCTTCTCTCCAGTTCCAGGATGGAAATTTCATGGGGCTGGGAGGCTGTCTGCTTGCCTCTGGCTGAAACTTCAACCTCATCTCAGACACATTCCAGATGTGATCCAGTTCTTCTCTTCATTTTCAAGTCAAACAGCTACTGCCTTTTCTGGCTTTTACATCCTCCAGCAATTTTTTTTTTTTTTTGCCTTGCATGTTAATGGTACAACAAATTTTGGGGAAAGCTGGTACAAAGTAGCAATTCCAGATGCCCAGAGGGCAGGGGGCAAAAATTAGGTCCAGAACTAGACAACAGTTGGGCAGCATGGGCCCAGAGAAAACAAAACCAGACCAAAAACTTCCACATTTACTCCTTCCCTGTAACTTTGGGGAAGTTCAGAGTAAGTCCTAACTCTGGATCCCTATCTGTGGTTGAGCCTGAGCCTTATCTAGTTCATGTGTTTCTTTTCCTTCCCTTTATATTTCTGTGGTCTCTCCTGTTTCCTAAGCATCACTCTGCAGCCCACATGGCAACACCAACATTTATATGGCTCATGGATTTGGACAGCCATGGTGCTCCTGGGGCTCTGTGTGCCCACTCAGGTGCTGTGGGTTCATCCAGCAGGTTCCCACTCCCTTTAGCCAGGAGGAGCTGCTGCTCTTCCACAGCATTTGGCACAGTGAATCCAAGTGTTCCCTGTGCTGTGCTCAGCCCCATGCACCCCATACCTGCACTCCACACTCGTTGAGCGGGTGGATGAAGAGCGGCTTGCGGTCAGGGCACAGGTGAGAGTACTGCTGCAAGAAATGGTCAGCCAGCTGCAGCAGCTTCTTCTCCTGCCGGGAATTGGTCTTGTACGAAGATGGTAAGTTGGATGTGTCAATGGAGCTCCAGTCAAATTCACTTATATAGAAGGGGGAAGCAGAGAGACAGAAGTAACAAATAAGCCAGGAGCAATACAGGCAGGATGACCTGATATCAAAACATGGCAGGGCTTCCCTGTTTCACAGGTACAAAATGGGCGCCAGATCCAAGGATATGATTTTGACATAGCCAAACATCTCTGGAGCAATGGCAAACTGACGTATACCCAGAGTCTTGGGGGATCTTTATACAGTGGTGAATGGATGTAAAAACAAATGAGTTACCTTGTCTTACTTGCACACCCACACTCTTGGACAAACTCATCAGGCACAAAAAACTTTCTCACTCCCATCACCATGCAAAGGGACACGTGCCATCCACACGTGTGCAATTACCCTGTGGGGCCCAAAGCGACCATCTCTGCTCATCCCAGCCATGGGCAGAGACTTACGTTTCATTGCTTCTGACAGAGGCTTGCTCTGCATCTAGCTCCAACTCATCGAGGAAATCACTGATACGCAAAGAGATCACATCTTCTGGTGGTTGCTCCACTTCCTCCTTCTCCTCCAGGGCCTCCATTCTGCCGGGCACTACAGGAATGCACACACCAGGGCGAACTCAGGGCTGGGACCCAGATACACAGCAACAGAGAAACACTCCCACTGTGGCCGCAGTGCTTTGGTACAGGAGCATGGCCGAGGCAGCCAGAAAGGGAGAGCACTGCGTTTGGGCTGGGACAAACTGTCCAATGTTCGTGGACACCCTAAGCGTGCAGAGCACGCAGAGCCTGGCTCGGCTGGACAGAGCACGTTCCCACATTCAGACCCGTGCCCCGTGTCCTCCCTCCTGCCCGGGGTGCTGCTGGCGGGGCAGCAGCTCCATCAACCCGCTGGGCACCGGCCGTGCCCGAGCCCGCGGCCCGCAGGGGCCTTGGAGGGAGCGGCCGCTCCGCGGAGCCGGCAGCCCCCAAGGGCAGCGCCTGCCGCTTATCGCCGCCGGCGCGGGCGGTGTTTGTGTGCCGTCCCTGCGGTCAGGCTGACCCCGAGCGGGGCACACAGGGAGGCACAGACCTTGCCCAGGGGCCCGCACCGCCCCCGGCCGTCCCCTCACCGCGGCTCCAAGGGCAGAGCGGCCGCTCCGGCCCCGCGCGGCTCCGTTGCTCACCATGGCAACGCCCGCGCCGCGGCTCCGGGACGGGCCTGCGGCTGCTCGGGACGGGGCTCGGGGCTCCTCGGGACGGGCCCGCGGTTGCTCGGGGACAGGGCTCGGGGCTCCTCGGGGACAGGCCCGCGGCTTCTCGGGACGGGGCTCGGGGCTCCTCGGGACGGAGCTCGGGGCTCCTCGTGGACAGGCCCGCGGCTCCTCGGGACTGGCCCCGCGGCTCCTCAAGACGGGCCCGTGGCTCTCACGGACGGGGCCCGCGGCTCCCCCGCGCTCCGGCCCGGCAGGGACACCCTCAGGGTCCCCTCAGACCTCCCGCCACAGCCCCGGCCCCAGAGGTTCCCCGGGACCCCTGCGCTGCCCCAGCCCCGGCGCCTCTCCCGGCCCGGCTGCCGGCACCGTGTCCCGGGCCCGCTGGGAGAACGGGACAGAGCGGAGCAAAACAGGGGGCAGCGGCCGGCCCTGCCCGCCACTACGGCTGAGCTGTCGCCCTCCGAGACCCGCTCCGGGTCTCCGAAACTCACGAGTTCGGCTCTTTAAAATTAAAATCATCCCCAGTGATCCTTTGTTGCACAGGCACTTACCCAAAAGCTGGCACCAAGGGATAGCGAGAAACCTTGTTCTTTTTTTGTTTTTCTTTTATTTTTCTACTTATTTTTCTTCCCCTTTACCTTTTCCTTTTCTTTTTCCTTTTTATATTTTAATTTTCCTCTTTTTTTCCCTTTATTTCCTCTTTATTCTTAATTGACAGTTCATTAGATTGTAAGCAGGGTCAGATGCTAAACACTTTTTTCTGGTTTATTGTGGTTAAGAAAAATTATGGATTGATGGATGGATGTTCACATTCGGCACTCTGTTAAGAGAACCGTAGCAATTAAAGCTTTGAGGATGCACAGACTGCAGTCAAAATATATCAAGAAGCATCATTTTCAGTGATTAATGCAATTTGCAGCTGGTTACTGTCACCTAAATGGCATGAACTTGTATTGAGGGCAGGGGTTTAGGTTGGATATTAGGAGAAGGTTCTTCCCCCAAAGGGTGGTTGGGCACTGGAACAGGCTTTCCAGGGAAATGGTCACATCCCCTAAGCTTGCCAGAGTTGAAAGAACATTTGGACAATGCCCTGAGAGGCACAGGGTGGGACTGCTGGAGTGGTCCTGTGCAGGGACCAGGAGTTGGACTCAGTCCTTGTGGGTGCATTTCACAATTGGATATGAAACAAAGTGGGGTAAGATCCTCCATCTCCCACCAGTACTTCTCAGCAGTTCTTAAATGCCAGAAGTCAATTTAAAAAAAAAAAAAAGATAAAGCAAATATATGTTGTGGTTCCAAAAGTGCCTGTACTCAGCGCCCAAAGTTATCTGGCCTTGGTGTGTGCTGCTGTGGTATCTGTTGTTATTGCTGCATCAAAAACAGATACCACAAAACCAGCTGGATGCCCAGACCCCAGATCCCGGCGGGTTTTGCTGACACTCCCTGTTTGGGCCCCTGTCAGGGCTGTGGATTGGGTCAGCACCCACACTGAGCTGTCGGCTCATGGGCACGGCCATCCGTGCCGGAGGATGGGCTTTGAGAGTCCTTTCCTCCTCCCGGGCCCCGAGGGATGCTCAGCGGGCTCTTGTGCAGTCCCAAAGGCTGCGTGTGTGCGAGGAGCTGTCGGGAGGCGATAAAAGGCACAGGCGGGAGGCACGGAGCAGCCCCCGTGCGCCCAGCCAGCCCCGAGGGGGAAGGAACATGGATGGAGGAGCAGAGAGCAGCCCGGCAATGGTGAGCAGGGAGAACAAGGTGGTGGGATCTCCCAGGGTGGATCTCTCAGGATGGATCTCTCAGGGTGGATCTCTCAGTGTGGGATCTCTCAGGATGGATCTCTCAGGGTGGGATCTCTCAGGATGGGTCTCTCAGGGTGGGATCTCTCAGGGTGAATCTCTCAGGATGGGATCTCTCAGGGTGGGATCTCTCAGAATGGGTCTCTCAGGATGGATCTCTCAGGATGGATCTCTCAGGATGGATCTCTCAGGGTGGATCTCTCAGGGTGGGATCTCTCAGGATGGATCTCTCAGGGTGGATCTCTCAGGATGGGATCTCTCAGGGTGGGATCTCTCAGGATGGGTCTCTCAGGGTGGGATCTCAGAGCGTATATGTCAGGATGGATCTCTCTGGGTGGATCTCTCTGGGTGGATCTCTCAGGATGGATTTCTCAGGATGGATCTCCTTGTTATAGTTACAATTTACTGGAACAGTGAGGATCCTTTTGCAAATTCTAACTCTTCAAAAGAGCTGTAGTGGGAAGAGGGTAACTTCTTTCCCCTTTGGGGAGCCCAGACTGATGTCCCATCTGTGCAGCTTTACTCAAATTGCCTCTGGAATGTGGCATTATCCCTGCCAGCACATCCCTGTGGGTCCCAGGGCTGGTTTCTCCCACCTCCTTTCTGGAACAGCTACATAAATTCAGGATAGTATTTGACCCTTGTGTTAACCTGATGGGGCAAAGCTGATCTGGACCTTTGAGGCAGGAAATTACTTTGCTTTATAGAAATACAGCACAGAAAATATTTCACCAATGCTTGAGGATTCAGCCTTTCTGAATGACTGCAGACATCTCCAGTGAGCATGATAACAAATCCAACTTATCCAGAGCCTGCTTGTTTTTCCAGGACAGGACTGTGAGATGTTTGCTGCTGCTCTCTGTGCTCTGCCTGGCTGGCTGTGAAGGCAACAAGAGTGAGTCTCCCTGTGCTCCGTTCCTGCTGGGTCATGGATGGGTAGCATGGCAAGGAAAGGTCAAACCTCCACCTGATCCTTGTTCAAGTTCCTCATTCAGCACGCTGCTGAAGGCTGCTAAAGAGGAACAATAGAGCAGGGCTCAGAGAGGCAAGAACTGGGGTCCAGGAGCCAGCAAAACAGGCAGAAACTGCAGGCTGTCCCCCCCAGGCACAAAGGGTGTGTAACCCATGGGGCTGCAATGTGCCCCCATGCTCTCTGGTGACAGTGACAGGCCCCTTAGCTCTGCTCCAGATTACAGCCAGGCTCAGGAGGTCTCACAGCCTCCCAGCAAGCTGAGGCAGCAGGTTCTTCCTCAGATGTGTCTGCTCTGGCTCCAGGCAAGGATCTCAGCCCTTGAGAGCTGTGCAGAGCTTCCTGCTATGGGGTGAGCTCTCAAATCTCTCATCAGGGAGAAATTCCTGCTGCATTTCATCTTTCCTGCCTTTCCTTTGCTGCAGGTGAGCTGGCCAGCACCCATGGCCCGGGGCCAGGGGTTGCCCTCCGTGTCAGGAGGAGCCCAGATCCCTGCCTGCCCAACCCGTGCCAGCACCAGGGGCAGTGCCAGGTGCCTGTGGACAGACCAGTCTGCAGCTGCAAGCCAGGCTTCACTGGGGAATTCTGCCAAGGTAGGGCTGGGAATGCTGGGAAGGGAGTCTGTCCATGGGCACCAGAGGGAAGGGAGATGGGCACAGTTCACTGTTGTTAACATGAGCACATCCCAGCTCCTGGTTCAGGTGTATTCTGCACCACTACAACCCTATCCTGGCTATGTGCTGGTAGAAAACCCAGACACAGGCTATTTTCCTCTTCTCCAAATGCCTGAATTCCTTGGCTGTGCCATGGTGTAGCAGGACAGGCTGCAGGACACAGCTCCCTCACAGTTTCAGAACAAGCACATCCACCCTGGCACAGATACAGTGAAGCCTCTTCCAGATACTGTCCAAAAACTCTTTCTTCCTCTGAAGGAGAGGATCCCTGTCCCTCTGGTGCCCTAGACACACTGTGGGGTTTGTGTGGAGACCCCTCCAAAGGGACCAGCCTGTCTCCTGCCCAGTGTCTCTGAAGAGCCCTACAGCCTGAACCAAGGCTGCTGAGCTCAGTGGGACTGTGCCACCCTCCAGCTGGCCTGGGGCTCCTTCAGGCCTCTCCCTCATTGCTATTGCAGATGGCTTTTTCCCCCAGATGTGGTGCTGAAGCTGGCCTGTGAGGAAGAGCACATGAAGATGATGGTGAGGAAGGAGGTGTTTGAGCACTTGAAAATCCCACTGGAGCTTGTCCACTTGAAGAACCAGGCATGCAAGGTCTCAGAGAAGGAAGAAGAGGGTGAGCTGTTTTTTGCAGCCGTTCTCACAGGTGAAAACCACACTGCCTGTGGATCAGTAATCCAGGTGAGGATCCATAGCTCCAAAGCCAGGAGAGGAGCAGACATGGTGAGGTGGGACAGCAAAGGGCAAACACCAAAGGCTTTTGCTTTTATATCTGGGTACTGAAAAGTTCTCATACTCCTTGAAAGTCTCCCTTGAGGATGTCAGAAAGCTCTTCTGCCTCCACCAAACCCCTGCTGGCAGCACATTTTCTTATTTAGGAGAGCTTGGAAGTCTCATTGTGCACTGGTAACAGCCCTCAGCTTTCTGGAGACATCCTGTGAGCTCTGCAGCCCTGTCCCCTTGGTCCTTGACTTGCTTCATGGAGCAGGAAGGGAGCAGACAAGGTTCTGGAGCTCTGCATTGCACAGCAGAGCCCTGTGCTCACCTGTGCCCACTGTGCCAGCAGCCCCCAGACACAGGCTGAAAGCCCAGCAGATATCCAGGCTTGGAGCAGCTACAGCTGAGTTGTACCTTCTGAACTTGCAGCTCTATGTGTGGCTTTAGTCATGACCTTGATTTCTGTGTCATTCCAGCAAAACAGCTCCCATGTCTCGTACTCCAACGCCATCGAGTCGGAGCAGGAGGCCCCCAGGGCCACCATCTCCCGCAGTTTCCAGCTGGAGGTGCACTTCTCCTGCATCTACGCCTACCAGCAGGTTGTGAGACTGCCCTTTGCTCTCACTGCTGTTGACAAGTGAGTGCCCCAATTCACCTGGCTGCTGACATGGTGTTCTTGGGCTTGGAGAGAAGTAGATTCACTGAGACAATTTGCAAAGGTGCTGGGGAGCCCCAGAGAGCTCTGAGAGCAATGGTGGCTTCACCTGTGCAATGTCCTTCCTCCCTCCTTGTTGTGTTTGTGAGCTCCCATCCTGTGCTCTCCTCCCAGGCTGGTACAACTTGTGGTCAGAGAAGGACACTTCAATGTCAGCATGAGACTCTACAAGTCTCCCTCCTACCTCGAGCCTTATCACCTGCCAAGTGTGGCTGTGCCCCTCACGGACACTCTCTATGTCCTGCTGAAGATGGAGGGGCAGCACCAGCTCAAGTACTTCCTGCTCAGTGTTCTGGACTGCTGGGCCACGCCGAGCCCCGATCCACACCAGGACACGCAGCACAAGCTCATTGAGCAGGGGTGAGGGCAGTGAACCCAGCACATCCCATCTCCTTGCGCCACAGTGTGTCAAGGACTAGACAGAAATAGGCCTGTGGGCTGCCCCCATTCCCTGTGGGATGTGTTATCCCACTGGGATAACCCTGCTCCACCTCGTTTGCCACCCACTGACCCAGCCCCCATGTTCCAGGTGTCCCCATGATGAGACAGTGACCTATCTCAATGCCATTGGGGAGAGCACCAGTGCCAAGTTCAGCTTCCAGATGTTCCAGTTTGTTGGTTACCCCGAGATGTTCCTGCACTGCCGTGTGCAGCTCTGTGTTCCCGACAGCCCAGAGCCCTGTGCCAAGGTGAGATCCCTTGCCCTGGGTGGCTCTGGGACCTGGGTGTGGGAGCTGGAGATGGGGGTTTGAATCCTTTCTTCCTGAGATAGGGTGGTGGGGTAACTCTGAGAAGGGGTTTAGTCTTCAATCTTTGGCTTACAAGACCCATGTCTTTATAAACTGTTAGAGTTAATTAGAGCTTGAGTAGTTTATTTTCTAGGGGGGCCACAAGGGGAAATAAAACTAGGATGATTGTGAAGTAAATGAATGAGGCTAGTTGACTAATGATGATGAATGCCTTCACTGCCTCTGCTTGGACAAAGGGCTCTGCTCTGCTTTTGGGTGCCTCACCCAAACACCTCCAGAATCAGAAGCCCTGAGCACCAAAGGTGCAGGGGCCTGACCCCACCAGAGACCTCCTTTCCCTCTTCCCTGGGAAAGGGACATCTACAGGATGGCCCAGGTGCAGGGTGTCCTCCCCTGCCCTCCCATCACCCTTCCATCACCCATCCCTCCCTCCCTTCACCCTTCCCTCCCTCCCATCACCCTTGCCTGCCCTCCCATCACCCTTCCTTTACCTTTGCTGACAGCAATGCCCCAGGCACGGGAGGAGCAGGCGGGCACTGGCAGATGACCACAACAGGATTGTCTCCTATGGGCCCATCCTCCTGCTGGCTGCTCCTCCCTCAGGAGCTGAGATCCACCATTCCAGCAGTGACCAGCAGGACCCAGCGGGTATGTATGTCCTCCTGGGCACCCAGGGAAGTCCAGGAGCAGGGCTGGGGGCAAGCACACCTATGGCATGGCTCAGAGCAGGCATGCATGCTGAGCTGCAGGCAGCAGAGATGGGTGGAGGCCATCTGAGGTGTTGAGTCCTGTCAGTGCCTTCAGGATCCCAAAGTACCCCCAGCTCCTGTGGCTCCTGCCTGTCACAGGAGATGGCTTCCCTGAATGTATCCCCAGTCAGGAGATGCTTCAGAGGGCTCAGAGGACCCAGACACACACCCAGTCTCTCTCCTCTTTGGCAGGACCCAGCCCGTGGCTCTCCAGGGCCCTCATCCTGCTGGGTGTGCTCACCGTGCTTGCTGTGGCTGCTGTGGCCGTCACCGTGAGGCGCAGGATGGGTTAGGAAACAGCTGTTTCCCAATAAACATCACAGCAGCAGAGAGGCTCTTGCTGTGTCTCTGTGGGTGTTTTGGGGAAGGGGGTAATGGCTGGGTGCAAACAGTGCTTGAAGGATGAGGTGCATCACAGTGTTTCTGTTCCCTGTGGCATCTCTTGGACCTTCTCCCTTGTGGGGCCATAGTCTCTAAACCCAGAGTGTGTACCCAGGGATGGGAGAGCCCTTCCTCCTGCTTCCCTCTTCCCCACAGAGTCACCCTGGCATGTGAGGGATACCCCACTCTAGATACCAAAGCTGGTCCTTGCATAGTTCTGTGCCACTCAAAGGCAGCATTAGCACAGAAAGGGCTGCTTCGTGCATGCACACGTGTGTGTGTGGGTATGGGTGTGGGTGTGTGCACCCATCCATAGTGATTTCTTCTCCCTTCATTCTTAACATTTCTCATTTCATTCATGGCAAATGGCCAGCAGGACTTTTCCCATTGATACATCTCTAATATAAAGCAAATAACAAACAATAATGTAGGTATTAAAGACTAAATTCACAGTGCTTAGCCAGCTGGCAGAGATTTAATACCAAAACACAGATCAGAAGACAGAAGTTGCCCTGCAAGGCAGCTGTATGTGCATTTTGGCTAGAGCACCATGTCCATGAGGGCATTGATGCTGGCCCCAGAGGCTGTTTGGCAGGAAGGACACACAGCAGATCTCTGCCAGAGAGCAAGGAGATGCTTTGCAAAGAAGCTCATGGATTTCCTCTTCTCTTTGCTGATTCCCAGAGGCAAACCCCCCACATCTGGGCTGCAGCACATCAATCCTCTCCCTCCAGTGGCAGGAAACTCACTGCTGGGCTGGTTCAGCACCAAAGGCACCTCTAGCAAAGAGGGTGATGGCTCCATCCTGACTGAAAGCAGGTGCTTTGGGGGCTTCCTCCTTGTCCCTGGGGAATGAGATCAGGGCCACCTCGAGACCGTGGAGCTGCAGCCTGGAGGGGCTTTGCAGAAGCACCGTCTGTGGAGCTCCTTGCCCAGGGCAGCCCAGCAGGAATGGAAGGGAAAAGCAAAGAGCCCTGCTGAGGTGGATCATGCCCACTGAAGGTAAACTGAGGCATTGATAGCTGATCTCTCCCTCTGGAGGAAGCTGCATCTGCCAGGAGGGCTCTCAGTGGGTGCAGGTGCAGGCAGGGAGAGAGGTCCAGCCAGGAGCTGCTCCAGCCAGGGGCTAGTCCTGGGAGCCTGTGGTGGTTTTGTCATGTCTGATAATGTAGGAGAGGGAACCAGTGCTCTCCTTTGTCTTTGGGTAGTAGAGGACAACCAACCAGATGAAGATGAATATTCCTGCAGGAAAGGAAGACAAACACTCAGCAGCAGCAGGAGACAATCTTGCCAGGATGCTAATGACACTTTCCTTCCACTTCCAGAGGATTCCCTCAGCTCACCCCCTCCTTCACATGAACCATTTGGCTGGGAGTGGATAATGCCCCTAGTCCCCTGCTAAGGAATGTCCTTGGAGGAAAACCACCACGGGTGGAAGGGTGTAATTGGGAGCCATGAGCAGCTCCATGCTGGTGGTTGGGACCTGCCCTGACAAAAGGAGGGGTATTACAGTGCTGGGAAGACCCTGGTGCCTTGGGATCCCTGTTCACCCCACAGCCAGGCTGGCTCCTGCCTCTCCACCTTCCCCACCCAAGCCAGGGAACCCAGCTCAGAGTGGGTGCTCACCTTGCAGGGAGTTGAGGACAGTGAAGAGGTGGAGCACAGCTCCAGAGGAGATGCCATAGGTGAGGAATGCCAGGGCCCAAGTGGCTCCCAGCAGGCAGAAGAGCCCTGCTGCCACCAGAGCCACCTTCCAGGGCTTGCTGTGTCCCTGCACTGCCCCAGTGCCCTGCAAGCTGCAGCTCTTGTGGGTCACCACCCCAAACACAGCCATGTTGAAGAGGAAGATGAGGCCAAAGTAGCCACAGTTGGTGATGTAGTGGACCAGGAGATGTTTGGGAGTGATCCAGCACCTGGAAAAGAGACAACCCTGGAGCCTCCAGCAACCCTGCAAGCCTCAGCACCACCTTCCCTTGGTGGGATTTTCCAAGGCCAGGGTGGAGCAGGGGGACAGTGATGGGTAAACACTGCCCTCGTGTTGCTCAGCTGGCAGGGAGCCTGGACAAGGTCCAGGTGGACCTTGGCCATCCCTCCATGACCTGGAGGGCTGCAGGCATGACTCAGGAGGCTCAGCATGAGAGCTGGGGGTGGCTGGTGTGTGGCAATCACAATTAAGGAAGCAGAAGCAGAAGCATGGCCCAAAGCCAAAGCAGATGGGTGCAACCCCTGACTGCTGCACCCCTGGCAGGACTGAGCTGCCCCTCCCTGTGCCAAAGGGCCCCCTGAGCCCTGTGGGCAGTGGCACACGCACAGGTGGGCTATGACCTGGTGGTCCGTGGTCTGGATATGGTATTCTCCATAGCTGCCAAGAGCTCCTGCCACTCCCACCACGAGGGCAGGGAAGCCTGGAAGAGGAGAGACACAATCACAGAATTGTTTAGGGTGGAAAAGACCTCTAAAATCACCAAGTCCAGCCATTAACTCAGCCACATTCACCACTAAACCATATCCCCAAGTGCCACATCCACACATCTTTGAACACTTCCAGGGTTGGTAACTCCACCACTGCCAGGACACCCTGTTCCAGTACCTGACCACCCTTTCAGTGAAGACATTTTCCCCAGTACCCAATCCAAACCTCCCACTGCCCCTCTCCCCCAGGCTGCTCACCCCAGCCCAGCAGGCACAGCTTTGCCAGGTAGTGGTGGATGTAGGTCCCCAGGACCTTGACAAAGAGGAGGTAGAGCTGGCAGCCCTCCAGTGCCATCCAGGTGAAGCAGCAGAGCAGGCAGTAGTGGGTGAGCCCCCCCAGGGCCCTGCAGGTGCTTGGGGAGGCCCTGGCAGCGAGCCCAGTGCTGAGCAGGAAGGCCAGGTTGAGGAGGAGCAGGCTGCCCACGAGGTTGAGGTGCAGCCCCAGGTTGGTGCGGACGGTGTCCTCCAGCCTGAACCTGCACCTGTGTCCCCACAGGGACAGGAAGGGTCACAGGTGAGCAGGGCCCTGGGCTGTGGCACAGCAGGCCCAGGAGAGGCACTGGCACTGCCTCACGCCTCTCCCAGCCTGGCAAGCCCCCGTGGAGCTGCTGGTTCATCCCACCTGATGAAGATGCAGAAGGCCATGGTGAAGACGGAGAAGGCCATGGCTACTCCACAGCCAGCGGTGGCAACAGCCATCAGAGCTCTTGCTGTGGGGCCTTCCAGAGCTGGGCTCTGCCAAACATGCACATGTTGGGTCAGACAGGCCCTGCACCAGCCTAGGAAACCTGACTGCAAGCCCCAGAGCCATGGGGCTGCTGCAGGGACCCCATACCAGCCCACAGATCTTCAGGGGAAGCAGAGCAGTGGTGGCTCAGAGGAGATGCTCTGTGGGTGAAGTGACCACTGTGAGCACCCTCCTAGGGGTCTCCACCAGGATCTGGGACCTCAAGCCTTGTTCTGCCAGAGCCTGCACCAAGCTGGGGCCTTTTCCAGCCTGCCCTGCTCAGCTGAGCTGCTGCTGCCCTCCTGAGCTGGGGCTGGGCTCGGGTTTGGGACCTTGCCTTGCCTGAGCACAGCTCTAATTGTCCCTGTGTGGCTACTCATGACACCCAAGTGTGCAGGCAGCACTGCCAGGGCACAAGCAGGAGCTGCAGGGAGCGGGATCGTCACCAGGAGCAGGGTGAAGAAGGTGAGATGGTCACAGGAGCAGACTGTCCCCTTGTCCCCGGGCTGTGTGTCACATCCACTGCTGCGCCAGCCTCCTGCCTGCCCTGCAACAGGCAGGGGGAGCGGCTGTGAGCGCTGGGACAGCGCCCGTGCCCGCCCCGCACCTGCCCCGAGCAGCCGCACCTTTGCTGGCATCCCAGAACACGCATCGGGGGGTGACACCCTGCAAGGGAGAGAGCAGCGTCAGCCCTTGTCATGGGGGAGCAGGATCAGCCCCGGGATGGGGAGGGCACTGGAGGGGAGGGCAGGGCAGCCCTGCAGCGCTGACTCACCTGGGGCAGCTCCCCGTGGCTGAAGGTGATCTGCACGGGCTGCTGCAGCCCCGAGATGCTGCTCTCCCCCACCGTGATGCCCACCACGGTGTTGTTCAGGACCTGCCCTGTCTGGTTGATTTCCTGTGGAGGGGAAACCCTGCCAGGGCTGAGCTGGTGGGTGGCAGGGGCTGGGGGCAGCGGGAGGGATGCTGGCAGTGCCAGCTGTACCTGGAACATGCCAAGTTGCTGGATATTGAGGACTGTCACCACCACTCGCACTGTTTGGCTGGTCAGGGACCGGAATATCCCCCTGGGGAGGTGGATTTTACCTGCCTTCCCTTTCTCTGTAGCATTCAGCCTGCTGGGGCCCTGCAGCAGAGAACAGTGAGAGGTTGTTGCTGCCAGGTCACATCTCTGTTCAGAACCCACCAATCTTGCTCCAGGTACAAATTCAGCCCTGCCCAGGTGGGTTTGCTCTGTAACACCAGCAGGAGCCCTGAGGGGAAGGGGAAAACCTCATTGCCAGCGCCCAGCATCTGTGGGGGCAGAGCTGGGAGTGGGAGCCAGCAGATTCTCTACCCACACATGGTCCCCTGGGACATCCAGAGCCTGGAGAGCCTCTGGGTGGGCAGGAGGCACAAGGTCACACCTGTCCCTGCTCCTTTCCTACCTCACACTCCCCCTGCCCACCTGGTGTGCTGGGATGGCTCCTTGGGGAGGGCTCTTTCCTCCCAAGCACCCCTTCACATGGCTCCTTGCCAAGGGATGTTGAAGTTGATGTGGGCCCATGATGCAACCCCACAGGGAGGAGGAAGAGCACAGCAGGGCACACCACACCCTGGGCAGGGGCTGAGGGGTGCTTGGAAGGTGTGGGACCTTCCAAGCAAGGGAGAGGCAGGGACACAGCTCACCTCAGAGGGGGAGAAGGCGATGAGCACATCGCGGGTGACAGCCCTGCTGACATTGAGGAGCAGAGTCTGGAGCCCAGCCAGCTGACTGTGCAACCCCGACTGCAGCAGCCTGTGGGACAAGGGGGGCTGTGGGACACGGGGACGTGGGGACTGAGCCCCCAAACCCCGTCCTGGCCAGCCCTGCCCTACCTGAGCCAGTGCTCCCTCAGGCAGACACAGGCGCGGTTCCGGGAGCGCCACAGCTCCGGGCAGCGCTGGAACAGGTGGAACACTGGGGTGCTGCTGCCCGGGCTCTGCTGCTCCAGCACCGTTCTGCAGCACTCCCTGTGCTCATCACCCCGGGGCAGCTCTGGGCAGGGGCAGCAGTGACCGCCGGGCACCACAGCACAGGAGGGCACTGGGAGCCAGGGGGGAATGGAGGGGACACTCACCGGAACAGCTGTCCTGTCCCTTGGCAACATCTGGATGGAGAAAGGGGGGAAAACACCAAAACCTAGGGTCAGCCCTCCCTCTGTCCAGAGGGAAAGGGGAGGAGAAGGCAGGAGGGTCTGGCAGCTGCCAGGTTGTAAAGGAACAGTCCTGCAGTTACGTGGGCTTCAAAAACATCAATCAGAGCTGGTGAGGGCAAAATCACTGTGCCCAGCCTGCCAAGGGGCTCACAAAAGAGACCCTGGACTGCTGAGCCCAGGTTTTAGAAAAGCCCCGAGAAACAAAGCCCCCAACTCTGCTCACCTCTGCACATGGGGATGCTCCTCTCTGGCCCGTCCACATTTCAGGATGAAATCCCCACTTGGTCTTTTGGTGAGCACCTTCCCATGGGAAACCTTCCCACAAAGCCCACGCACCACCCCCAGTGCCAAGGATGCCACTCACCAGGCAGCAGCAGGAGCAGCAGGATAGTGCCCAGGACCAGGTTCATGCCACTTTGTGGGGTCTCCTGGCTGCCCCCGGCCATCCCACCACACTCTGCTCCCCTTGTCCTGGCAGCTCTGCTCCTCCCCAGGCTCCCCCGGGGCTTGTGGCCACTTCTGAGGCAAGAGCTGTTCCTCTTTTCTCTTTTGGGAGCCCCTCACGCCTTCCTGTGGGCTGGCAAGTGACCTCCTGTCCCAGCTCACAGCAACGACACCAACCACCCGAGCTGCAGCTCCTGCCCCTGACAGCTCAGGGCTCTTTGCTTTCCCTTTCTCCCACACTCCTGATGGCCCTAACCAGCCCAGCAAGTGCTGGAGCATCCTCATCCTCATCTGGCCATCACCACAAGCCTCCAGGATGAAGCATCCCCTTCCTGCTCCAGCTGGGTGGAGGGGGTTGATCCACAGCCAGCTGGAAGGGGGGTGGTGGGATGGGAAATGTGGTGCTGTGTTTGCAAGGGGCACAGCCAGGACAGCCAGATCCTGCCTGGCCCCACAGCCACTGAGGGATGATTCCTATCCTTTGATGCCTCCCTCCTTGGATCCCTGTTCTCCCTTTCTGCTGGGGAGTCACAGTCCCTGGAGATTCCCAAGCCGTGGTACCTCCCTCCATAAACCCAGTCCCAAAGGCAGCCAGAGCTCTGCCAGGAGCACCATCATCAGTCCCACCATCCTCAGCAGGATCCTCCAGGGTGAAGTGCTGGGTCCTGCCCCAGAAGTGGGATAACCCAGATGAGAGATGGATCCCATCGGAGAGCCCACCAACGCACCAAGCAGAGACCCCAGAGAGCCACACTCAGAGAAAAAACACTTTAATGGGGACAGATGTGGTGTGCAGGCATGCTCACTGAGCTCCTACATCACCCACAAATAGACATTAAACATTAAAGTAAAAAAAATAGATTATTTCAGCTGCCTGAGAGTGTGGCAGGGGCAGAATCGTTCTGTCTTCCCTGGGGAAGGACCCTCATGGTGACCATCAGCAAGGGCTGAAAACTGGGCCTTTCCCACCCATCCCTCCTGGCCTCAGGACATGGGAGGGGACATCCAAAGGCACTGGGGACCCTGTCCCTGCCCCTTCCACATTTTACAGCCCCCACTGCCCAAGTAAGCATCCCTCCCTCCCTCCTGCCCCAAGGATGCCAAGCCTGCCAGGATGAGAAAACTGGGGAGGGGGCCAGCAGAGGGGGGGTGGCTGGCCCCACTGTGGGTCCCTGGGCTCCCTGTGGCATACAGGGCAGGTGCAGTAGCAAAGCAGATGGTGTGAGCCTTCTTGTGGCCATGCTTGGCATGGGCAGCTCTGGCACAGCACGGGCACCACGGGGCTCAGCTGCTGCTGGGCTGCAGCTTGGCACTGTCAGAGCTGCTCTGGGAGTCAGGGCCCTTCCTTGCCTGCAGCACCATGGTCCAGTACCAGAGGAAGATGAGGAAACCTGGCAGAGGCGAGAGGAAGTGTCACAGACATCTTTTATGGAAAATCCTTTCCTTAGAATTTTTTCCTCCTGAGAAGCTGAGAAGCCTCAGAAACAAAATGTAAACAATGGTTATCTGCTGCTGTGGAATGCAACAGGTGCATCTGTGATTGGTCTCAGAGTTGTTTCTAATGGCCAATCACAGTCAGCTGGCTCAGACTCTCAGTCAGTCACAAGCCTTTGTTATCATTCTTTTTCTATTCTTAGCTTAGCTAGCCTTCTGATGAAATCCTTTCTTCTATTCTTTTAGTTTAGTTTTAATGTAATATATCTCATAAAGTAATAAATCAAGGCTTCTGAAACATGGAGTCAGATCCTCATCTCTTCCCTCATCCTCAGACCCCTGTGAACACAGTCACAAGGACATGTGGGTGACTCCTCCACAGGTGAGAGTGAGCCACCCAGGCTTCCAGAGCTCATCCTGCACACCATCACCACCCCACCAACACCCCGTGAACATCCTGCTGCTCTCAGAGCAGCCCAGAGCCACAGGCTCACCTTGGAGGGAGTTGATGATGGTGAAGATGTAGAGGGAGACAAGGCAGAACACGCCAGAGGTGAAGGAGAAGAAGATGAGTGCCCAGGGGATGCCCAGCAGGATGCTCAGCCCAAGGAGGGCCAGGATGTGCTTGAGCTTGTGACCCTTCTTGTTCTGCCGGAGGATCTCGCGCACCATGGCCCCCAGCATGACCGAGTTAAAGAGGAACACCAGAGTGAAGAAACCCAGGTTCACAGAGTTGTGGACCAGGGGGCTCGTGATCCAGCAGCTGGAGGGAGGAGAAAGGGCAGGGGGTTACTCTGTGCCCATCCACAGGGTCACAAGGAGGGGCTGGGAGAAGCACAGAAGTGTGGCGGATCCCCCTGGCACAAAACCGCAGAACAGCCCCAGGCCTTGGTGAAGGTTTGGCCAGGTAACCCATGTGCCATGACTCACATGGTTGCATTGACGGTTCTGCCATCAATGGATTCGTAGATGGGAATGGAGATGGGGCCGTAGTTGGTCCAGCTGGCCAGGAGGATTGTCACCACGCAGAAGATGGGGAGCCCTGGGTGGGAAGAGCAGAGTGAGGAGGCTGCCCTACGCCCTGCAGGGCCTTTGGAGCTTCTGGAAGGACTTGCTGGCCCTTTCTCCCTGCGCAGAGCACAAGGCAACATCCTCCCTCCCAAAGGGAAACCAGGGGTGGAACACACGGCAGGGACACCTGGAATGAGCCCCAGCCTGGGAGGGAGCAGTGCTGTGCTGGCCCAGCTGGGGCCTCCCAGGGATGTGGAGCTTTAGGCCATAAAGATCACAAGATCTTCCTGCCAGCCCAGAGCATGGCAGAGAAGCATGGACACTTCCTGCATCCAGCCCTGGATGTTTCTTTCAGAAAGAAAGGATCCTGTTCTATTTAAAGATCCCAAGTGGTGGCTCTCACAGGTCTCCATTGCTGGTGATCCCCCAGGATGACCCACCCTTGCTTTAGCAGCAGCTCCTGCTCTCAGCCTTCCAGCCTCCTCCACCAAGGCTCCTGACAGACAGCTGCTCCCCACAGCTGTCTCCATCCCCATCCCGGCATCACATCCAGTGGGAATGACCCACCCAAGTGGGTGCCCCCCATGCTCACCCCAGCCAACCAGGCAGAGCTTGAGCAGGAAATGGTCGTGGTAGGCGTTGAAGACTTCAATCACAAGCCTGTAGAGGTTGTAGCCCTCGATGCCCATCCAGGTGAGGCAGCTCAGCAGAGAGAAGTGCAGGAACAGCCCCCCAGCAGTGCAGATGGCCTCGCTGCTGCTGGCAGCCAGGTGCTCCGAGAGGAGGAAGGTGATGTCCAGGAGGAAGATGGCAGCCAGCAGGTTCATGTGGATGTGCATGCTCGTGATCTGGTCCCGCTGTTTGCTCCTGCAGAGCCAAAGGGAGCAGAGCTCACCACCCTGCCTGGCCAGCACCAGTGGTGCCCTCAGCACCCCACAACCCTCATGGGGCACCCTGCCCCAGCAGAAGAGCAAGGAGACCTTTTGATAGTGCCAGGGACTGAGACACCAACCCCATTAAAGACCCCTCATCCCAAATCCAGCCTGCAGCTACCCTGCACTGAAGATGCTCAGAGGGATGAAGCATTTTCCTGTGGAGACAGACTGACTGAGCTTGGGTTGTGCAGCCTGGAGGAGGCTCCACACCTTAAAGCACCTTCCAGTGCCTAAAGAGAGCTGGAAAAGGACTTTGAGCAAGGGCATGGTGTGACAGCACAAGGGAGAATGGCTTCAATCTGAGGGCAGGTTTTGTTTAGATATTCAGAAGAAATTCTGAGCGTGGTGAGGCCCTGGCACAGGTTGCCAAGAGAAGTTGTGGATGCCCCATCCCTGGAATTGTTCAAGGCCAGGTTGGATGGAGTTCTGAGCAATCTGGTGTAGTGGAAGGTGTCCCTGTCCAGGGCAGGGGGATTGGAAATGAATGATCTTTCAGTCCCTTCCAACCCAAACCATTCTATATTTTCATGATTCTAAGATTTCAGGTCTGAGTCATCCACTTAGGATCAGTGACATGACTCAGGAGAAGACACTCATGTTCTCCTCCAGGCCCTTGAAAAGATCTTTGCAGACTTCTGCTTGCTGCATCCATAAAAATCATAAATTCCAAAATCTTTGAAAAGAGCTGGTGTTTCTGAGCACTGTGCAGGAGACCTGACAGAGAGGGTGGACCCTGGACAGGAGAACTCTGCTTTCTTCAAACAAGGCTCCTTCATGATGCTTCTATCCAGGCCACCAACTGCCTGGAGAGCTTGTGTCCACCCAGGGGTGCATGGCCAGGACAGGACACAGGGAGTGGGGTGAACCATCAAACTGTACCTGAAGTAGAGGAAGAAAATGGTGCAAATGGAAGCCAAAGCTGAGATCAGGCAGCCAACGTAGCTTATGATACTCAGGTAATTCCTGTGCACTGAGGTGATGTCTGGAGAAGAAACCTGAGGAGGAGGAGGAGGAATGAGAGGTGGTGAGGAAGAGCACCCCTGGGAATGAAGTGAGGGACCTGAGGGAAGGTGCTACCCACCATGAGCACAGCAAAGTAGGTGAGGTGGTTGCACCTGCACTGTGTCTGGCTGCTCCCTGTCACTGTGGTGCACCCAGAGCTGTCCCAGCTCCCAGAACTGCCTGTGCAAGAGAAAAGGAGAGAACTGGTGAGCAGCAGCAACATCTGCCATGGCCTGAAGGATCTCAAGGGCCAGGTGTCCATGGAAAGAGGAAGAACAAGAGTAGGGGTCCCAGCTTGTCCCAGGCCAAGCACACTACTCAAACAGCCCTCTCAGCACAGGAACCCATCTCGAGGGAAGGGGAAAGCTCTTAGGTTAGCTCTGGGGGGAAAAACCTGACATCACCCTGTGGGAATGGCTGATGGAGATGGAGTGAGGAAGGGAGGTGCAGAGCAGCTTTCACCCTGCTGGTGGGGCTGTGGCACCTTGGAAAAGGGCCTGACTTCACTGCCGGGGGCAGGGGCACTCACCAGAGGCGTCCTCCTGCCAGAACACGCACAGGGGGGTCACGTTCCTCTGCAACGACAAAACCACAGGCCCTGCTCAGGAGGCAGCTGGGGGTTTGCTGCCTGCCCAGCACTTCTGATAGGGGACAGCACGGGGCAGGAGACAAGATGGTCTCAGGAGACAAGATGGTCTCAGGGGACAAACCACCACTTGGATAAACCAGACTGCCCCTGTGGTGGGAGTGGGCTCCAGGCTCCACTCTGTTACCAACTGATGGAGCAGATGCCTCCCTCCAGATCCTCCTTTCCAAACAAAGGGTTCAGCTTTGAGCAGGCACCTGGCAGAGCCATGATGAGCCAAAGGCCTGCTGACACAGTGTGCCCCAGCCCTGGTGACAGCGCTGGATGTGACACATCTGCCATGAGGCACCTCCTGGAGACGGGAGGGCAGTGCCACCACCAATGCCACCACCAGTGCACACAGACAAGCCATGCCTGTGATCAGCCCCAGGAGACACAGCAGACCCTGCACAGGCAGCCCATGGGCATGGACCTGCTGGATTGTGAGCCCACCCTAGGCTGGCAGGGGCTGAGCCCTCCCTGCCCCTCATTCCTGGTGGGATCAGGTTCTCTGAGGCTGTTCCCACCTACCAGGAGCTGGTCGTGGAAGAAGGTGAGCACCACTGGCTCGGAGAGGTTGGCCACCACTGTGTCCACCAGGGAGATGCTGACCACCTTGTCACCCAGCACGTGGCTGCTGTTCTCATCCTGTGGAAGAAGGGGAGGCAGTGGCAGGGTGGGAAAGGAGAGCAGCCAAGGGTGCCCAAGAAGGTCCCGTGACTTTACCCATCAAGCTTTTAGCTCATTTTGAGGCAGTCCCAGTGAGCAGCAGCGCCCTGGTCTGGTGGCACGCCTGCAGCCCATGGACACCCAGCCTGCCACCCACGTGGGCATTACCTGGAACATGGTCTGCCTGTTGATGTCCATGACGAGCACCCTGTGCTCCGCCACCTCCTCCCTGTCCTTCACCACCATGAACAGGCTGCTTGGCAGGTCCACTGTGAATCCCTGGACCTCTCCACTCTCCTGCAAAGACAGACTCATCAGGAAAGAAGTGTAGAGGGAGCATGATGGGCCAAGAGCACCGGGGCAGGCTTTGCAGGACCCACCTCTCTCAGGGGAGCGAAGGTGAGGGGCTGGGGAGCCCGGCTGGGCTGCACCCTCAGCACGGTGGCGTGCACAGTGGCCTCCCCAAAGGTCTGGCTCTGCCCTTCCAGCTCCACCTTGGCCAGCATCCTCTCCAGCTCCCCGAGTGAGCTGCTGGGGAAGGGGCACAGTGAGCAGGGTGCAGTGGGGATGCGTTGGCAGGGATGGGCTGAGCTGGACTCACCGCCGGAGCCTCTGCTGCTCCCTGCTCCCCGGGGCTGCTGCCAGGGGCTGGGCAATGAGGCTGTCCAGGGCACTGAGCTGCTGCTCCACGTCCTGCTCCCACACGGGCATGCTCAATGTAGAGGCTGGGGAAAGGAAATGCCATGAGATGCAAGGGGAAAATTGGCTTCCTGATGCCCCAGACTGACTGGCATAGTCCTGGTGGGAGCAGAAGGCAGAGGGCTTCAAGGTGATCCCGAGCCAGGAAAGCTGATAGTGACCCCAACCCACAGGGCTTTCCTGCCACCCACAACTCAGCTCCCACTGAGGCCATGGGGACCTCATGGTGGAGACTGGACCCTGAGAAACTCTTCAAAGACCTCAGTTTTGTGGGATTTTAGGCAGCGTTTTGAAAATCTCCACCTTTAGGGGTGCTGGGTACCAGGCCTGTCTTTGGGCTGTTCAAGAAAACCTACATGCCCTTCAATCACCCTTCAGCTATGTTCATATCACCTTTCTAAACCACACACTGGGAGACAGCCAGCGCTCTGATGACAACAAGGGAACAGGCTGGGGATAAAACAACCCTTGAATTTCCTTCAAATAACATTAAATTGCATTTACCATTGAAGAAGTATTCATCTTTAGCATCCTGGGAGGTGTTCTTCCCACCCTTTATGATATAGGACACATTGAAGATGTTGGCTCTGGTTCTTTCAGTCTTCTGACTCTCCTGTCCCCGGGGGATGCTGCTGGCTGTGTCCCCACCCAGGGGGATGCTCTGCTTCCCATAGACCAGCTGCAGGCTCCCGTTGGACTCAAACCAGAAGATGCAGAAGCGGTACCTGCCCAAGGTGGGGGGCAGCTTGTACTCGTAGTAGGAGTTTCTCCTGCTTGGCAAAAAGGGCTTTTTAATGATCAGAGCCTGGGCCGTGTTCTCGATGGAGATGGCGGCAGGGCCGTGCTGGAAGATGGCAGAGCTCTCCTGGGTCTGGTTCCGGTCCCCACAGAAGCGAAAATCCTCCTCCCTGAGGCCACAGGCTGCCAGCCCTGCACACAGGCACACAGGGACAGCAGATCAGCTGCGGGACAGCCAGCCCTGCAAGCACCCCAGCCTGCAGCAGCCGTCAGACGTGGCACGCCAGGCTCCCACCCCAGGCATCCCAACCCTGTCACTCATGCAGGCTGAGGGACACCAGCCTGTCCCCAGTGTCACTGCCACGCTGCCAGGGCCCTTTGGGCAGCAGGACCTCCTGTCCTTCAGGGACACCCTCTCCCGTGTGCCATCACCCACAGCAGCAGAGCTGTCCATTCCCGGGATGGATGGATGGATGGATGGATGGATGGATGGATGGATGGATGGATGGATGGATGCCACCTCCTCCCCCTGTAAAGGACACATTCTGCCCAAGACACCCACCAGGGGCACATCATCCTAGGAGATGTTTTACCTCTGTGGAAGCCTTGGTTGCACACATCTCATGGTGCCCCCCAGCCAACGTTTTGGGGCTGCCAGTTACTCCCAATAGCCCAAACCCAGTTCAGCATCCCAAGGCAGGACAGTGTACCTTGGAGAAGGGAGAGAAGGAGCAGGAAGAGGACCTTCATCCTGGGCAGCTCTACCTTGGCCTGGCCTTCAAGGAGACAGCAGAGCCTGAAAGGGTACAAAGGGAAGGGGCCACATGAGTATTTGAGTATCCCCCAAGCCATGAGGGCAGGGATGAGAGCAAAGGCTGTGCAGGTGGGACACAGCCAGTGTCACAGGCAGGTCCCTGTTGCCTCTGCCTCCAGAAGGAGCCAGGAGCACTGGGCACCCAAGCTGGCTGTGGGCTGGAAGGGTGGCAGAGGCTGGGAGCCCCTGAGCTCTCAGCATGGAGAGGGTGCCCCAGCACTCCAACCAAACAACCCACACAGGAGGGGTCCCTCCCCTCTTCCGCTCTCAGCCCCACATCTCAGTGAACACCCTGACTTGTTATCAGAAGTGATAGGAACAGAAGGAAACTGTGGTTTCCTAATTCACCAGCCCTGAAATTATTTTCTTGGATGTTTTCAGCTCCTGCAGATTAGCTGAGGAGCTGGGCACGTTGCAGACCACTCCATCGTTGCAGCCTGCAGAAAAAGGCTCTCCCAAGCACATCCTGGCACTGCCAGCACAGCAACCATGGCTGCCCAAATCTGCTGCTCAAAACTGCTGGGCCACATCCTGCACAGCCCCTTTGCCCATCCCTTCATCTGCCACTCTGCTCCACCACCCTTTTCTTTATCTTTGCATGAGGAAGGGCTTCTGTGACGTCCACCCAGGCCTGCAGTGAGTGAAGTGCTTCCACACCCCTGCACTAACCCAGCCACTGCCTTCACACTTTCAGCCTTTTTGTTGCACTTTCTGCCTGCCCCAGGCCACAAACTGCACCCCCAGTGTCACCTCCTCCTCACCCTGCTGTCACTTCAGCCATGGCACACACCCTGCCAGGGTCTGTCCCTGCAGAAGCCCCAGGGTGGGACAGCATTGGTGGGGCTGTCAGTGCAGCTGGCCCAGCCCACTCTTGTCAATGCCCAAAGTGAAGCCAGCACCCTTGGCCACTGCTGCACCCCACTGCACTGCTCTCGAATATCCCCCCAAAACCTACCAAGGTGTCAAAACTGTTTTGTTTGCACCAACCAGCATCACCTGCAAAGGCTCACTGCTCTCCCAGATGCTCAATAACTCAGTAGCAGATTTCTCCCACCAGCACAGGCTTTTCTGGAAGTTTCTGTAGCCAGCGCAGATCCTGCACGGGTGTACAGCCACTCCACATCCTTTCCCCCTGTTTCTTGTGGCAATTTATCATCAGCAGACGGGGGCTTTGGGTTGTTAATTAACCTGCTGCCGTGGCTGTAGCTAAGTGACACTAATGAGGTGTCCCAGTGTGATCTGGGGGGTTTGGCACAGGCTGGACTTGGCAGGAGTAAATGGATTTGGATGGGGCTGGCACCCCAGTGCCTTGCCACACACTGAGGAGTCTCACCTATGTACCCAAAAAACATGGACCTGGGGTGGCAAAATGCTGTGGGTGATGGAAAACACCTGGAGCACTTAAAAGCAACAAAGCTTCAACCGTGTTGAGGCAGCACAGAGCTGGCAGGGCAATAAAGCATCGCCTCTGGATGGGGAATGAGGAATCTTAATGAGGCCTCAGCCCAGCCCACTGTGCTGACATCCTTAAGGTTTAATTGGGGAGGTTGGAGGAGAGGATCAGCCCCTTTCAGTGTTACTCAGCTGGGACCAGAAATCCCTGTGGGAAGCAGGGTGGGGGAGCCGGTATTTCGGTATTTCCCCTCCGAGCCCTGTGTGCTCCTGCTGGCCCGAGCCTGATTGCTGCTTCCTGAGCTGAACAATAGCGAGAGAAAATCCCCTGAAAATGGTTTCACTGTGAGAAACCAGGGCCTCCATCCACACTGGCAGCAGGCACAGCAAAGGGAGCAGGATGTGCTGGGTTCTCATCAGGCCTGAATCCGCCTCGTCATCTTCCCGTGCCCGGATGGCAGAGGGGGAAAATTCCTGGCTTGGCCTCAAAATCAACCAGATCACGTACAAAGAGGTGGCAGACACTGAGCCAGGGCTGCACAGCTTGGAGCAGGCTCCCTTATCAGCAGAGAGGGAGGCTTATTGCTGGGCACCAGTTCTTATCCTCCCATCACCATTAACATATTGGCCTTGGGAAGAAAAGCCAAAGCATTATACTGAGATCTCTAAACCTCAGGTGAATGGAGGGCAGGGGGAAAAAGACTTAAAACCCCACAAACAAAAGGTGTTTACTACCACCTTACTGCCTTCTGGGTGACTTGGCAGCAGGCATTTAAGCTTTTGGAGGTGGCACGTGGCTTCTGGACATGACGTTTTTCCCAAGGAGAAGGGAAGATGTTACTCCCAGCTCTGGTGACTCAAACAAACACAGGATGCAGGGAGATCCAGGAGCTTTTATCTGTTTTCCTCCCAGCTCTGTTGGGAAAGTGACGCTCTGTTCCTCGAGGTGTGAGTGAGTCTGAAGCTCGACACCACAGTGGTTACTCAGCAGCACTCAGCAGCATGATGAGGAAATTGTGGCAAGCCAGGACGGGTTCCCGGAGATGCAAAACAGCTTTGCACAACCAGCCCCTCATCGTAGGGACCAAAAACAATGTGTCCTGGGTCTGGAGCTGTCCAGGATGTGAGGACCCCATGGGGGTCCCCCTGCAAAGGGATGCCCCAGTGTCAGTGTCTGAGTGCTGCACAAAGTGCCCTTGTCCTTGGCCAGTGGTGCATGCCCACAGGGCCAGCCTCACGTTATTCATGGCATTGGCATGTGATCCCCAACACCAGCGGGCTTGGCTAATGCCCAGGGAGTCGAGGGGCAGCTGCACAGTGCCAGCAGCCTGGCAGTGCCAAGCTGTGCCATGGGGTGCTTCAGCTTTTCCCGGGCCTTGGCACTGCACAGAGCACCCAGCACCTTCAGGATGAGCCTTGCCAGCAGGATGAAACCAGATCTGATGGTGATTCCCACGGGAACAGCACAGCTCCCTGCCAGATCTGCTCTTTGCCAGCCCCTGGCAGCCATCCCTCCCCACAAAGGCTGGCATCCCTCCCCACAAAGGCTGGCATCCCTCCCCACAAAGGTGGGGATAACCAAGGGGAGGCTGGCACAGCCTGCCAGTGCCTGCGGCTCCTGGGACAGAGCGTTTGCTTAGAGCTGGGTCTTGACATTAAAAACGTTTTTAAAAATTTCCATTTCCTAAAAACCACCACAAACAGAAGTACCACAGTGAACTAACCCAGCACTTCCTCCAGTGCCAGGGCAACACAGCACCTGCCTCGGTGGCACACGAAGCCTTGTGGCTTCAGCAGCAGCCACAGACACTCTGCAAGGGACCAGGTACACCTACACTGGGCTGGGGCTGACGTGACACGGCTGCAACACAGTGCAGGGACATCTCTGGCCACAGGGCTGCAGACAGTTGTCCCTGCCACACACTCCCACCACACAGTCTTGTCTGAGAGCAGCCCCACTTCTCCTCCTGCACATCCCCCTTCCAAATCACTCCTTTGGGTTTCAAACAGCTCCCAAACACCCTGTGCACTCCCTTGGGTTTCAAACAGCTCCCAAAACACCCTGTGCACTCCCTTGGGTTTCAAATGGCTCCAAAACACCTTGGCCATTCCCTTGGGTTTCAAATGGCACCAAAACACCCTGTGAACGCCCTTGGGTTTAAAATGGCTCTCAAAACACCCTGTGCACTCCTGGGTCTTCCCATGAGCAAGCTCCTCATGGCCTGCCTGTGCTGCAGGTGCCAGGCAAGGGAGGTGCAGAGCAGCGCAGAGTAGCTCAGGACCACCCCAAATCAGGGTCCCAGGTATTTGGCATGGAAAGCCGGGCATTGGAGCCTAGTGAGGGCAAAGCCTGCAGCACCCAAGGAGCCAGGTGACAGACTGTGGGCCTCCCAGATTGCTGCCAAGGCCCAGCTGTCGGGTGGGCTGATGGGAAAGGAGCTGGTGAGTCGCAGAGCTCCTGAAAAGCAGGCGCCAGCAGGCTGAGCCCAGCTGGTCCCGTGCAGACATTGGCACGCTGGGACTGACCCATCCTGCTGCCTGCGAGCCACAGAGCTCTGCCCCTGCACCCACGGTGCCACCGCAAGGTGCAGGGACAGCCAAACCCGGGGATCCCCCTGCAGCCAACACGCAGTTGCTCCAAACCTGTTCCTCTGCAAATAGCAGCCCCCAGGCCGCAGGATTAAGAGCTGGACTGCAACCAAGAATGCAGCATTTTCAGGCCTTGGGTAATTCACGTGGGAGCTGTGAACCCAGCAAGGGACACGGCAAACCCCCCTGTGGCTGCAGTCCCGTGCTCAAGGGATTTGCCCCCCACCCATCTCTGAAACACTCCTGGCTCCCTGCTGGTGAGGGAGCTTGTGGGGGTGGGGATGGGGGCCGGGGGGGTTACTGTAGCCCTCAGACCGTGAAATGAGCTTTGGCTGCCTTCCCTCCACAGCAGCCATTCAGACTTGCTGCCAGGAGGTTATTCCAGGAGACTTCATTTCAATTCTCCAGCTGCTCTCACTGAGCTTTGCTGGTCTCTCTGGAGGGGCAGCACAGACCGTGGGTAGAGACCACCCCGAGCATCCTACATCCCATATCCCGCACTGACATGCCAGGACCGGCAGGAACAAACCGGGATGTTGCAGGAGGAATCCCCCCAAAAGGCATTTTAGGGAAAGGAGATCGTCCTGTCGAGACATGCCGGAGATCCCATGGGAATGCTGCACCCTCCGCCGGGAGGGAGGGGAGGAAGGAATGAGGTGCGCTGGTGGTTCCCATGTAGTGGAAGCAATGGCCACACACCGGCCGGGGCTTGGGGGAGCTCAGCTCTGCCGTGGCAGCAGCGCCGGTCCCGGGCAGCTCCGGGGGCTTTGCGGCCCCATGGCCCAGGAGCCCAGCCTGGAGTGCGAGCCCCACGGAGCCGGGATGGAGGTTGGTTTCGCAGATCACTGACTGGCACCACGGCCACCAGCAGCGTCCCTGCCCAGCCGCACGCATCACCCCCAGCGCTGCGCCCCGCACCCGGAGCGGGTGCTGCTCAGCCCCCTCTCCATCCATCCGGGCTGCTCCCTGCCCAGGAAGCCGGGGCTCTGCCCGGTGTCACCGTCGGCGCGGATCCCCCCGGCCCCGCTGGGCACCCACCCCATTCACTCCCGCCCCGCCGCTCTGCCCGCGCCCGCAGCACCCCCTCGGCTCCCGGTACCGACAAACGCTCCTCAGCGCGGCCTCTGGGATCCCCACGGCGCGCACCGGGCTCCGCGATCCTTCCCTGTCCCGGCTCAACCTCTCTCCGCTGCTTTTATACCTGGGCTCCCCTGGGCTCGGCACGGCCCGGCTCCGCCCGGCTCCTGCAACAGGGCAGGTACGCCGCGGGTCCGATCCCCGCCCAGTCCGCCCGGGTCCCCGCAGCTGAGCCGGCCCGGCTCGGCCCCGCTGCTCCGCGGATCTCCAGCCTCGGCCGCTCCGCGCGGTGCCCGGGAGCGCCCCGCCCCGTCCCCCCGCGGCCGGTGACTCAGCGGGGCGGTACCGGCACCGCTCCCCCAACACCGACCCCTCCGACACCCCCGCGATCGCCGCGGGGTCACCGCCGTCCGCCACGGCACCTGCCTGCTTCTGCTCGGCCCGGTTCGGTTCAGCTCGGCGCGGCTCTCAGCGCCTCCAGCCCGGCTCGGCTCAGAGGGGGATCCCGGGACCGGCGCTGACCCCCCGAGATCGCTGCTCTCGGTCCCGGCACCTGCCCAGCGAGCCCCGGGCCGGCAGCACCGGGAGCTGCGTCCCCCGGGCCGGTACCGGTACCGTGGGCTGGAGAGCCGGGCTGGGCACAGCCGGGCGTGCCGCGTCCCGGCGCCCTTCAGCTGCGGGCTGGCGGGCGTCCAGCGGCGGGGCCGGCAGGCTGCACGCCTGGCTGCCAACGGGATTAAAAAATAACAATTAATGGGAAAGCAGCCGGGACGGAGTGTCCCGGTGACCCCTGTCCCGCTCCCCTGGAGCACGGTGCGAGGGAGGAAAGGAGCAGGGCAGGGAGCCCAGATCCAGAGCAGGGATACACAGCGCTCCCCTGGAGCAGGTGGGATGGGGTGTGGGGTGTAGAGCCTGGCCGCGACCACAGCGCCCTCAGCACCCACCTCAGGGCTGGAGATGGTGGAGATGGGCACCCGGGGCTGGGGATGGTGGAGATGGGCACCCGGGGCTGGAGATGGGCACCCGGGGCTGCAGGCAGCCCTGTTGGAGCGGGTAAAGCCGCTCCTGCAGCGCCCGCACCCAGCCCTTTGTGTGCGCCCCAGGAACAGCCAGGCTGGAGAAAGCCCAGACAGGAGCAGGGCGGGGGGAGAGCTCCGGGAAGTGCCCTGAGTAAATAGTTGCTCTTGCAGATATTTTCAATGGCTTGAATGAGACTTTTCTACAGGGGGAAGGGTGCAAACAACTTCCCTCTGCAGCAGGGAAGGGGATGGACCTTGATCCACGGGGATTGTGCCACCGCGGGTGCCATGGCTGCTTTGGGATCCCGCAGCAGGGCACATCCCGCAGTTTGCATGGTTGAATTGTTGAATTCCCAGCTCCAAGCCTCAGTTTCCCCGGCTGCCACGGGACAAGGCTCCCATGGGAAGCTGCTCACATGGCCGGACCGTGGCTAAAGCGGCCGGACCGTGGCTAACAGAGCTGCCTTTGAAGTCTGGCTGTCCCCACGCCTCGGGGAGCTGGGCGAGCTCTCAAACGCACGCTCACAGCAGCCAGAGCATCGCAGGGAGCCAAACCTCCCTCCCACCGCGGTCATCCCGACCGGCTCCTTGGGAAACGCCATAAATCCACCGCCTGGGAATAGCCCTGCTAAAGCCAGGCTCTCCCGGAGAGGGGAATTGGGTGCAGACCCCTCGGAGCAGCGAGGAAAGGAGTTTTTGCTGCTGCTCGTGGAACAAAGAGACTTTTGTCTGCATTGGATATTATCAGAAGTTATTTTTAGGTCAACGCCTGCACTTGCTGGTGTTGTCGGGATTATCTCTGAGTCGACAGACCTTCAAAGACTCTGCCTGAGCACCAAGAGGGAGGAAATCCTTCTGTTGTCTCTTGGAAGGCACATTTGCCCTTGTACTCAGCCTGATAAGGGTTTATTGCTTCAGCTGGGGAATTCCTATGAAAGCCCTACAACTTCTTAAGAGTCCTAAGAGCTCCTGAATCCATCAAAGCACCTAAACATGCTTAAAGTTCCTGAAAGTCCTAAAAGATCCTGAAAGCCCTGCAAGCTCCTAAAGCCCTAAAATGTCCCAAAACCCCTACAACATCCTAAATGCCCTAAAACCCCATAAACCCTAAAAGTTCCTGAATATCCTTGAAGTTCCTAAAACCCCAAAAATTACTAAAAGCCCTAAGAGTTTCTAAACCTCTTAAAAGTTCCTAAAACCCGCAAAAGTTCTCTAAACCCCCTTCAATTTCCTAAAAGCTCCAAAAGAAAGCTAAGACTTCCAAAATCCTCTAAAAGCCCTAAAATCTTGCTAAAAGCTCCTCAAGGAGAGGGAGGGAGGGAATGTGCCGGCAGATCGCGGCGGCGGGGCGAGGGGATGGGCAGACTGCGGCAGGAGAGGGCACGTCGCACCAGGGATGCTGCCAAACAGGGAGACAAGCGTGGGCAGGGGAGCCCTGGCGCCGTCTGCAGATGAGGGATGTGCCAGCCCCACTGCCCAGCGGTGCCAGGGTACCCAAACCCCCTCCCCAAAACCTCTTGGGTGCTCCCAGCAAAATGCCACCCTGCCCAGCTCCGGGGGATGGAGAGGATGAGGATGAGGATGAGGAAGCAGAAAGGGGATGGTGGGAGGGAATGCCCCTAAATCTCTCATCCAAATCTGGTGAGCAATGCCAGGATAGCCCTGGGAGTCTCTAGGGGAGTGCCTCAGCTACCTTTGAGTGGCTGTGGGTGCTCCTGCTCCAGCCTTGCTGCTGCTCCTCCTCCTCAGCCTTCCTCCTGGAAAAACATCCGGTGGGGAGGTGGGTCCGCCCCACCCCACGTCGGGATTTCTCCTTCAACGAAAACAGCGACACAACAGGTGCCAGGGGAGTAAAACCCGAACCTGTAGGCACAGCAATAGACCGGATTGTTTGTTTAGGCTCGGCTTTGTAAATAAACCCCCGGTGATGTCAGGGAAGTCTGGGGGAAATTGGTCCCTGCGGGTGTCTGCAGGAGCACCAGGTGAGGATGCTCCCATGGGATGCAGTAACCGGGCTCATCAAAGATCCCAAAATGGAGCCAAGGTCTTCTCCAAACCTTCCATTTTCCACGTGGATTTAGGGTTTTTCCTGGCTGCTTGTTTCCCCAAAATCCATGGCATTTGCTATAATTCCACAGCTTTGCCCCTGGAGCCAAGGCTGGCACTGAAGCCTGAAGGCACCGTGGTGCCACCAACCCTCCTCTGCTGTGGAGGAAATGATGGCACAGCCCCTCCAGCAGCCCAGCCTTGGCCTCCTGCCAGGCCAGGTGCCCAGAAAGGTAAATGGTGCCATTATAGGGGCCAGCCCCCTCCTGCCATGCCCGGGTGCTGGATGGAGCCAGCCCTGGCACTGTGGCACTGGGGAGGGTGTGGGAGGCTCGATCCCAACCCCTGCTCCCTGGGGAGTGCTTCAGCCCACTCCTGGTGTGCCAGGCTGGGAAAAGGCAGGGTGAGCCCTGGGCACCAGCAGTGGGCTCAGCTACCCAAGAACCAGCGAGTCCCACCAGTCCCCAGAAGGTTTATCTCCCTGGGGACCTCCCAACATGTGTTCCTGTGACCGTGTTCGCAGGGGTCTGAGGATGAGGGAAGAGATGAGGATCTGACTCCATGTTTCAGAAGGCTTGATTTATTATTTTATAATATATATTACATTAAAACTATACTAAAAGAACAGAAGAAAGGATTTCATCAGAAGGCTGGCTAAGAATAGAATAGGAAAGAATGATAACAAAGGCTCTGTGTCAGACTCTCTGCTCGAGCTAGCTGGGCTGTGATTGGCCATTAATTAGAAACATTTACCATGGATTAATCACAGATCCACCTGTTGCATTCTACAGCAGTAGATAATAAATGTTTACATTTTGTCCTCAGCTTCTCAGGAGGAAAAATCCTAAGGAAAGGATTCTTCATAAAAGATGTCTGTGACATGTTCCCGCTGCCAGGAGGCAATCACGGAGTGATTGTTTTGAGCAAGGTGGATGTGCGGCAGCCAGAGTGACTCACAGCACAAACCCCCAGATCTGGAGATGGGAGAAGGGCACGGAAGGCGCTGGGATGTGACTCTCCCGCTATGGGGCTCATGGGGGAAGGTCGGGCACTTGGCAGCTCACCAAAGCCGCGGGGTCTCGATGAATCGCTGCAGTCCCGGCCGGCGCGGTGAGCCATGCACAGCTCATCCCGAGCGAGCGGGGGCACCCGGCGGGCCGGGCCTTTGTCCGGCCGGGCCTTTGTCCGAGGCGGCGGCACTGCCGGAACGCGGCGGCGCTGGCTGCCCTTTGTGCCGGGAACAAAGAACAGCCAGAGGCTTCCTTCGCTGCCCAGAAGCGGGAAGGAGCCAGAAAGGGAAATGTCACTCGGCAGAGATGGGCAGCGTGTCCGGTGGGGCTCTGTCCCTGCCACCGGGCCAGGAACGGGCACAGCAGCTCATGGCTCCTCCCTGGCTCACCCTCCGGGGACAAGCTGGGGGCTGTGGGGACCCTGATGTCACCACAGGCGGACCTGCCGTGCTGCGATGCTGGTCTGCATTCCAGCAGGCAGAGTGGGATCTCCAGCTCCAAAACCTCAGAATCAGGAGAGGAAAAATCCCGGTAGCATTTCCAGGTGATGTGTGGTTTATTCGGATACACCACGGGCTCAGGACCGACTGCTGCCCCCAACTGATAGATTTAGTCCCTGCAGTTTTTCCTGGCTATTTATTTCCACAGGCTGGATTTCTTCTACTCTCAAAGTGTTTGGTCACCTTGAGGAGCTGTGCTTGGCTCTGCCTTCCTCAGTGAGAGCGGGAGGAAAGCCGAGTATCAGCTCACTTACTCATCCTCTCCTCTACCCAAACTCGTCTGCTCGGTGCAGACAAAGCCCTGCTCACCCGCCGCCCCAGGGCTGCAGGTGGCCTCCACCCCTGCGCAGGATTTGGGGTGAGAGGGAGGGCTTCTGGTGTGATGCTGTCCTGGGTGAAAACCCACGGTCGGGGTGGTTTTGGGATGCCCCAGCCTTACAGCCACTCCTGGCAGGCTGCAGCCGCGCTGGCACCGAGCGGATCTGGGGGATGTAACCGGAGATCTGCCGCTTTTGACCGAGCCTCGTGAGATGCCCAGCGGCTGCTCCCCAAGGGGGCTCAGAGGTCCCCTCCCGTTTGTCGGGGGACATGTCGGCACCGCTCACCGCCACCGGCCGTCCCTGCGCCTGCCCATTCCCGCTGTGGGACCATTCCTGCGATCCTTGTGCCCTCTAGTGGGACCTGCACCAAGCACCCCGCGGGTGTCCGAGCAGAGCAGAGCCCGGCTCAGCCGGCACGGAGGGGACCCACACGGGCAATGCAAACGCGATGCTAAAGAGAAGCAGCGGCCAGGGCTGGGCGCTACCAGAGACACCACGGGCAGGGGGCAGCCGCGGTGCCCAGGACACACAGCACCCCGAGCTGCAGCCCCCCAGCAGCAGCTCCCACTGCCCAGAGATTCGGCTTTTAGCCCCAGTGCTGTGCCCAGTGTCAGGGTGCTCAAACTGTCCCGCAGTGCAAGCTGTGCCTGGCATCCTCGCTGTGTGTGCAGCCTGGGCTGTGCCCAGCCTGCCTGGGAAATGAGGTGTGCCAGGGGTTCCTGGGGGGCACAGAGTGCTGATCTCCACTCTCTGGGAAAGGACACGGGAGGTGGAATGAAGCTGATGCAGGGGGAGTTTAGTTTGGGCATTAGGAAAAGGCTTTTCACTGAGAAGGTGGTCAGGTACAGGGACAGGCTCCCCAGAGAAGAGGTCATGGCACCAAGCCTGGCAGGGTTAAGGAGTGTTGGGATGATGTTCTTAGTCACGGGGTTTGGTTTCAGGTTGTCCTGAAAGGAGCAGGGAGTTGGACTCAGTGTTTCTTATGTGTCCCTTTGAACTCAGGATAGTCTGATCCTGTGACAGCACAGTGGATGCTGTTGCCAGGATGGAGCCACCACTCCATGACACCCCCAGTGACCACAGCACAGCCCCCCAGCAATGCCAGCTGGCCTAACTGAGGGAACAAAGGTCTTTTTTTACCCAATGGTTAGGTTTGCCCCAAAAGCTTCATCTTGTGCTTCATCTTGGTTGCTGGGTGCAGCTGCAGGGATGTGGCCGTGAGCAGAGCTGCAGGGAGCGGGGGTGACTCAGCCACAGCAGTGCTCGTTGTGGGGCAGCAGTGCCACGCTGTGCTCGCCCAGCGCCTGCAGCCACTCCTGCGACATTTCCAGGTCTCAGTTCATGACTTAGGGCAATCCTCTGCTTCGTTCTGACCTATCCTTGGGAACAGATTTAAGGGGTCCTGCTGACCATGGCCAGGCTGGAAACCCAGACTAGAGGAGAAGGGCGCCAGGACGATGATGCGTGGACCACAGAAGTGGGTCACTGGGACCACAGAAGTGGGTCACTGGCCACATCTTTCGGTGACACGCCCCAGATCAAGGAGGTTTGATTTTTGCAAGGCTAAACCCCACAAATCCCAGGATGCTGCAATGCATCCTGGAGCCTGCTGGTGTCACCAAGCCACGCATGTCCGAGCAAACAGTAAAGACGCCTGGATAAAACTTTGCCGGTTTTAGTGCCGGGAGCGGGTTAAAGCCGCAACCACGCACCCGCAGCTCCGGCCAAGCCGCCTGCAAAATCGCTTCACCGGCTGCAAGAGACGGCGCCGGCTCCCCTGGCACAAGACGCTGGGATAGGGGCGTAGGAGAGGAAAGCATCCCTCGCCTCCAGCTTTTTGGGGTTGTTTCCAGCTGGAAAAAAATCCCATATTGGAAAGAAGTTTTGCTTTAATTTGATTTGGTTTCCCCAGCCTCGCTCGATCCTGGGGGAGAAAAAGTTGCTGGTGTCCCATGGCATCGATTCCACGTCCCGCGGAACACAAACCCATTTTTTTTGTCCGAAAGGCATCCAGCAAAGGGAAAGAGACAGGGGCAAAATGGTGGTTGGGGGTTTTGCTGCTTGGCCAGGAGGGAGCCAGCATGGATGTGTATGGGGGGATGCAGACACCACGCGGCCACCGCTCACCCGGAGGGCCCCGTGTCCCCAACGTGTCCCCAGGACAGACAGACACGTGTGCGCAGCCCAGCCCAGCAGCCACGGGCAGGGTCCCAGCCCTGGGAGCACTCTCTGTCGGAGCCCCCAGCCCCGGCACGCCGGGCAGGGCTGCCCGCAGCCCCGAGCACCGGAGCTCCCCCAGTGCGGCCGCCCCGCCCGTGCCACGGGGCAGGACACGCAGCGCGGCCCGGACCGGCCCCGGGCGCGGGCGGGGGGCGGGAGCGGCGCCGGGGGGAGGAGGAGGAGGGCGAAGAGGAGGAGGAGGAGGAGACTCGGCCGCAGCGCCCCGGCCCGCGCGGGCCGCCCGCACCGCCGCCGCCGCCACCGCCGGGTGAGCGACCGGGCCGGGCCGAACCGGGCCGGGTCGGGGTGAGCCGGGCTGGGCCGGGCTGGCGGGCGGGCGGCGGCACCGGCGGCACCGGGAAACTTGCGAGAAACTTTGCTGGGGGAGGGGCCGTGCCGAGCCGGGCCGGGCCGGGCCGAGCCGCGGGGGGCGGGCGGGGCCGTGGCGAACCGGGCGGGGCCGGGCCGGGCCGAGCGGTGCCTCCCGGCCGGAGCGGGGGGAATTCCGGCGGAGCGGAGGAATGCGGGGCTCCCGCCGCCCGGGCCGCGGCCGGTGAGTGACGGAGCCCGGCGCCAATGCGGAGGCGCGGGGGCGGCCCCGCCGGGAGCCCCGGGGAGGGGGCGCGATCCGCCCGTGCCGGTGACCCACGCGGCTGTTCCGGGGTGTCCGTGCTCCACGCGTGCTTCCCGCGGGTGTCCCATGGGTGTTCGTGCTCTACTCGTGCTTCCCGTGGCTGTTCAGGGGTGCCCTGGGTCCACTCGTTTCCCCCGTGGGTGCCGCACTGTTGCCGGTTCCCGGCATGCGTTCCGTGGGTTTTCCGTGGGTGCCCGGGCACCGTCTGCGCTCCCGTGGGCGCTGCTTGTGCCGGGTCCTGCCAATGCCTGGGATTCCTCCAGGAGCAGCCGAGAGAGAACGGGCCTGGGCTTGCTGCTGAGTTTTAGCAAAACTTCCCAATTTCTGCAGATATCACCGGAAAATTTAGTTCTTTCTCCCATGCAAATCCCACAGCTGCTATCGGCCTCTGCTCCCGCTGCTCCAGCACCGGCTCTCCCAGCCCAGCCGGATTTGGTAGCAGGTCTGGGCTGCACCGTCCCAGGAACCTGCCGGGGCTGTGGGCAGCCGCGGCCGGACCCTGTACTTATCCCATTAGGGCGCGCAGCAGCCTCCCATTGAGGTTTCCTGGGGTGGTTTGCCTGCCCGGCCGCGCCGGGGGTGAGCTCCAGGACGGGATGGGGACACCCAGCCCCGGCCCTTTGTTGCGGCATCATCGCAGAGCACATCCAGCTGCCTGAACACACGTCCTGCTGCCACGCCAATCCCGCAGCTCCGGGCTCTCCTCCCAGAGCTGTTCCTGCTTTGCTGGCTCCAGATCCGGGCTGTAACCCTCGCTGGAGCTGCTGGGGTGCAGCCGAGTACCCCAACTCCAGCAGCAGGGATGGTTTGGGAGGCTCACAGATGATGATGATGTCATCAGATGACCTCATGCAGATGACATCATGCGAATGACATGTAGATGTCTTCCCTTCATTGTGGCGCGCTGGCAGAGGCGCCTGCAGAGCCAGGCTGAGACCAGATGCCGGTGGCTGTGGGCTGTGGTTCTCATTGAGGACTTCACTGGTGGAGGATCCCCTCACTGGAGATCTGGCTGGGGCTGACACTTGGCTGCCAGCTGGGGACCTGGCTGGGAACATGGCCAGAGTCCTCACTGGGGACCTGGCTGGGGACATGGCCAGAGTCCTCGCTGGGGACCTGGCTAGAGTCCATGCCAGGGATCTCATCACTCAGTGTGCCACTCCCAAAACCAGGGACCGTGCCCTGCCAGCCCATCCCTCCAGCCCAGCTGACTCCCGGTGTCTCCTGCAGGTGCCCGAGAGCAGGACGGTGACGGCCATGCCCTAGGGAGCCCCGAGCCATGAGCCAGAGCGGGGCTTCGCGCCTGGCGGGCTCCCCGCCGCTGCCGGGGGGCTCTCTGCTGGCCCTGCTGGCCCCCGAGCCGTCCCCGTCCCCCCCCAGCGGGACCCCCTCGCCCGGGCCCCCGCCGGCGCTGCTGGAAGGGGACTGGGAAGGGCGGGAGGAGCTGCGGCTGCGGGAGCTGGAGGAGGCGCGGGCGCGGGCGGCGCAGATGGAGAAGACGATGCGCTGGTGGTCGGACTGCACGGCCAACTGGCGCGAGAAGTGGAGCAAGGTGCGGGCCGAGCGCAACCGGGCCCGGGAGGAGGTGCGGCAGCTGCGGCACCGCCTGGAGGCGCTCACCAAGGAGCTGGCCAGCCTGCGCCGCGACCGCGACCGCGAGCGGCCCGACGAGCGCCCGCCGCCACCGCGGGCACCGGCACCGGCACCGGGCAGCGCCGGCAGCCCGCCCGCCGACGGAGCAGAGGGGGACGCCGGCCCTGAGCAAGAGCCCGTGCGGGATGTGGGGGCTGAGGTGCCCCAAAAAGCCAAGGTGGGCGTGCAGGGCTGACCCAGGGGAACAGGGGAGGTCCTCATCCTTATCTGTGCACCTCCAAACCACCCCCGCCTGTCCTGTAAAATGGGAAGTGTAGGGGACTGCTCTTGGGGCAGGACTGGGAGGGACAGACCCCTCTCAGAGCAGTACAGGGTGGTCAGACCCCTCTTGGATTAGTATGGGGGATGTCAGACCCCTCCAAGCAGCACTTTGGGCTCAGACCCCTCTTGGAGCAGTACAGGACAGTCAGATCCCTCTTGGAACAGCACCGGGGGGGATCAGACTCCTCAGAGCAGTGCCACGAGGAGATCCAGACATCACCTTGGCACTGGCACCAGTCCCTTTCCTGGGGCTTCCCTTTGGGGGCACTCAGCAAAAATCACTGTGCCAGTGCAGGGATGGTGGCATTGGCAGTGCTGGTGGCATCTCCCATCCACAGCTTGATTGTCAGGGTGTCCATATGGGCTTCTGGCAGGGTTTTTTGCTGAAGGAAGGAGAAGGAGGAGGAGGAAGGGGGGAGCCACACTAGAGCCACCTCAGGCATTATCCCAGCTGCTGCAGCCATCCCTCCTGTGCTGCTGTTAGCTCTGTCACAGCACAGAAGTCACTGCTCGGGGTGCCATGCTGTGACATGTCCACCTGACAGCACAGCTGCCAAGTGACAAATCTGAGATTAATGTGAGCATCCCCCAGGGGCTCCACACTTCGTGCCCAGGGACATCCTGTCCCCTGGAGGCCCCTGCTGCTCATTTACTGTGTGCTCAGAGCTCCTGGTGAAATGTCACTCATGTAGCAGTCCTGGGTGAGATCGGTGTCATAAATTGGTTTTAATTTTTTTGATACCACATTTCGAGCATGGCAGGGAGCTGGCAGTAGAGTGTGGTGACATGTGGGAGCTCCCCTGGGAGGGCAAGGGGACAGCCTTAGGGGATCCCTGGGGATGGAGGGAGAGATGCCCTTGGTTATGGGGCGCGGGCTGGGTGCTGTAGGGCTGGGGAGCCCTCTCACCCTGTCCCTGTGCTGGGCCACCCACGGCGCCACAGGAGCTGGAGCTGATGGAAAACATCTTGCCGAGCAAGCAGGAGGAGAGCTGGGAGCAGCGGGGCCCCCGGGCCTCCTTCAGCCGCCAGGAGCGGAGCCGCCTGCTCTGGGAGGACGTCAGCGCCGCGGAGGAGGACGCCACCAAAGTCACCGCCCTGAAGCTCAGGCTGGACGAGTCCCAGAAAGTGCTGCTCAAGGAGAGGGAGTGAGTGCTTGGGGCATTGTCCTTGCAGGCTGCCAGCTGATGCCAGGCTGGTCCCTGCTGGGGCGGCACATCCCATGGGTCCTGCAGGCTGTCACTGTCATTGCCTCTCCCCAGGGACAAGCTGGCGCTCAGCAAGAACATTGAGAAGCTGGAGGGCGAGCTCAGCCAGTGGAAGATCAAGTATGAGGAGCTCAACAAGAACAAGCAGGAGGTGATGAAGCAGGTGAGTGAGGTGCCTGGGGACAGAGCTGCCCCAGGGGTGGCCTGTCCCTCACAGGGTGGCACATCCTGATGGACATGGTGGCCCACAGCCACTTCCACAACTCCAGGCTGCTTGTTAAGGGATTTTCATTAGTGCTATTGATGCAGTGGGTCCATCTGCAGAGGTTGGGTGACGTGTGTGGCCAGGACTCAGGTGGAAGGTGGGCGTTCACAGCCCCCTGTGGTGCCATGTGCCCCCACAGCTCAACATCCTGAAGGAGATTCACCAGGACGAGCTGGGGCGCATCTCTGAGGACCTGGAGGACGAGCTGGGAGCTCGCTCCAGCATGGACAAGAAACTGGCTGAGCTGCGTGCAGAGGTGAGGCCAGACCCCAGCCTGGGGGACAGAGGGGGCAGAGAGGGGTTCCTGCTGCCCCTCAGCCACCCCCTGCCCTGTCCCAGATGGAGAGGCTGCAGGCAGAGAATGCGGCCGAGTGGGGCCGGCGGGAGCGGCTGGAGACCGAGAAGCTCAACCTGGAGAGGGAGAACAAGAAGCTGCGGGCACAGATTGAAGACCTGGAGGAGGTGCTGGCTCGCAAGCGGCGCCAGACAGCCAGTGCCCTGGACACTGACCTCAAAACCATCCAGGCTGAGCTCTTTGAGAAGAACAAGGTGCTACAGGGGAGGTGTTCCCCACCACCGCATCCCTGGGTGGCTGTTGTGGGGCTCGGCCTCACTAAAGCCCAAATTTTGCCATCACCCTTCAAGGGATGGTGGTGACTCCATCAGCTCCTGGGTCATGGGGTGGGGCAATGGGAGAGACCCCTGGGGAGGGAGGAGGGGACACCCAGTGGTGGGGGTGGCTGTCCCATGCTCAGCCCCCTCCCTGTGCCCCCCACAGGAGCTGGCCGACCTGAAGCACATCCACACCAAGCTGAAGAAGCAGTACCAGGAGAAGATGGCCGAGCTGGCCCACGCCAACCGCCGCGTGGAGCAGCACGAGGGAGAGGTGAAGAAGCTGCGCCTCAGGGTGGAGGAGCTGAAGAAGGAGCTGGCCCAGGCTGAGGATGAGGTGGGAAAGCTCACGCTGGTGGAGGAGCTCAGGGAGCTGTTCTGTTCCCTACACAGCTGCTAACAGCACTATCCCATCCCACCCACAGCTGGATGAGGCCCACAACCAGACGCGGAAGCTGCAGCGGTCGCTGGACGAGCAGACGGAGCAGAGCGAGAGCTTCCAGGTGCAGCTGGAGCACCTGCAGTCACGGTGAGCAGGGGCTGGGGGAGCTGTGTGTGGACCAGCCAGGATGGGATGATGTTCTCCTTGCCACCATCCCTCAGCCAGCATCTGCCTGGTTGAACCCATGGCCCAGTGTCTGTGACATCCTCGGGAAGGGCACAGCCATCCTCTGAGCAGCCTTCACCCCACCTTGAGCTGGGTGGCATTCACCTCCCAGTTAAACCAGTACAAGGCTGCCCAGAGACCAGCACAGCCCAGTTTTATGCTGCTTAGGGTTGCACCCACTAGTACCCACGGCCAGGGCAGGCTGCTGGCATCCCACACCAGTCTGGGGAGGTGGGAGTTTTCCTGCCCTTAAAACTTTCCCCAGCCCTGCTTGCCTCTCCAGCAGTAAAGAGCTGAAATGGCCGTGGGATCGATGCCGTGGCTCCAGGAGGCGCTGGGGGGTGTTTATAATCATCCTTTATTTTATTGGGACATCTGCATTAAATCATAGAAGCATAATGGAGGATTCATCACCCCCCCCACCAGACTCCCCGTGCAGTCAACCCTAAATAATTCATGCTTTCCAGTAAAGTGTGGTGGACTGGTTGGATCTCACTGGATCCTTGGCCTTCGGATTTCAAATTTGATTCATAAAATTTCCTGGATGAATTTTCACACAAGGGCAAGTAAAGAACTAAAACCACCACAGGGCAAGCAAAGAGCTGAAACCACCGCAGGCTCCTGGGGATGGGGACTCATGGGGTTTTTGAGGGTTCCTCAGTTTAGGGGGATGACACCTCCCTTCTCTGCTGCCCAGCACAGGGATGCCCATCCACGGAGGGGTTTAGCCTGTGCCCCATCCACAGCTCCCAGCTCCAGGCTGGCCCCAGGCTGCGGGGGAGCTCAGGGCTCAGTGAGGGCTGCAGGGAGGGATCTCTGGGGTGCAGCCATGCTGTCGGGGGTGCAGGGGAATGCAGGCTGCCCCCAGCCCAGCAGCTGTTTTGGCAGGCTGCGGCGCCAGCAGAGCGCCCCGCTGTTCGGCAAGATGCGCAGCGCCCGCTTCGGCCCCGACGACGCCGGCGACGGCACCAGCGACCCCGACGAGGATGAGGACCTGCAGATCCAGGTGCCCTAGAGCCCAGGGCAGTGCCACCACTGCAGGACGTGCCACATCAGTCCCCTGCGCTCAAGTGTGTCACCACGGGGCCCAGCTGTGCGGTGATCCTTGTATAGATGGGGAAACTGAGGCACGGAGCGGTGCGGAGGAATTTACCCAGGGGTGCTCCAGAACCCACGGCCTCTTGGACAGTACTGGGTGGCCCTTCAGCCCCTGGCATCTCCTGGGACACTGGTGTGGCCACCAAAGCCAGCATCACTGAGCAGCCCAGGAGGAGGAGGTGCAAGGCCAAGAGAGGCACCAAACTTGGCAGCCACAAACTGCCCACTTCTTTTTATATATATTATATATATGTATGTATTTGTATATGATTTTTTTATTATAAATACAGAGCCCAGATGGGCACCAGGCTCTGGTGGTGGTGTGAGCTGCTGGTCTATTCCCACACAGGAGGGAGGATGGGAGGGGACAGATCAGGGAGATGGGTCTGGATGTCACCCACTGGCATTGCTGTCCCCATGCCTGGATTCCAGCCCAGGGTGGGGTAAAGCCTGTCCCTGGGCCTGTGCAGTGAAAGGTGCTGTCCCAGGGGTGCAGAGCTGCTCACCTGAGGCTGCTGCTCACCCCAGCACAGCCCCTTCAGCCCAGCCCCCCAGCACAGGGCCTTGGGGGCTTTGGAGGCGCTCAGACACAACCTTATTAAAAATTAATATTTCGGTGAGCTAATCCCCTCGCTCTGCCTTTTAATTGATTGGCTAAAAGCGCAGCTCTTTGCTGCTCATGGGGTTTTTTTAATGCTTTTTTATTTCCAGCGATTATTCATATTTTTACAGCCCAACAAGTGAGCCTGCGGGGGTGGGGGTGCCTGGGGGCAGCTTTAGTGAACGCCTGGCACCGGTTTGGGGGAGCAGAGCGGGGCTGCGGTGACACCTGAGCCGAGGGACGGACCCGAGGCTGCTGCCGCCGCCCGGCAGCCGCTGCGGGCTGTTCCCTCCGAAGCCCAGTGATGGAATTTTCTTTCCAGGGCGGCCGGTTGTGGCTCTGGTTGGGCAGCCCGGGGGTGGAGGGAGGGGACCGAGGCGGGGCGGGGGTCGGGGCGGGGCGGGGCGGGGCCGAGCGGCTCCGGGGCTCGCAGGACGCGGAGGCTCCGCTCGCACCGGGAGCCGGTAAGGCGGCGGGAGCGGCGGGGAACGGGGACACCGGACGGGGCTGGACCGAGGTTTGGGCTGACAGGTGTCGGGGCAAACGGGCGGGAGGTGACAACGCCCGGAGGGATGTCCCGGTGGGAGAGCGGGGGTGATGGGTGATGGGGCCGGGGGTGCCGGGTGTGGGGGTGACAGGTGACAGGTGACAGGCCGGGGGCAGGGGGCAGGAGGTGCCCCCCAGCAGCTCTGGGTTCCCTGGGGTGTTGGTGTGCGGGTGGTGATGGCCATGGGGAATGGGGAAATGGGGAATGGGGGATGTTCCCCCACAGGAACGCGGCCACTCTCGGACACCGGGCTGTCCCCAAGGCGCTGTCCCAGCCCGATACCCCGGCCTGCTGGGCTTTGGGGACCCGGGTGTCGCTGCATGCAGGAGCATCCCCGGGGATGGCCCTGCTCTGTCTCCTCCACTGGGACTGCTCCACCTGGCAAAGGAACCTGGTCCGCACCTGGTGCCGCCGGCGGGGGCTGGGGGAGCTGCAGGGACCGGGCTGAGCTCAGGGAGGGCTGGACAGAGGCTGGGTGACACCGGGGGGCGAGGCTGGGAGCCGGGGTCCCTCTGGCCAGCCCCGAGCAGAGCCGGCCTGGCCGCTCCCACCGAGCCCAGCCCGTGCCAGGGGCCGGGGCCGTGTTGCTGCCCAGCCGAGCAGCCTGGGAGGAAGGAGGGGAGTGCGAGAGGTGATGGAGACCGGCGGGCGAGCTGTGGTGCGGGGTCCCCTCGGACACATGTTGGAGCTGGCGGCAGGGACTGCCCGCGGGTCTGTGCCACCCTGGCTCCGCCGTGCTGGCAGGGGTTAACACCGGACTGTTCCACTCGGATGGTTCAGGCAGAGAAGGGAGGAGGAAGAGGAGGAGGAGGAGGAGGAGGAGGGGAAGGAGGAGGAGGAGGACGACAAGGAGGAGGGGGAGGAGGACGAGGAAGATGTCACCCGTCGATCTGTCATTTCTCTTTTCCAGCCAGCATGGGGGACGCTGCTAGCACCAAGCTGGGCCGGTGGTGAGACAGGAGGGGTAGGGAGGAAGAGGATGGAGAGGGGGGGGCGAAGGTGAAGGCAGCCCCCCCCTCCCAAAATATCCCCTACCCTATCGAGCCATCGCCATGGCGACGAATTTTAACGACATCATCAAGCAGGGCTATGTGAGGATGAAGAGCAAGAAGCTGGGGGTGAGTGGGGATCTTGGGGAATGGGGAGATGTGGGGGGAACACCCATGGAATTGGGGTGCTGGTTTCCCGGTGAGGTGACGTGGCCAGGTCCCTCTTGTGGCTCCCTGTGCCCCTGTTTTGGGGTTGAATGAGCAGCTTTTGGGGGCTGTGGTGGCAGAGGAGTGGGGGATGGCAGGGACGGGCCACTTGTTGGTACCCAAATCACCCAGCAGACCCAGGGGTGCAGCATCTGCACCGGCCGAATCCTGCACCGAGCAACACCCGTTCACCTGTCCCAGGTCACCCAGGGATTGGGGGATGCCTGTGAGCCTTCCCTTCCCCCGTGCCTCAGTTTCCCTGCACACACAGTTTGGCATGGGGGATGCCCTGCATCGGGAGGGGTTGGAGCTGCTGGGTGCAAATTCGGATGGTGTGGGGGTGCAGAACCCACAGGTGGGGGGTCAGGGGTTTGGTCGCCCATCTCCGTGGTTTGGAGCCGCAGCAACGAGCATGCTGGGTAATTTCATGCTAATTAGGGAGAACAAAGAGGGAGTGGGATCCAGGGGAGGGGGACATGCCTGGGGACGGTGCCCCCACCACCCTCAGAGGCAGGGGATGCAGGAGAGGGGACGGGGAAATGCCAGAACAGCGGTCCCCTTGGGAGCTTTGTCCGTGCTCATTAATTAAGCTCTGTAATTAGCACTGGCGGGGGGTGGGGGCAGATGATGGCAGCCCCGGCACAGCCCTATGCCCAGCATCCCCTCCTGTCCCCAGGCCAGCAGGGTCAGCAGGAGCAGGCAGGGGCCTGGGGATGGGGCCGGGGCTCTGGTGGGGACAGGGAGCCCCTGTGGCACCGAGCAGCCGCCGCTCTCTGTCCGGCAGATCTACCGGCGCTGCTGGCTGGTTTTCCGCAAATCCTCCAGCAAAGGGCCCCAGCGCCTGGAGAAGTACCCGGATGAGAAGTCAGCGTGCCTGCGGGGGTGCCCCAAGGTGAGGGGGTGCGCTGGAGGGGTCATGGGGGGCTGCCGCTGCTCGGGGAGCCGTGCCAGAACAGCTCCTTCCTTGCCTGGACTCGCTGGGTGCCTGTCACCCCATGCTCCGGAGGGGATGCAGCTGGGTCCGGGCGCTGCAGGTGTCGGAACAGGGGCTGGGAGCAGCAGCTGGGGTCTGGAGCAGCCCTCGGTGACCCCCCAGCTCCTCTGCAGGTCACCGAGATCAGCAATGTCAAGTGCATCACGCGGCTGCCCAAGGAGACCAAGAGACAGGCGGTGGCCATCGTTTTTAGCGACGACTCCGCCCGGACCTTCACCTGCGACTCAGGTGCGGGGCAGCGCCCGGGGGAGCCGGGCCGAGGGTGCTGGGTGGGGCACCCGGCGTGGCCAGGGTCGCCCAGGGGCTGCCGTGGTGCCTTGCAGAGCTGGAGGCGGAGGAGTGGTACAAGACGCTGTCGGTGGAGTGCCTGGGCGCCCGCCTGAACGACATCAGCCTGGGGGAGCCCGACCTGCTGGCGCCCGGTGTGCAGTGCGAGCAGACGGGTGAGCGCGGCGGGGAGTGCTCGCCCGAGGCTCCGCCTTGCTGCACCCCCCGCTGATTATTTTATTTTCTTTTTTTTTTCCCCTTTCCAGACCGGTTCAACGTGTTCCTCCTCCCCTGCCCCAACCTGGACGTCTATGGCGAGTGCAAGCTGCAGATCACCCACGAAAACATCTACCTCTGGGACACGCACAACCCGCGGGTGAAGCTGCTCTCCTGGCCCCTCTGCTCCCTGCGCCGCTACGGCCGCGACGCCACCCGCTTCACCTTCGAGGCTGGACGGTGAGGTGTCACCCTTGCCAGGACAGGATCACAGCTCTGTGCCCTCCTCCAGCTGGGCAGTGGCCCTGCTGGCATCACCACAGGGGTGATGACCATGGCTGTGCAGTGTGCCCATGGCAGGCAGGGCTTGCAGCTGGTTCTGGTCCCAGATCAGCACCATGAAGGGGACCTGGCACAGCTCTAGCAGTATGGGAAGCTGCCCCAGCTGTCATCTGGGTGGGTTTTGTTCATCATGCCTTGGCTTGACGACCTTGGTGACATCCTGTGCCCTGTCCCCACAGGATGTGTGATGCAGGAGAAGGTCTATACACCTTCCAGACGCAGGAGGGTGAGCAGATCTACCAGCGTGTGCACAGCGCCACATTGGCCATCGCTGAGCAGCACAAGAGGGTCCTGCTGGAGATGGAGAAGAACGTCAGGGTGAGCTCCAGCCCATGCTGAGGGGGGACACGGCTGGGGGAGATTCTGGGGGCTCTGTATCACCCTCCTCCCCCCCATCCACTGCAGCTGCTGAACAAGGGCACTGAGCACTTCTCCTACCCCTGCACGCCCACGACCATGCTGCCCCGCAGCGCCTACTGGCACCACATCACCGGCTCCCAGAACATGGCCGAGTCCTCCAGCTATGCTGGTGAGTGTCCCCACCCCACACCGAGGAGATGCTGCTCCTACAGCCCCCAGAGCTTTCCCCACCAAGTGAGCCCAGCCTCTGTTTTGTCCCCAGGGGAGGCGTATGCGGGCGCCCAGGCCAGCTCGGACACCGACCTCCTCAACAGGTTCATCTTGCTGAAGCCAAAGTCCTCCAAAAGCGACAAGCCTGAAGACAGGGAGCCCACATCGTCCCCATGAGCTGGTGCGGGGGGACTGTGGCAGGGGTCCCCTTTTTCTTCTCCAAGGGGTGGCAAGGACGCAGGCAGTGACCCCTCAGAATCCCCAGGAGCCCGAGCTGGGGCAGCTCAGTGCCAAGGCCTTGGGAAGCAGGCACTGGCTCACGCCCTGGGCTGGCGTTAGTGGAGGCGATGGCTGGCTCAGCCTCAACTGACTTCAAATATATATTGAATACCTGTATTGTAAGAGATATTTCCTTCTCACATGAATGCAAATGTGGTGGCTGCTGAAGAGCCCTTGGGCAGATGCCCAGAGGTTTTTGACTCTTAGGGATCCAACTGGGAGGTGAAGAGAGGTGGGGTGGGGGGGTCAAGAAATTCGGAGCTTTCTGCGTGGAGCATCACTCTGCCATGGCCATGGAGCAGCGTCGGAGGATGCAGCTGTGCCAGGCTGATGGTGCAGGGTCCCACCCCTCCATGAAGAGCAGGGTGCTTCTGAGGACACCCTGCCATCCCTGAGCTGATTTTTGCACTTCTTCAAGTTATTTAAATGCTCGCTGTAGAATTGATATGTCTCAGGAGAAACTGGTTTTCCTTCCAGGGGGGTTGGCTGGGGTGAGCGGCCAGGCAGAGCCGAGCTCCCTGGCTTCTCCCACCCCACATCCCTCCCTCCTCCCACAGCTGTGTCCCCCTGCCATGCCCCTGGTTTATCTGCTGGTGGGCAACCATGGGACTGGTTTTGGCCAGTAGCATCTGTCTCTCAAGGGGCAGCTTTGTGGATATGAGAAGCCCAAGGGCAGAGAAACCCATGCTGATGGGGAGAGAGCCACATTCCTCTGTGCATTCCCACAGCCCTCACTTCCTCCTCACCCACTGGGGGTGGAACTGGGCTTTATGTGCTGAACTTAAAAAGCAATTGATTTTTTCTAGTTCTCCTATTTATTGACCTCCTTTAGAAGGGCTATCTTTTTATTGCCGTGCAAACCTTGGTGTTTCTTTGGAGTCTTCTTTCCGTCTGGGTTGGATGCTTGGTGGTTTTTATTTCTGCCCTTTAAAGCTCCAGGTCCATGTGTTGGGCACAGGGAGTGTTGTGATGTGGGAATCTGTGGTCTGTAAATACTGTGTTTCAGGGTGGTGTAGCTTGTGGCAGAGGGGACATGGGGACAGGGAAAGGCTGTTCCTCACAGCATGGCTGTGCACAGAGGGGCTCTGGACCCCAGCACTGCCCAGCAGTGTGTCCTCCCTGGGGTGAGAGGTGGAACTTGCCCTCTTTTCCTGGCTACACACCTCATCTGGAAAAGATTTAACATTTGTTACCAAAAACGTTTGGGTTTTCTGTTTTTTAAGGAGTTGCTCAATGAATAAACAACCCTTATCCACATCCACCCTTCCTGTTTGTCTGTTCCATCCAAGCGCGCTCGGGAAGCGCGAGTGGGAGTTGTGCCTGCCAGAGAGAAAAATGCTGATGGGGAGATTTCCTGAGGTTCCTGGCAGCATGCTTGGCTCAGGGCTTTGTTCTGCCTCCAGCCATGGCCAAGACATTTCAAGTGAAGCCCTAAAACCACTGGGATAGGAAGAAGGGTAAAGGGAGTTGCCACTCTCCATCAAACATCCCTGGGTGGGACAGGATGCAGCACCCCCCTGTCACCCTGACCTCCAGCTGCCCGTGGCTCTGGGGATGTGCCAGGCCAGTGGTGGCTCCAAGTCCCCAGGTGAAGCAGTTTCAAGGCACACCATCTCCCAGCTCTCCCAGAGCTGTGCCAGGTAAGCTATCCATGCCATGACTGCCTGGCAGCACTGGCCTCAAGGTCAGACAGCCATGCCAGCCAGCACAGTGATCCCTCCAGGGATGGGGACATAGAGCCATGCTGCAGCCAGCTCTGCCATGGCAAGGAAATGGAAGCAGCAGCCTGGCTGCAGCAGCTTTTGCCTGGAGGGGAAGGCAATGCTGGCATGGGCTGCTGTCCCCAGCTCAGTGTGACCCCAGCACCACCCCCTGAACCATCCCCATCATACCAGGATGAGCACGGGGGCACACAGACCTTCCCCTCTCTCTCCAGAAAGTGTCACCAAGCTGATCCCAAGTCATGCTGGGCAGTGATGGAGGGGAAGAGGAGGGGTGACAAAGGCCATTGCTTTCAGCCACTGCCAGGGGGGTCAGGGCATGGCACCTGCACAAAACTCCAGCCCAGCAGACACTGGGGGCTCTGGGCACAAACGCAGGCATCAGCCAGGGGCCATTACTGACAGCCCATGTGCCACCCAGCTCCCAGAAAAGGGTTCTACAGCACAGGGGTGGAGTCTGTTCCAGAGGATTCTGTAAGTACAGCTCTGCCTGCCTGGCCCAGCTGGGCTCCCCTGCAGTGCTGCCTTCTGCAGCTCTCACCCACCCCAGCCTCAAACATGTGCTTTACACACAGCCCTGGATCAATGAGCCACAGGCTGCCTGCAGGAGGGTGCTGCTCTCCTCAGGAGATAATGTCACAAGCAGCAATCAGCATCAGCGAGCAATGCTCCCTCCAAAGCACATCTCATTAAGTTAATGTCTATTGGAGAGAAGTAAATGATGTGACATCTCCTCCAGCAGCTTTGAATGAGCTTCCAGGGATGACAGAAAAATTTGGGGGTAAGGCTTTATTCAGCACAGTAAAGAATGGACATGTAAATAAGGTAGGGTTGTGTAACAAAGGTACACAGTTCCCAATCCCAAACACCACGTGGCCAAAACCCAACACCAGAACCAAAACTCCAGGATCATTTAGAGACAAAGCCTGTCCCAGCTAAGATGCTCACTAATTCCCTTCGTGTTTTACCCTACACATCACAATGGCTTTTCCTGGGAAGGAGGGCCAGGGAAGAGGTGTCACCAACCAAGTGCTGGGCCAGGAATGGCAGAGGGAGATGCTGGGGAGGTAAAAGCCTCTCCCAGATCTCAGCCAGACATCACTCACAGCTCAGTACTCTATAGCCAGGGCCACCTCAGTTGATAGTGAGGACATCACTCTGGATCTCGTGGCTCAGCTGTGTCTGGAGGTCGCTCAGTTTCTTCTTGAGGCCGGACAGGGCAGACAGGACGATGGTCTCGGGGCGCAGGGAGCCACAGGACTCCACGTTGTAATAGAACCTGAGGTTACAGGGTGGGGGTTGTGTCACCATCACCTCTGCAAGGAGGTGCAAACCCAGACTGCACATCATTCCAGCCCATCCACACCCACAGCAGGGAGATCTGCCTGCAATCCCAACCATCATCATCATCATCATCATCATCATTCACCTCCCAAGCAGGCAACAGCCAGTGCTGCCCCTCTACAACCACCACACCAACACTCACAACTTCACAGGCTGCAAGAGCACTTCTGAGCTTGATTTCTGTTCAGCACTCAGTCCCCCAAGCCAGGGACTAAGGCTGGCTGAGGCACTTTTGCAGTGCAAATAACACCAGCAATCAGAGCATGAGACACACACAGGTGAATGAACACCTTCAGCCAGGGTATTTCCCCCATAGGCCTCACACCTCACTGAGCAACATGAACTCAGGAGAACTGTCTAGGATCTCCCAGAGGGGAAAACCTGCCACATCCAGCTATATCACCACTTAATGCCAACTCCTGCCCTGCTTTTCAGGGAATGTCAGCTCCCTGGGCTGGCAATTTCAGCACAGTGTAGGCACTCTTTATTAATGAGAGCCCATGAGATGCACCCAGCCAGTCACCCCCTCTCCCAGCTGCAGCACTGCATTGAGCTCCCACCTCTCTGGCTTCCCATTGGGGTCGTAGGGAGCCTGAGCATCCTCATCGTCAATCTCCGAGTACTCACTCTTGGGCCTGCAATCAGAGAGCAGGAGAGGTTACACAGAGGTTACACAGAGGTTACCAGAACCTTCAGCCTGGTCCCAACAGAACACGTCACGGCCACTAGTCCTGAGCCCCATGAGTTTAGCCTGTGAGCATGGGGCTCACGTGCAGCACACAACAGGGTGGTCATCAAACATGAAGTCACAGAAAAAAGCTCAGTCACACATTGTGTTTTCTGGCTCCTCATTAATGCCCCAGAGTCAGCCAGCAGCACTGGAAGGGGATCAGCCCTGCTCTGCCCACACTCAGCAAGCCCTGTACTGTGGCTCCATCCACCAACACTGGTACAATCTGGCAGGTGCTTACAGTGAAAGGATGTAGATTCCTGAAGGGACTGTGTTTATGGAGCCTGGATGCTTTTATGGAGTAATGGACCTTGAGTTATCTTTTCTTTCTACTTCCCACTGGGCCAGGAAAGCACTGGAGTACTCCAGCACTCAAGTCCATGAGGCACATTTGGCTTGGAGCCAACAGGAAAAAAATCTCCTGTACAACAGACACCACCTGCATCAGGGAGCTCCATCCTATGTCCTGCACCTCCACTCCTCTACCAAAATCACTGCAATTCCTGTGCATCAGTTACACAAACACATCTCTCCACCTGCTGCATCCCTTGGTTTATAGAGCACCACACCAGAGAGACTCTGTGGAACCACTTAATCCATGTAAGAAAACCCAAAGCCTTGAGCTGTCTGAGAAGGCAGCACAGAAAATCCTGTACCCACCAAGGTCTCCTGCTGGCCTTCCTCTGCCCCAGCAATGCCCAGGAACACTGATCCCAGCACCCTGTAATCAGCTGCCTGAAATAAAACTATTTCTCAAACAAACCCTCTGCCTGTATACAAACCACTGAGAGAGATAAAGTGTTAATGAAGGGGGGATTTCTTGTCACTTGCAGAACCACCCATGACCAAAACAGTGCAGAGGTTTCCATGACCCTGGCAGCTGTTTGGAGAGTCCAGCTGCATGCCAGTGCTCTGCCAACAGCCTCAAAAAGCAACTAGCATGAAAAACGAAACCAAAAATCATAGCTGGCCTTGGGCAGCAGAAGGCTTTAGCTCTGTATTGCCTTCACAGGGAGTCAGATGAACTTGAGAAGGCAGACATCATCAAGAACTGGCAGCTCCAATATCAATCCTCTTTCGGGATTTTTCCAACTTTTACATACATTTTGCCTAGGACCTCTCAAAAATTGTTTCCTGGTGCCCTGTTTTTTGTATGCCACACCAGGTTTGTGAGCCTGCCACTGATCAATGTTTACAGCAGAACATCCACCACCCTGCCCAGTCCCTGCTCTCAGCCTGCCCTGCCTAAAGCACCTGGCTCCTCACTATGCTGCTGGCTCCAGAGTGCTCAGTGACAGGATGTCACTTAGTGACTGTGATCACTGCTAGGTGATCACTGGGATACTGAGCCAGGAGCAGCTCAGGTGAGCAGCATTCATGAAAAGTCATGCTGGATAAAGTCCTCACCCAGGCCAAAGCAGGGCAGCAGCTTTACAAAAGTAAAATCATGTCACTTTTGGATGAGAAGCTGTGTGCAACTTGGGCAGAATGGTATTTCAAGAGGAGAGAAAAGGGCCAGAGAGGGAAACCCTGCAAGAGCTCAGGCTCCAAAAGTGAGGAGATGTGTGAGTTAAATCACAGCCATACTGGGCTTCCTCAAGCCAGGCTGAAAAATCAGTCTTGCAAACCAACCTTCCACTCTTTACTCTCATAGAAACTTCTTTCATCTCACATGGATCTGCTCCTTCCTCAGACCTTACTCTGACATACAGAACATTTGCACAGGGAAGGAAAAAAATCAACAAGAAGTGATGAAAAAGGGCATGAAAGTGAGGCAAACCAGCAGTGATGGTACATGAGGGAGGACAAAGATGACCACAAACCATTCCACCTTGTGTGCAGCTGCCAAGTGACTGACTTTGCTAGCCAACCCCAGGAGCAGACTCTGCACAAGGGGACGTGGCAGGCACGCTCCCCATCGCTTACTGAGCCAAATTACAGGGCTGAAATGTGTGTCCTGCTGGAAAACCCTTGCCAGTCGCTGCAGACAGACAGACAGCAGGACATACCACTCCTCTGGCTTGGGGTACACGGTGTGCCTGAGCGCGTTGTCGGGGTCGTACTCGAAGGCCACTCCGGCCGTGGGGTTCCACTTGGCGTGCTCCTTGCCAAAGCCCTTCTTGGCGTAGGCGCGCAGCCGCAGCTCCTGCCCCTTGCGCAGCTTCACGATCAGGATGTCTGCAGGGCACACACAGGGGACAGCGTGGGTGAGCACACCCTGCAAAGGCAGATTGCTGCTGGAAGGTGTCACCAGGATCCAGGTTTAGCTTGGATTTTTAGTGGGGTGTGACCGTGTTTACAGGGGTCCAAGGATGAGGGAAGAGACGAGGATTTGACTCCATGTTTCAGAAGGCTTGATTTATTATTTTATGACATATATTATATTAAAACTATACTAAAAGAATAGAAAAAAGGATTTCATCAGAAGAACAGAAAAATAAGAAATTATAGCAAAGGCTTGTATATATATATATATATACACTCTCTGTCCAAGCCAGCTCACCGTGATTGGCCATTAATTAGAAACAACCACATAAGACCAAAGATCCACCTGTTGCATTCCACAGCAGCAGATAACCAATGTTTACATTTTGTTCCTGAGGTCTCTCAGCTTCTCAGAAGAAAAAATCCTAAGGAAAGGATTTTTCATAAAAGATGTCTGTGACAGAGGGGCTCAGCTGTGTCCCCAGAAGAGCTAAGGAAAAAGGAGCTGCACAGGCCCCCAAGGAACAGCCCACAACACAGAATTTCACCTCCTTGCTGTCTCTGAGATCTCACAAGGAGAGACAGAAGCACCCTCTTCAGTTCTGGGACAATCTGAGTGGCAACAAGATAAAATGCTACCCCACTTGTGCAGTGACACCAGCAGCTCAGAAGTGTCATATTTACAGCTGCCTTACAGTTGCACAGTAGTAAAGGAAGGATGAGTTCAAAGAACCTGAGAGAAAAGAGAATTTCCTATAGTAGGAGTCCCAGTAAAATATCTGTATTGTATATTGAATATCTGTATATAGGCCTTGCCCTGATAAGCCCTGGTTGTTCTTGATGGGCTGCAGCTGTAGCTAGTGAAGATAACTGTGATAAAAGGGGGTGGGCTTGGCCAGTCAGGCAGAGCCTGGAAGGAGCTCTGACTAAGAAGCAGCAACAAGCAGAAGAAGTTGGTGCTGTGAGGAACTCCCCCTGAGAAATATTGCCAAGAAGGTACAAGACTTTAGAAATATGAAATACAACAACAAGATAACAACAATTTCCTGCTACAGTTCCTATTGCCAGTGACCCAGCACTCACCATCCTGCTCCACGTAGTCATTGGGGTCGTTGTCTCTGCTCCGAGATGTCACCTGCAGCAGCCAAACAAGACCAAGCAAATTAGGGGCAAGTTCAGCTTGGATGAGTGCTCCAGCACAGCACAGCTGCTACAGATGACACACAGCACTCAGAGCACCTCAGCCAAAGGCAAGTAAAAGACAGCAGGCTCCAGCTGGGCTCTACCCAGGCACACACTGTCACCAGGCAGCAGGAGCAGCCCAGGCTGTGGTGACATCTGGATCCACCTCAACAGTGTACTAGAACATTCTCTGAGAGTCCCTTTGCCTCTGTCCCACTTCAGCACCACCAAGTCTCCCCAAGACAACTGCACAGGAGCTGCATGGCAGCACTGCCCTGGCCCAGGCTCCTCACACTCTGCCATGCTGAAAGCCCAGAACCAGCAAGCCAGAGGCCTCAGGGCAGCCAAGGAGTTTGGGATGAGGCCACACTGCTCTGCAGCCCATCAGACAGCAAGTGAAGGACAGCATGGCAGAGATGAGGAGGGCACTGGCACACACACTGCTCCTGCAGATACTCCTGCTTTGCTCAACCACTAGGGTTTAAGTGGAGCTTTAGGAAACATGAAATGTGGTCAGAGTGTCTACATTCCCTGTGTGTGCCACCCTGCCTCAGCAGGAGCAGGGAGGTCATCCTTCCCTTGTACTGGGCACTGGTGAGGGCACACCTCGAGTGCTGTGTCCAGGTCTGGCCTCTCAGTTTGGGAAGGACATTGAGACACTTGAGCACATCCAGAGGAGGCAACAAGGCTGGAGAGGGGCTGGGAACACAATCCCTGTGAGGAACCACTGAGGGATCTGGGGGTATTTGGTCTGGAGAAAAGGAGACCCAGAAGTGAGCTTATCACTCTACAGCTCCCTGAAAGGTGCCTGTGCTCAGGTGGGGTTGGGCTCTTTCTCCAGGCAGCACTGACAGAACCAGAGGGCAGTCTCAAACTGCATCAGGGGAAATACAGGTTGGATACTAGGAAAAGGTTTTTCATGGAAAGAGTGATGAAGCACTGGAATTGTCTGCCTGGGGAGGTGGTGGAGTCACCATTCCTGGATGTGCTCAAACAAAGCCTGGATGTGGCACTTGGTGCCAGGGTTTAGTTGAGGGGTTGGGGCTGGGTTGGACTCGGTGATCCTGAAGGTCTCTTCCAACCCAGTGATTCTGTGAATGCTGTACATTCTGTGAATGATCCTGTGAATGCTGGGAGCACAGGGCAGGTGGCACTGACCGGGATGACACGGGGGTTGTTGGAGATGAGGTCCCGGGATGTCACGTGCCGGGTCTGGTCCTCGTTGCAGCGAACGTCCAGCGTGAACTCCACGGAGCACTCGGGGCAGAACTCGTCACACGTGCAGTCCTGGCACACACACACACGGGTTCTTTATGCACAAACTGACAGAGCTTCCCCTCAGACCAAACACCCACCACCCTCAAAATGACTCCCCACAGCATTTTTGTGACTCACTCTGGAATATTGCATCTTATCCACAATGTCGTCGCTGGTGAGCGGGATGAGACCTGGGAAAAGCAGGAAATCAGAGGAATGTCTGATACACCACAAGAGCCCCTAACCCTGATTTTGCCCACAACACACCTTTGCCTTCCTCCCCACCCAGCACTCACCCAGCCTGTGTGCAATGAACTCATCGTGGAGCACAGAGGAGTTGGCATCTATCTGGACCCAGTCAATAGCTGCAGAGAACAGAAAGCCACAAACTGAGCAATACTCATGTGGGGAAAAGCAGCTTGTGAGGGCACAGAAAACATTACAGAGACTGCAGAGAACTGGGGCAGCATCTGCAGGGCACAGCAATGGCTGAACACAGGTAAGGAGAGCCAAAAGCAGAGAGAAGGAGCGGGAGAACACGGAGGGCAGCCCAAGGGACTGCGACCAGAGGCAAGCGAAAGGCCTCACCTATGATGGGGACTTCTGCGATGAACACCCTTCGAATGGAATTCGCCACCCTGAGGGAGGGAAACACCCGTGGTTGGCCATGAGGGAGCGTGAGGCTGCAGGCCCGCATAGACCGGGCCGAGGCTAATGCGGGGCTTTGCCTCAGAGACTCTGCCCGGCCGCCCCGGGGCCTGCCGCGGCCGCCTCACCCCCGGGCCCGCCCGCCCCGGCCCCGCGGCGGTGCTCACGCCAGGTCCGTGTTCTCGATGATGAACTTGACGTTCTCGTCCGTGAGCTCGGTGATGCGCACGGTGGGCTGGTTGGCGTACGGCATGGCCGCCCCGCCCCGCTCCCGCCGCTCCCGGCCCCGCTCCCGCCGCCCGCAGCGCCCGCCCGGTCCGGCCCCGCCCCGCTCCCCCGGCCCCGGTGCGCCCGCAATAAGAGTCCGTGCCAGGCTGAGTACGACTTTATTGGTGCCGGGGAAGGGCCGGGCGCGGCCGCTCCGGTGCTCGCCGCCGCCGTCTCCTCACCGGCGCTGGTTCAGCCCCGCCAGGTTCTTGATCTGTGGGCACAGGGAGAACGGGGTTTAGTGCCCCTGTCCCGGGCGGGTGCCGAGGGGAGGCCGGTGTGCTACGAGCAGAGATGCGGGGCCGAGAGGGATCTCTGTGGTTTGGGGATGGACAAGAACGAAATTCCGGCCGCCCCTCGCACCGGAGCCTGCCTTCCTGGTCAGCAGGTTTGGGTTTACTCCTGTGGCCACACAAACCTCGGCAGTGAATTTGTGCTTTTGGGGCATTATTTGGCTCATCCATTTTGCAGAGAGCTGCAGAGCACAGCACTCCTGTACGCCTCGGGACCCCCTGCCCCTGTGGGAGGTCCGGAATGCGCTCCCCTGTCAGGAATGTACTGGGATGATTCTGCCCTAAAGCCGCCTGACCACAGCCCGCCCCCTTCAGGATGCACCCAGGTTTATCTGGGCACTGGATCTGCTGCAGGGACAGAGGGAGACATCCCAGACCCGAGGGCACACTGTGGATGTAAAAGAGCCCGGGGCTTCTCTAGGGGAGGATCCTCTCGGCACATGCAGGTATGAGAGAGGAGAGAGCCTAAGAGACACCAAATCCCACCACAACTGCAGGGGGAAGGAGGTGGGAGAAATTGTTGACAAGTGCTTCATCAGTTACAATGTCTAATTTATGTTCCAGCCTACTTGTCCCATAACAAGAAAATCACTTTGTTGCTAAATAAAATGGGAGATGTCCAAAAATAGAATCACAGCGAGGCCCTGAAGCCCTTCAGAAGTCACTCCTGGGTACACAAAGGGTTATTTTGTATCCCAAAGGAAGTGCAGTTCCCTGACAGAAAGCAGTCCAGGACACTACCAAGTGAAGGAATTCTTGGAAGGACACTGGAGTCCAATGAAAGAGCTTGAGGAAGTCACCCTGCTGTGGCTCAGGGACTGGGGCCACTGAGCCTCTGTCATGGTTTCCAGCACGGGGCCTGGCACAGGGAGTGATCTTGTGACAAGCAATGGAGAACAGCTGTATTTATTCTGATCACCTGTCTCTCATCCCTAAAGCTCACCCTGCAGCTTCAGACTTAATTTCCTTATGCTCTATTCAAGTTCTTCCACCACAAAACAGTGAACTAACCTCAAACTACCAAGGAAATCACCCTTAAATAAATCTAAGTTATGAAAGATGACAGTTTTTCCATGCTGTTCTCTAGATTTGGGAGGAAAACAAATGCTGACATTCAGGAGCAATTCTGCTGTCACAGCCCTGCAGGTTCCAGCATTACTTACAGTAACTGCAGCTCCCATCAGGCCCTGGACAACAGCTTCTCCAGTGGACTGTACCTGGGGGACACAGGGAGAACACAACATTTTGCTTCCTGCAGTTTCACTTGTGGCCCCCAAACACAGAGGGAATGCACAACAGGAATGAAAGGTGCTGACAGCACTGCAGACAAGTGACAGTCACAGACAGGGACATGGAAGGGGTTTCCTGGGATGTCTCCCAACCACTGGGACAGTCTGACAAAGAGGGCACCTCCATGTCAATTTATTAAAAAACACAAAATCATTTATTGATTTTGAGCTGACAGCAACAAGGGGGTGTCTCAGCAGATGTGCACGATGGAAAAGCCAGCTGTGCCTGCAGGTATCCTTGTGGAGCAGGGATGTGCTGCATGCACAGCTGTCCCCAAGCTTACCTGAGTGGCTGTATTGCTCATGGCCATGGCATCAGCCACTCTGTTCTCCAGGAAGCGCCAGGTGTCCTCGAAGCCGGGGGACGAGTCCTGCATCATGACCAGCTCCGTGGTGTTGTAGATGGCAGTGAGCACTGCCCGCCGGGTGTACCAGTTAAACTGCAGGGCATGGGGGAGAGAGAGAGCTGTGACCTGAGTGCACATCCAGGGTCACAGAACTGCCAAGAGAGACAGAGCTGTGACCTGAGTGCACATCCAGGGTCACAGAACTGCCAGGAACACCCCACACCCACAGCACCTCCCTCCCTGTTGGATTTTCTGAGCCCCCGTAATTGGGAGGAATGATGAATCTGAGTCCATGCTCTTAGAAGGCTAATTTATTATTTTATGATCTATATTACATAAAAGAACACTATACTAAATTATACTAAAGAATAGAGAAAGGATACAAACAGAAGGCTGTATCTAATTAGTATCTAAAAGATACTAGATTAGTATCTAAAAGAAACTAATGAAAACTCATGGCTCTCTCTTCAGAGTCCGACACAGCTTGGCCCTGATTGGTGATTAAGTCAAAACAATTCACATTAAACCAATGACACCCCCATCTGTTGGATAAACAATCTCCAAACCACATTCCAAAGCAGCAAAACACAGGAGAAGTGAATGAGATAATATTGTTCTCCTTTTTCTCTGAGGCTTCTCAGCTTCCTAGGAGAGAAATCCTGGGCAAGGGGATTTTTCCAGAAAATATGACAGTGACACCTCCCCGTATAGAGGAATTTGCCATTTGCAGCTGGATGTCTCAGGGCCTCAAACAAAACTCTTTCTGGTCTCTTCCTGTTCCTAAAATCCCACCTGGAGGGGTCTCTGAGGGATGAGAATTCTCTGCCTGGCTCCTGGTGTTGGGAAGAGGGATCTGCTGTGAGCAACTTTAAACCCCATTAGTGGGAAAGAGGGAGCAGGCTCAGCTTTCCTGGAAAACTCATGCAGCCAGTCAGGAGGTGCAAACAAAACACAACTTTAGAACCTCTCCTAATCCCTGCACCAGTGAGACTTTAGGAACAGCTCAGTGCAGACACTGGCTCCAACATGTTGATTTGACTTGCATAACACATAAGGGACTTTCAGTTCCTGAAGCAATTGTGTTCTTTCAGTTGCCTTCTGGTTTATTCCTTTAATTTTTCTGCTGTCTTATTTATTTTTCACTTCAGTAGCTTCTCTTTTATACACAGATAAAAGAAGCTTATTAAAGTAGTTTGTTAAAATGGTTCATTTAGCTTTTTCCATCTCACCCTACATCTATAAGAATTAAAGTAATTTATTAATTGCCATAATTAAGGTTATAATTTTCTTTTATTTCCTGCCAGAAAGATGAAAGCTTTAATAAGCTACTGGTATTTTTAGGTAGGTTCTTTAAAGGTTTTCAAGTCAAGTCTGTAAATGCTATTGCCAGTAGAAGAGAGCTGTTGGACAGACCCACCGCTCACTCACTGAAAACTGGATCAACTTCTCAATCTCAAAATCTCAACAACTTTGTGTCTTCAAAAAAGAAAAAAGAAGAGCACTTAAGAGCCTAGGGAAGTAGGTCCTTTTAATTTGCACTAATCCCATTGGCAGTAATTTGCATTCAGCCTCAGTGGCTCTTAAGTCTCTTTAGAAATTAGATGTTGTTTATAAGGACCCTTGGGTGCCTCTGAAATGCTTTCTTCACTCAACAAATGGGCAATGGACAGAGGGACTCAGCCCCACTCCTGTCTGAACCCATGACTTTGCCAAAGTGCTGAGGGGTAGAAGCAGCTTGTCTCCAAAGCACAAGGACTCACATCTGTGGACTGGTCCCCAGCATAGTGCCAGATATCATCAATCATGCTGGTGAGGAGGCTGAGGCTGGAAGGGATGTTACGTGGGAGCAGCAGGACACTCAGGGCCTGCAAAGGAAACAAAGAAATGGGAGCCAAAGAGAGAAAGATGCAACACCAAAGGACACCAACAGTTTTCTGCCCTGTTATCTTTTCCCTGTTGCTGCTGACTGAGCCTGTCACTTGTCACTCCAGCTCGCAGTGACAAGTCCTCCCAGCTCTCTGCAGTCTTTCCAAGCAGCAGGATGTGCAGGGAGCACTCAGTGTGGCTCAGCAGGGTGTGCAGGGAGCACAGAGTGTGGCTCAGCAGGATGTGTAGGGAGCACACAGCATAGCTCAGTAAGTGGCACAGTAAGTTCAGGCCTCAGCCTGTACTGGCCCAGAAGATCCCTCCCTGCTCAGTTCAAACATCCCTGTGCAGTCTCTCCTGAGCTGCCTCTGTGGCATGGAAACATCAGAGCCTGAGCTGACTCACACTGTGCTGTGCCCCTGTGGGCAGAGAGTCACAGCTCTCATTTCTCTGAATTTGACTTTGAACTCAGAGCTGCAACCAAGGGCAGAGCAGCGCCAGCCATAATGGCCCTGCTGGGATCCTGCAGCCTTTGAACATAATCACACAGTGCCAGGAGAGACACAAACCACCCACATCCTTCACAGGGCAAATTATGCTAATCTGAAAGAAGAACATGAAGCCTGTACTCTGTCTCTGTGCATGGGGTGCAGGATTCAGCTGCCCAGAGGCCAGCAGTGGCTCTGGACAAAGGCTGACCTCACAGCAATCTTTGCAGGCCAAGATTAGGAACTCTCTGCTTGTCACTGTAGCCACAATTCAATCCTGGGAAGAATGGCTTGGGAGTTAAACGTGAATTTAGAAGCATGGAGCCCTCTCAGTTCAGCTCTACCCTCAGGCTGCCAGGGGTCTGTCAGTCACACACTGCAAGGACAGCTCCCTGCAGCAAAGCAGTTCTGCATTCCCAGGTGTGAGGTGATCCCAGTGCAGCCACAGCAACGCTGCACAGAGCCTGACTGGCAGTGACCCTGCAAGCAGGACTGAGCAGAGACACAGCAATCAATCCCTTGGGGATGCCAGATGGGTGGAGGGAACAACAGAGAGCTCTGCCTTTCCAGAACTGCCAGAAACAGTTGCTCTAAGGTCACCTTTAACTGCCTCCTTCCAAGGCTGCTCTCCTCCTGAAGGCTACTAATCATCTGAAAGCAGCCAGGGCTTCATTTACAACCTTGAACTAATCTGGTGGAGAGACTATGTTGAAAGTCACAGGGTGTTTAAAGTATACACACACAAAAGAGACAATGCTGATATTACTTTTATACCTGGGGCCATTTCTCAATATATGGAATCAGCATCCTCAGTCTGGCTTCCACAGCATCTCTCAGGAATTCATCTATAGGCTTCTTCCTGAGTAAGGAAAAAAAATTGTAAAGAATATCCAAGTTAAACTCAATTCTGATCTTTAAAGATCAGTCTCCACCTGGCTGAGCAATAGATAAGGAAAGTATTACACATCCTTCATGCCTTTGGTCCTAGTCTGTATCTGGGAAGATGATTTTATTTGGGTAAATTATACTTTTAATCTCAAGTATCTGTGTTCCAGGTGGCCTCTCTGTCTACCCAGCTCCCAAAATCTGCAAAGGAAGACATTTGTTCACAGCCAGTACTCACTCTGCTTCACCCAGCTGCACTAGTTTCTGCTCCTTCTTCAGCAGCTCGGTCAATTTGGTGTTGCAGTCAGACACAAAGTGCAGGATCAGTTCACTGCCATCGCTGTGAAACAGCCCTGCTGCAGCAACAGAGAGGCCCAGGGTCTGGAGGGAAGAAGAGAGAAGCACAGACCAGGTCAGACACTGCAAAGCAGGATCCAGCTAGAAAAAAGTTGTATTTATTTTGTGAAAGACATTATGTGAGTTTAAACAAAGCAACACTGCATTAAAAAGTACTTCCTAGACATGTTCTCTCTTTAGGATTCACTACTGTACATTGTGTCTCAGTCTGACTCTGAAGGGGTTATCCTGTAGCAGCTGGGTTTCACTCCTGCCCAGTAGCATTTGCTGACTAGGGTGCATCGCCCAAGAGTATGTGGGGGAAGCATGCAGGCCTGGCTGTCCCTGCACTTGAGCTCCATCCAGTTTTCAACTGGGTTGTTGCTTCTCTCCCCACATACCTTGGCTCCCTCTGCAATGGCCTCTGCAGTCCAGCCATGCTCAGGCACAAACTCCAGCGCCGCTGTGAGGATTCGATGCTGCAGCTGCTCCTCGCTCTCATAGTCCTCAGACTCCTGGCCGCCCTGGCCAGTGTAACTATGAGAAGGTATTGTTACAGTGAGGGAGTGTCACCACCACACACAGAACCTGGGCTCTGCCACTCACTCCCTGACACCAGGCACATTCTGAGACCTGATTAGTATCAACCTGGCCTCCTCCAGTAAAATCTTTCCCTGTCCAGGAAAACTATTCCTAATGAACCTTTGCTGAGAGAGAAGAGGGAAATAAGGGAAGGAGGGCTCAATGGAGATGGAGACCAATCAGCCCCACATTCTCCTTCTTAACAGAAAACGAAACTATAACCTTTTCCAACATGGGCTTCCTACTATGGGCATACAGACAATATATGGTCCCTGGTTTTTTAGATTCACACATAAATCCAGAAACAAAGACCTGCAAGCCCCATACTGTTTCCATGGTGGAATTTGCATGGTCACAGCAAACCAGCTCTCCAGCTGCTGCAGTCTAGGGCTCCTTAACTCTGGACCTCACTGTCTTCCAGTTTCAGATGTGAGGTTCAGGAAAGTAAAAGCCCTCCAATCTCTCTTGGCAGTGCTAGAAGGAGTTGTGAGTTACCTGGGGTGAGGGCCCTGAGGCTTCTCTTCAGGCTGGTGCCCAGCTGGAGGTGACTCAAAGTGTTGCTGGGAGGAGGATGCCCATGGCTCCTTCTTGTGCTCATCGGAGGCTGCCCTGAGCGCGGCTGAGGCCTGGAGAGTGCGGAGTGGTGGGTACTGCTGGCACCTGACCACTGCAAGGGAAACCAAGAGTCAGCATCTCCTTCCCACACCGGGGAAATCAAGGTGGAGAGAACTGTGGTGAATGCAGCTGAAAAGAACGCAAATTCAGAGTGTCTATTTTTACGCTTCTGTTAAGTGCCGCTCTCAGCTGAGCTCATGTCTATGTGAATACAGCAAAAATGTTATGTGAGGGAAAGAGCAGTGCAAACGGCACGTATTGCAAGTTGTTTCCCAATCCTGGACTGGAAACCAGGCAGCCAACATGCCCTCTCCCCATTTTGGTCCCTGATTAAGGAGCTGGGAGGAAGGTGCTGAACTCCGAGCAGGAGATATAAGGCAAGTCCGACTCGGGAGCCGAAGAGCCCTGACAGACACCACACACTAATCACTAAGTGATTACTCAATGACACTCTGGGAGAACTTTTAACTTTGCTGCTGGTTTTTAGATTCGGGGTTTATTTTAAATCAATTGGATTTCACGGCCCACGCGCCTAACGAAAACCACCACGGACCAACCCCTCATTCAAACCCACCGGCTCGGGGCCCGCCCCGCTTCCCTCACACCCCCCGTGCCCTTCACCTCACCTTGCCCCGCCCCGCCCCGCCCCGATCGCCGGGGGGCGCGCACGGGGGCGCGCACGGGAGCGCGCTCCCCCCTCCCCCTCCCTTCCCTCCCCGCCCCGCGATCCGGGCGCGCCCCCCCCGCCCCTCACCCGCGCGCCGTGCCCGCCACAGCCGCCAGCCCGCGCGCCGCAGCCCGCCCGCCGCCGCCATCTTGGAAGCGGGCAGAGCGCGATGACGTCACGGTGACGGCGTCAGTCCGGGACGAGCGAGCGGAGCGGAGCGGAGCGTGCCGGGCCACGGGAGGTGAGCGGCGCGGGACGGGGCTGCCGCTGCCCCTTTCTCCCCTTAAAATCCTTTCTGAGACCTTGTCTGAAGCGCTGAGGGGGTGGGTGGGGTGTGCTGTGTGCGTGTTTGTGTGTGTGTTTAAGTAATTCCTTCACGAAATTTCCTCACGTGTCCTGTCCTTGCTGCTGCTGCTGAACCGTCCCTGCTCGGTGACCGAGAGGTTTAGTGCGCCCGTTCCGCCTGCGCTTCAAATGCGCACCCACTGTAGGGCCGCAGCCTTGCGCTGCCGGAGCGTCCCGGGCCCGCCGGAATCCGCAGCGTCCCGGGCCCGCTGGAGCATTTCCAGGCCGCTGGGCGCTGGAGCGTTCGGGCCCGGTGGAAGCCGGCTGTGCTGAGTCAGGAGGCTGCAGTTTACAGCCCTGGAGTGGTTTGGGCTGGGAAGGACTGTCAGGATCATCCCATTCCACCACAGCAGCTTTCTAATCTGCCGAAGGGGAACCTGCGCTATTGTTTAACCCCTCTCCTTGCCCTGTTCCTCAGGACTGTTAAATGTGTGTGACACGGAGATAAGGGCTCCTCCTCCGCGGCCTCCTCGCCGCATCTCTGGGTGGTGCTGTTGCTGTTGATGCAGTTTGGGCTCTGACTGATCTTGCAAGGTCATCACCTGCTGGTCAGAGAGGAAGCTGTGACTTCGGGTTTGTCTTTCCCACCTTAGCCTCGCAGCCTAGGTGTCTTTTGAGGTTTTCAGCCTGCTTCTTGGGAAAGGTGACTTTTTAATGGGATTAATATGTGTAGATACAAATGTTACTGTTTGCTGTAGCTGCTTGGCTTGTGTCACACATGCCAAAGCAGCTGTGAGATGTTACAACCTGCAGTGTACATCCAAGGTGTATATTCCCTACTGGGTTGGTATTGTGGTTGTTTTAGTGTGAATTCCTACCACAGGAGCTCAGAAAAGGCACAGATTGTCCCATTCTGAACTTGTTAGCAGTTTCCAGGAGGGACGGGGAGTCGACAACACACAGAGCCAGAGGAACTGTGGGTGAAAATCCACTTCCCACCTCACTGCAGTTAAATTTGGTACAACATATCCATGAGCTGTGCTTCAGTGGCAATGTGGTGGCAGCAAGGCATTGCCCAGGATGTGTGATGTAGCAATTCCTGCTACAGACCTTGCTTACAGCTGTCTCTCCAGAAATAGGTGTGTTGTTTCCAGGTAACTGAAAATAAACTGGACAACTGTTCTGGTCAGCAGTGCTCTCTGTTTTCTGTGTTGTGTTAAATTAGGAAGAAAATAGGTTTGTGTTGGATAGAGGAAAGAGGGGAGGTCATGGGGTTCAGTAGCTGGTGTTGCTGTGAGAACAGGTGATGATGGGATGGTATTGCCATACAAGGAATACAATCTCATATAAAAGATCAGTGGAGACAGCTTTCTCCAAACTGTCACTGCACATTCTGTTCTGCTCCTCCCTCCCTGTGATTTGCTCACCCAGTGCCACCAATCCTAACGGTGGGAAGAGCCTCAATCTGGAATGCTGGGAATGCTGAAAGTTACTTTTTTCTTCTCATGCACTGCATAAGTAAACTCTGCTAGGTTGTGTTTGAAGTAGGAGACCGTGGCAGTGTTTAATGTCAAATAGCTGTCACTGCTCAGGAAATCCAGAAATCCTGTGTTTGTCTTATTCAGATTTTTAAGGAAAGCAGGTGAGGTTTTTTTGTTGTTATTTTGTTGATTTCTTTAAAGCATGAGCTTGTAGATTTCTTTAAAGATGGGCTTGTAGAGTCCCATCAATGAACTGGAGAAACTGAACTCTGCCCTGAAGTGTAGCTCTTTCTTCATGTCCTGCTAACGCTCAGTTTGTGGGAACTTTGTGTTGCCCATTTCCAGAAAATTACCCCCACTTATTAAAACAACTCAGGTGATTAAATCACAGTGCTCAGAGGTTTGTGCTGTGTTTGGCACTCAGCCTTGCCCTCTCTCCCCAGCCCTGCAGGTTTGCTGCTGCTGCAATGGGCGAGTACGGATTGGCTCCAGGCCAGCGCGTGGCCATCATCTGGGACAGCTCCTCGCCCGTCGAAGCCCTGAAGGATTTGGTGGATAAAGTCCAGTCACTGGTGGGAGCTGATAATCATATCTCTGTGGAAAATGTTAACCAGCTGCCTCTGTGTAAGAATGAGCCTAATTTTTCACTGTTTCCTTAAAAGGGAGAGGGTTCTGCTGCTGTGTGAACCAACACCTTCCCACTGTGGGAGTCAGCACTCAGAACATTGTCAGCACCTGCTGCTGCCTCTTACCTGGGCAGTACAGCAGGGGAAGTGATGCACCTTGGCTGTGCTTCTATGCTTGTTGTCTTTGATCAGTTCCTGCTGTTGCACTCAAGCATGAGGGATGAGGGAGGTGGAACTGGTGTTTTAAGCTGTGTGTACATGTTCAATGGTACCATCTTGCTCTTTCTTCCCAGCGGCTCACAGGAAGTCCAGCTTCGATGTGATCCTCTCTGGCATGGTGCCAGGCAGTGCAGCCCAGCACAGTGTGGAGCTCCTGGCAGAAGTGGCTCGGATCCTTAAGCCAGGGGGCCGTGTCCTGCTGAAAGAACCAGTGCTTACAGAGTTAGGTGAGAGAATCTTGCTTCCATGGCAACATAGAATTTCTCATGAGGATTAGGCTGAAATAGAAAGGACAGGAACCCTGATCAACATGGAGAGATTTTCATTCTCCTGGCACACTAACTCAAATCACAAGGTTTTTATCCTGTGCTTATGCTGGTATCCATCAAAGATGTATGCAGTCACTCTCCTATCCAAAATGCTGGATGGGCTTGTTCCTAAGCTACACTGAAAAGCTTCAATGTTGCTGTTTTCTACTCAAGGTGCAGTGTTAAGTAGTTGCAGATGTTGGGTTTCTGGGGAGCTTCTGAAGTGGTTTTAAAAACAGGTGACAGATGCTGAAGAGATTGCCTCAGAAGTCCATTGAGAAATAATTATCCAGGAAAGGTTAAAAGTCTTTGGACTGAGTTTTAGGATAAAAGCCAGAGCACCTGCCATGGGACAGCTGGAGGAGCCATGAGAAGGCAAACACAAGATGATTTCTTAATGTAGTGTGTTCATTTAGGAGTCCATGTTTTGAAAATTTCATGAGTAGTTTAACAGGTAAAAATGTTGGGGAGGGAGTTTGTTTGGGGTTTGGGGATTTGTTAAAATCTTTTTTTTGATGGGTATTGATTGGATTGAGAAATGTTTTGGCATATATGGAACATATTCAGAGCTAGAATGGCTTTGTGACCCCACACTGTTACTCTAATGAACAAGCTGCTGCTGCTTTTTCTGGTTTGTTCTATTGACTAGAAAAGGCCCAGTTTTGGTGCAGAAGTTTGGCTCGAGTACTTCCCTCTAAAGTTCTTGCTCTTTCAGGTGTCTCAGTGAGCTGTATTCTTGTTCTTGCCTTCTCCTACTCTCTGCTTTTGTGTCTTGCAGGAAACAATACCAAAATCAAGACAGCATCCAAGCTCCTCACAACTCTGACTCTCTCAGGGCTGGTGGAAGTGAAGGAGGTAGGGATGTGTTTACCATTTCCAGAAGTGCCCTTGGGCAGTTACCTGGGGATTTGTTGGGTAATGAGGGTTTTAGCTACCCTGGTTTGCTGTAAATGTGCATGGCCATAGCCTGGCACAAATTTTAGATAGTCAGCATAGTGGTTTTCTTTAGGATTGAAAATACTGACTGTCTGTTCACTGGAATACTGGGCTTGGTGTTAAAATAAAGGGTTCTGCATAAGGTTAACCTAAAATCTTTCTTGGCAGGTGCACAAGAAAGCACTGACTCCAGAGGAGGCCCAGTCTGTTGGAGAACATCTGGGTTACCAAGGCAATGACCTTCTCATTGTTCAGATAGAAGGCAGGAAGCCCAATTTCGAAGTGGGATCCTCAAGTCAGCTCAAACTTTCCTCTGCCAAGAAACCTGTTCCTTCAGGTGAGGAGTGGTGCATGCTGAACACCTGGATTTGGTGGCTCTCACAGGGCATCACTTGCAACAGGGAGACAGTTCCCAAGCAGGGAGTGCTACAGTAAAAGGCTATGAAATGAGGCTTTCCAAAGTTGCTTGAACTTTTTTTCTGGAGCAGATGGGGCTGGAATAACTACTATTTCTTCCTTTGTTTTGGCTCCAGCAAAACCCCGTGTGGACCCAGCTGCTGCCAAGCTGTGGACACTGTCTGCCAATGATATGAATGATGAAGAGATGGTAAGTGGTTTTGTTTTCTTTGTGAGGTTTTGCTGTTCCTTCTCTCTCCCCATTCTTTCCTATTCTAAATACTTTCAGTCATGCCTCTTAGAAAGCTTTACAACTTCAGAGGTAGAAAAACCTCCCTGGGGCAAAATAGTTCATCTCTTTCATGGGGTCTGGAGAGCTCAGTGGTGTGGTGAGGGCAGAGGGGAGACAGGGATGAGAGAGCAGAGCTGCAGCACTTTCAAGCCATTGTACAGATAGTACCATTTCTTAGAATGTAACTCAGCAGTGTCATTCCCTACTGAAAAGTCCATTTCCTGCATTTTGTCTCCCATGGTGTGTTTTCAGGATCTTCTGGACTCTGATGAGCTGTTGGATTCAGAGGATTTGAAAAAGCCAGATCCATCGTCCCTCAGAGCTCCATCCTGCAATGAAAAGGGCAAAAGGAAAGCCTGCAAGAACTGGTCAGTGCTGGAATTCATGTCTCAGTGAACCTTTCATCTGCAGCATTAAAGTCTTTGGGAGAGTTGGAGGGATTTAAAAAAGATTGTAGGCAATTTGCTGTTCCTCAGAGCCTAAGTCTGTTGGTTCATGCCCTTTCTTATCTTAATTGTTGGAATTTAAATCAGTGAGAATTTGTGAGAATTGTCACATAGAGAATTGACCTGTGACAGCTGCAGATTATCATAAAGGTGCATATTATCAACAGCCATCTTGGAGGTGACTGCATAGCTTGTGCAGCTTGCCTAAATCCCTGGTGTCTCACATTGCAAGGAGAAGCAGCACATACAGCAAGTGCTGTAGTGTCATTTCCCACTCAGTTCAAACTTGAGGAGTGTTTCAACACTTGTTATACAAACTGTGGTGTTGGAGAGCAGAGTGAGGAGCGTGAGTCCAGAGTCAGCTGTGTGGTGTGACAGAGTGAGGGCTGTTGCATGTGAGCAGGGCTGGCACAAGTGTTAATGACTCATGACCTTTAAGCAGAAAGATGGAGGTGTGACTTCTTTGTTTTTCTACAGCACATGTGGCCTGGCTGAAGAACTGGAGCAGGAGAAGAAGGGCTCGCAGCCTAAATCTGCCTGTGGAAATGTAATTAGTAATTTTTGTCTTTATACTATAGTTTGCAGCATGTGATCTGTGTGTAAGAATTGTGTTCCCTAGTCACTGCAGCCTGAGCTGGATCACTGCTTCCACACACAGCCTGTGCAGCTTGTGCAGAGCTTCAGCCTTTGCCCTGTGCCCATGTGCTCTGTACCAGCACATGCTGTTCTGACTCCCTGGGGCAGTCAGAGTGAGCAGTGACCCTTTCCCTCTCTGCTCATGGCCTAACCAGGGACCTGCCCAGGGGGATTGCCCTGTGGGAACTCAGGGGGCTGCCCCAGCCTGGGCACACCAAGTGGGGTGGAGACTCATGTCTGTGTGAGCCTGCACAGCTCTGCCATGCACACTGTTGGGAAGGGGTAGAAGGGAAGCAGTTTCTGTGCTCATAGATACTCAGGAGCATGACACCTCTTGAGCTGCAGAAACCATATCACAGGGGAAGAGACCTGAAAGTGGCACCTGATTACAGACAGTGCTTTTCTGTCCCTTGCCAGTGCTACCTGGGGGATGCATTCCGCTGTGCCAGCTGCCCTTACCTGGGGATGCCTGCCTTCAAGCCTGGCGAGAAGATTCTCCTGCCAGAGAACCAGCTGCACGATGCCTAACAAAGACATGTCCTGCCACGGACTCTGCTGCTTTTCCATCACTCTGAGGTTCTTCCTGCAGTCCTCATCCTCTCAAACTCATGCTCTCCAGCCAGTACTCCATGTGGGGAGGGACACTGCGGGCACTGACACTGCTGTGAGCTCACCACTTGTCACCAGCCTTGGGCTACCTGATCCTCTGGTGACAAGTCACTATTAGACTTCATGTGACACCTTGTTTTCCTGGACGCTGGCCGTCACAGCGCGTCCCACCAGCAGAGGGAAGTACAGTCACGTGTCAGGTTGTCCTTGTGTGCCTGTGGCATTTCCCATGTCCTACAGCTCTAATTAGTCCTGATTGTCCCTGGTGAATCAGCAGCTCTGGCTGAGCCCCCGGGGCGATGGGCTCCTGCTCTCTTTGAAATTTCAACCTGCAGCCTCTTGTGTGGAGAGGGTTCAGCAGCTCCTGAGGCAAGTCAGGAGCAGGGAGTACCCTCAGCAGTGTGTACTCACAGCAGTGTGCATGGGAAAGGCTGGCAGGCATGGTGAATTTCCAGGTGTATTTGGAGCCCCTTGCCCCAGCTGTTTTCAGCAAAATGAAAAGATTCAGTGCCACCAAGAACTCGTGCCTTTAAGGCAGGGAGCTGATGAAACAAGATCTGTCGTGTCTCCCCACAGCTTTCAGTCCAACACAAGCTGATAACACAAGGGCAATCTGAGACTATCACCTCTCTTGGTGGTTACCCAAGTGAGTTACCCGCAGTGTCAAATACATAAGAACATAGCAATAACTTAATTTCTAGATGATCTGTGGTGGCCCTCTGCTCCCTCTCCATGAGATACTATTTATTTGTGTAGTTCTAGTGAAGCATCCTGCAGGTGTGGGATCAGGGTGCTGTTCACATTTGGTGCTGGGCTTGCTTTTCACCTAGGGAGGAGGAGGAGGAAAGCCTACATTCAGTGTCTCAGTGGGGACTGCTTTGTTTGGAGCTCTTGCTCTACAGGATGTGACTTCTTGTGTGCTACCTGGGTTACTAAACTCATGGAGAGGGCTGGGATGAAAGGCTCTTCTGTTCTTCAAATAAAAGTGACCAATAGTAAAGCCTTCGTTTTAAGGCTGGTATTGGTGGTATTCTAAGTGTGTCTCCTTCTACTCAGCCTCTCAGTGGTTTCTTAAACTGTTCAAATGTTAGGTTGCATTCTCCATAAATTGTTCCTCTGAAAACTTGAATATGTGGTATGCACTGGAAACCACAGATGTTAAGGAAAACTAAAGAAAACACCTTTCTGACTGCTCAGATGCTGCTCTGGGAATCACTGCCCCAGTGATTGCACTGCCCCAGGCTGTCACTGGTGGGATTGAAGCTCCTTCCTTCCAGAGCACAGCTTTCCCAGACCCCTCTTTCACTCCTCCCCAGTCACTGCTTCTGTCATCAGTGAGAACAGCTCCCAGGAGACAGGATTTGTGTGATAAACCACCCATCCAACCACCTTGTAGCTAGTGATGATCCAAGAGGGAAATGGGTAAAAGTTCTGCACACTTACAGCCTTTGGGGGTTATATTGCCTTTTCTCAGTCTCACAGGTAGCAGAAGATCAGATCTCTCTATGAGGTCCCTGATAAAGGCAGCCCTTACCCTCAACTCCACTTTCCTCTTGCCCAAGCTGGGAGAAGCAGCACTTTTGTTTCTCTGCAAGAGTCAGCCGTCCTTTTCATGGCCAGCAAGGACACACTGTGTGCTCCTGGCATGAAAACCCATTGTGGATGTTCCATCCACCTGCCTTGGGTGCACACAGGGACAAGGAGCCCTCTCCATATGGAGGAGCTTGGGACAAGGAGAGCAGTGTGTTTATTATTGTTTTACCTTCACACAGTTCCTCAACTGCTTGTGATAGCACCTTTCTGAGAAGGGAAATTTGGAGGTTCAGCTCTGCTTCACCTTTTTAAAAATAGCCAGTGGGCAAAGACTGCCCCCACCCTTCCTGCCTGCACTGGAGAGGTTGCCTCAGCAGTTCCTCCAGCAGCCCTGGCTGCCTTTGCCTGCCCTGGCTGCCTTTCCCAGCCTCTTGGTCACTGCTCTTACTGCTCCAAGGCTATTTCATGGCTCCTTGCCTGGTTCCCTGTTAAAAATGCTATCCCAGATCTGCTTCCCCACTAACCTTGGGTATAAAGGAGGATGCAAATGCAGCACTATCAATGTCCCAGCTTCCTCCATTTCATTGATCAATAACTCTTTCCTGGTGAAGCCATGAGCCATGTTTTTCTCTCCACTTCTTTTTAAGGCAGTTAAGCAAATGCAGAGCCTCTGGCAGCCCTTGTTAGTCTTAATTTGATTTGCACCTCAGCTTTCCAATTTTGCCTCTTTGCAATTTAGCAAGCATGTCATTCTGCTCATGTCCTTTGTGGTTTTCCTCGTGGCCTTGTGTTTTGATCAGTGGGATTCTGAAGAACTCTGCAGCTATATTTGCCTCCTCTGAAACTTCCCCTCCCTTCCCTGAGCAAATAGTAAGTGGCTACCAAGGTTGCTAGTACAAGTCCCAGGTGTCTGGCTCAGCTCTTCTTGAATTCAGGAGCAGTCTGTCCCTCTTAGTTGAAGGTTTTTTAAAACCCTTTTCTCCCTAAAATAACAATATAATTTCATGGTACAGACACAAGAGAAGGGCTGTGCTGGTCCAGCCCAAGGGCCACCCAGCCTGGCTGTAGAGAATCATGGGATCCTTTTAGGTCAGAAAAAAGATGTTTGAGTGCAACTGTTAACCCCATCATTGCCAAGCTTGTGCGGGTGTTCATGGCACTGGGCATTGAATGGAACCTGGTCATGCAGGTGCTGATGATGCCATGCCTGGCAGAGAAGCTGGTGAGGTGGGTTGTTTAATGGTTGGGTATCTGCCCAAGTTGGATCATATGCTCTGAGAATAACCCAGAAGATCTGGACCATCTTTTTGGGATAGTGTCTGAACCTCAGCATTGTTGTGGGTGTAACACTAAATCACTAGAGCTGTGTGCTGGTTTCAAAAGTTAACTCCACTCAAGCTGCTCCTCTTCCAACAGCAGAGGAAACACCAGGTGAGACCACATGTAGGAATGATAATTTTATTGAAAAACTCACAACAAATACAACATTATTAATAAAAGGGCACAAAAGAGAGTGCTCTACCCATGAGAAGGGTATTCACCACAGCAAAAACACCCAGCTACTCCCAGTACAAAGCAGATCCATGTGAATCACTGCAGCAGCACCTCTGTGAAGCAAGCAATGCTTTTCCATCCTTGCCCCTTGTGCTTCAAGTGAGTGAATGAAACAAAGGTCAGCCCACATCACAGCAGGTGCCTGCTGCAGAGAAAATCCAGAATATTGATCCAGGACTTCTCTGGATGGCCAGCATGTGCCACCCAGCACGTCCAGGACCAAGCTCTTCCTGAACACCATGCTGGCCACACAGTGTACAGTGACATTCCTGAGCATGGAACAAGCAGCAAGAGGAGCCTGTCAGCAACTGGAGACAGTGAAAATAATTGCTGAAGCTTGGCAGTGCTTGGAGCTGCAGAAGGCAAGGGGAAAATGGGCTCAAGAGCCCTGTCCTCACAGGGCTTCTTCCAGGGGAACATAAAGCAGGGTTCTGCAGCCACTCAGGGGTAATGTGTGATCCCCAAGACTGCACTGCTGTGTGACCTAACAGCTAGTTTTGAGGAGGAAGACCCCAACAGGTGGACAATAAGCTGCTCACCTCCCTCACTTGCCCTCTTCCTTGGGGGAGACATCCACCTCTGTGCAGGCAGCACTGCCATCCCCACCATTCTGCTTCTGTTGCAATGGCTTGATCTCAGTGTAAATGACATTGGAGGAGGCAGATCCTGTCCCCTTCTTTTCAAATTTCAGGTTGGCATAGGTCAGATCCTCAGTTCCTGTCACCAGGGCTGCCTGCAGGGAGACAGCAATGAGTAGAGCCTTGGCTTTTCTTTCTGTGTCTCCCCTGCTAATACATTTCCACTGGCACAACTCTTTGTGCTGCCCAGGCATTACCAGATTGCTCAGAAGTGCCACCTACTCAAACACCGATAAGCCCTTATTTAATAGGAATTAATAAGTGTTTAGCACCATGTTTTCAGAAAGCAAAGCTGGTTTTACCATGAAACCCTTTAAGTGGATATTCAACAATGCTTTTTTTGACAGGGAGGAGGAAGCAATGCATGGAAAGCTCCCCCAGCTTACCGTACTGACTTGATTCTCCTCTGTCACATCCTCGTTTATGAGCTCTCCTGAAAAAGGAAACCTTGTTTAAATAGTAGTTAAAACAGTGACAATGATCATTATTTTAAATTAAGAAAATAATGAATGAATGAAGCAAACATCTGCATTGGTCCTGCTGTTGTTGTGGGAGAGGATGAGGCACTGCAGCTCTGTGGTTCTGAAGATGGTCAAAGGGCTGCAGGGGTTGGCAAGGGCTTAAAAGCCCTTGGAGGGGCTGGAGAAGAGCTCTGAGATGGGCACTTCTGGATAAGCAAGACCTGTTTCAATCACACAACAGGCTGTGCCATAGCCAGACTCCCAGCAGCAACTGGCCAGAAGGAAAGGAGGGGGTGAATCTTCTCACCACACTGGGACAGCTGCTTCAGGACTTGTGAAGGGAACACAGAGTGAGCAAGAGCAGTAGGGTGTCAAAGATGGACAAAGATCTCCCAAGCATGACTTTGTCCAGACCAGCAGCTGAGGAAGAAATGCCAACCTGTTCTGTTCCTTATGCGCCGGCACAGCAGGAAGCCAATTATGGGCATGTAAAGGAGCGTCCCAGCCGCGAAGCCAAGGAGGATGCACAGGAGTCCTGCACACACAACACCACAGAGGCACTTGTGAGCCACCATCCATCCATCCATCCATCCATCCCCCTTGCAGGGACACTGCTGCCATTGCCTCCTTCATGGCATGGCACAGTTTCTTCCCAGACTTGGCCTTCCAGACCCTGAACCCTCTACAGCTTCAGGGCGCTGACAATACCCAGTGTGGAGTGGTCTCCAAACTCACCCAGGGGGTAGTTGGAGCATCAGAGCTCCTTCCCAGCATCACAGCCTCTGATCCACTGGTGCCTACCCCAGTCTGGCACTGGCTCCCACCCACTCATGGGAAAACATCTGGCTCTTTTCTCCCTTATTGCTCCTCCCTCTTTTTCCCTGAGGACTCCTCCTGCCCTCCACTCTTGCAGCCAGGGGACTGTGGGGACACACCTTTCCAGATGTTCTTGACTGTGACATCAGTCTGAGATCCTGCACAGCCAGAGCCTGAAAGGCAGAAACACAAGTGAGAGACTGTCCAGAGGCAGAGAACCCTGCACCCTGCTCTGCTTTGGAGCAGAAGCCTTGAGCCCACAGTCCTGGCTGTCCCTCTCCTGCCAGCACAGCTCCAGCCATGTCAGGATTTGGCTGATGTGCTGCAGCTGGAGAATCTGGCAGGTCCTAGAAAGGAACCAATGGCCCAGCAGCTCCATGGTCTGTCCCCCCATCCCATGGTGGGATGAATCTGCCAAAAGCTGCTGGGCTGGGCTGGGCTGGCTCCTCCAGTTCTTAGGATGCTTTCAGGGGAAACAACACATGGAAGAACCAGAGGAGGGCTGGAGGGAACATCCCTCTCTGCCCACTCATCACCCCCATGGAAACAGCCCCACTGCCACTTACTGAGATTAGCTGCTTGCGTGCTGTTTCCAGCATCTGTCAAGTTTGGTCTTGTGATGAAGACCCTGCACTCACAGATTCCTGTGCAGACTGTACACAGCCTTGAGCAGGTGAAATTCATACAGTTTCCAGCCAGAAACACAGTGTTGGTTTGATTTCCAGCATCTCTTGAGTTTGGTGTTGTGATGACAACCCCAGACACATAGATTCCTGTGTGGGCTGTACACAGGTTTGAGCTGGTGAAATTCATACATTTTTCTCCCAGAGACTCAGTGCTGGTTTGATTCTCCCCTTCCAGACATTCAGGATTGTGCCACTTCACCTGCACTGTGAGATTCTCCAAATCAATCTTGAGCGGCACAGTGGTGACTGGCTTTGCCATCTGACTGGCTGTTCCTGGAGGGAACAAAACCAAAAGTGAGAGCTGAAATATAAATGATCTTACAGGGTCACATCCCACGTGTCACTCATGAAAGACACAGTCAAGTGACCATCCCTTTCTGCAGCAGCTGATGATCTTTTCCAAATCTGGCTGGTAAGGATTCTAAGCATTCTAACCATGCTAAGCACTCAACACTGAAATGTTGCATGTTGACTTGTGCCACTGGATGCTGTGCAGTGCACAAACTCCTCTGTGCCTCAGGAAGGATTGAAAATGTGAGGATGAGGGGGAAGGCACCTCCTCCACCAGTGACACAGGCACCCAAGCAGGAAGTGCCTCAGGCTCCACCATTTCATGGGGCATGAGGTGGGACTGGGGGATTGGCAGTGGGGAATGGTCAGCCCTGGAGAAGCAAAGAAAATACAGAAAACAGATTCCCTGCAGCCTCTCTGGCTTCATCCCACCCCACACTGCTCACTCTGGAGAATTTCAGAATCACTGAGCTGAAGTCACTTCACACTCTCAGCTGAGTCCTCCCTCTGTCACCTCTCTTCAGTCCTTTCTTTCCACTCCAAGGGCTGTTGGTGGACTTCTGTCCTTCAGCACCCTTGCTCAGTTCAGAACATCTGCTCTTGGACGTGTTCTCTGTGTTCCCCACCCTGCATGGGTACGTTCCTGCATTTTCTTTGTTCACACTGGCAAAGACGAGCTGGGCCAGATAACTTTCCTTCTCCACACCCCCTCCATTCTGCTGTTCTCCATCATTTCAGGTGGCATTAAACCATTTCACCTCCCTGGCAGTGCTGCTCAAACCTGCCTGGGGCAGACACTGCAAGATGAAACCTAAACCCTACCAACATTTCAACTGTGGCTGAAATCTGGTGAGCAAGTCCTGCTGGAAAAAACAGCCCTACAGGAGAGCTGGTTTTGTCTTAAGGAATATCCACATCTGCCCTGTGAATCTGACCCCACTCTGCAGTTATCAGGCTGATAAGAATTTCTGTTTCCTTCCCCCCAGCTGTTTTCTCTCCCTGCTGCTGAAGGCAAAGCCCCTGGAGATCACAGCCTGTGCAAGCACAGCTGCAAGGGGGACCCCTTTGCAAGGCACATGGCAAGGGGCTGCTGCAGAAGAGGGGCTGAATGATGCAAGAGGGGAGGTGAAAGCAGCAGCAGGCACTTTCCACACCTTCTGCAGGCATAAGCAAAGAGGGAAGAGTTCAGAGCAGAGGCAAGGGCACTGGGGACTCACCAAGTGGCAGCCAGGTGAGGAGCAGCAGGGGCAGGAAGGTGTTGGCCAGCCAGGGCTCCATGCTCCCCAAGAGGCTCAAGGTGTGCTGGGTGCGTGGTGGGACCAGCCTGGAGCCTCCGTCTCTCCCTGCAGTGCGGGGTCACTGCTCAGCCAAGGGCAGCTGAAGCCTTGCTGGGACCTCACCCCTGCACCACTGGGCCAGGGAGTTTCCTCTGTGCTCACAAGCTTCCCCTCTCTTCCCCTTCTCTTGCCTCAGCCCAGTTCTTATCTCCTCTGTTCACTGATTCCTCCTCTGGTTTCACCCTGACCACACGCTCTGGGCCCTGAGACCCGAGTAATGCCCCTGGAGCTGCTGAGGGCCATTCCCCACTGCTGGGGCCAGCCCAGCTCCCTGCCCGTTCCCCAGCTTCCTGCAGCACCACCTGCCCAGGCCACCCCAGCCTGGTCTGTTTTACCCCAGGGAATGGAGTGCTGACATGGGGGTTGATGTCCACATCCATGTGGTGATGGGGTGTGCTCCTGCTGAGCCCAGGTGGGGACACACACACACACACCTTGCCACCCCCACACACACCCTGTCACCCCCACACACACCCTGCCAAGCCCCACACACACCCTGCCAAGCCCCACACACACACCCTGCCAGCCCCCACACACACCCTGCCAGCCCCACACACACCCTGCCAGCCCCACACACACACCTGCCAGCCCCCACACACACCCTGCCAAGCCCCACACACACCCTGCCAGCCCCCACACACACCCTGCCACCCACCCCCACACACACCCTGTCACCCCCACACACACCCTGCCAGCCCCACACACACCCTGCCACCCCCACACACACCCTGCCAGCCCCACACACACACCCTGCCAGCCCCACACACACCCTGCCAGCCCCCACACACCCTGCCAGCCCCACACACACCCTGCCAGCCCCACACACACACCCTGTCACCCCCACACACACCCTGCCAGCCCCACACACACACCCTGCCAGCCCCAGGGACCTGTGGTTTGACACAGGGATGGGCTTGATCAGAGCACTCTGCCTGTGGGATGTACGTGGCCCTGCAGAGCCCTGCCCCAGCTATGGCTATGAGGAGCCAGATGCCAGCTCCAGTCACTTCATTGCCACTGCCATGTATTTTTGTGCCACCTCTGGCATGAGGGACATGAGCATCCACCAGACCAGACACAGCTCGTGTCACCCTTGCCACCAAAGGGACAAGGGCAGCAGTCATCAGGTGCAGGGCCCTCTGTCCTCCCAGCCTCTGTGGGTGCAATCTCTGCTGCTCCCCACTGCCTGCCACCACTCCTCCTTTTTATAACCAGAGCAAAACCTCCTCCCATCTGCCATTTCCTCCCCTTTCGTTTCTATCAGCATCCACAGGAACCACCCTCCACACCACGCTGGGCACACAGAGCCCAGCCCCATGTGTCTCCAGAAGAAAGGCTGTTCACTGGAGCTCTGCTCCACCAGCCTGTGGAACTTCCTGGCTGAAGCTGAGGTCTCATCTGTAAACCAACCCACATGAGGAAACAGCAACACCAGCATGATAATTGCTGATAAGATGGTACAAGATCCACAAGAATGACAAGTAAGAGGTTCTGTATCCCTCCTGCTCTGCCCTCTGAACCTCTGCATCTCTTCCCATGCTCTTTCTGATGTTCAGTTCCTCTCTGCATTTGAATCTTTATCTTCTCTCATTTCACAACTGCATAACGATGTGTACATGTTTGCTTCCTTCCTTTTCATTTCTATTCTGGTTCTCACGTTTCCTGGCACTGATGAAGCCAAGACCTTCTCCAGCAGGACTTGCCTTCCCCCTGTCCCCAGCTGTGGTGCTGGTGGAACTAAAGGTTAATGTCAATGTCTTGCTTTCTGCTGACTCCACAGAGGTGCTCTCCTACACCCCTTCCAGCCCCACAGCCACATTCCATGGAGCTCTCTGCCAAGGAGATAAGAGAGGAGGAAATGACAATGGTGCTGTTAATAACATGGTGCCCGTGTCAGCAGCAGCTACACCGGGCACTACACAATGTCCACAGCAACAGGAGGCTGCGGAGTTCCTCAGGAGCTCCCCACGCCCTTGAAGGGCACGAGGGACATACAGAAGGTGCCACCAAGGTTTTCCTCTCCCAGCTGCTGGGAGCCGGTGAGCAGCCGTGCCAGGCTGGGGAGGATGAGGAGCGCTGTGAGAAGCGCTGTTTTCAGTCGGCCCGTGGTGGCCGCCAAAAGCGATCCAGCCCTCGGCCCGAACCTCACAGCACTGTGGGGCTGACGGGGTATCATCGAGGCCCTGAGCCCTCACGGAGCTGGGCACGGAAGAGCCACCGTCGGAGCAGCTGGTGCCACCGAGCAGGAGGCGCTGCAGACACCGGCGGTGTCCCGGGCTCCCGGAGGCACAGCACCGTCGGGAGGCAGCAGCCGCCCCTCAGAGCAGCTGAGCCCAGCCCTAGAGCCCAGAGCGCCTCACCACAGCCTATCGCGCTGCTCTCCCATTGGCTGTTGTCTCTGTCCGTCACTATAAGTCCCGCCTTCCCGCCAATCTCCGGCCACAGGATTGGCCGTCCCTTATGCAGAGCCTGAAGCCCTCCAAGGACGCCGCCATGTTGGGGCCGCTGCCCGGCGGAGGGGCGGTGCGGAGCGGGGCTGTCGCGCATGCGCGGGCCGGGCAGGGCCGCCGCCCCGGGAGCGCGCGGCCGCCTCGGGAGCGCGCCCGGCCCGAGGATGCGCCAGGCGGGACAACCCCGGTGGCCCGGCCGGGCACAGGTGAGGGCGGCTCGGACCCCTCGAGCGCCCCGGGCTCGTCCGCTGTCCCGGAGCCGCTGGGCGGCGAGGGGGGCGCGCTCCTGCCAGAGGGCGCGGGGCCGGGAGCGGCCGGGGAGGGGCCGGGGGTACCAAGTCCGTGTGGGCCGGTGAGGTGAGGGGGGCCCGTCCCGCCCAGACCCCTGACGGGGGAGGCCTGGTGAGGTGAGGCGAGGTGAGCCCTGCCCCGTTCCAGAGGTGAGGCGAGGTCAGGTGAGCTCTGTCCCGTCCAGCCTCGTGCGGAGCCGCACACGGGGAGCAGCTGCCCGAGCCCCGGTGCCCCGGGCACACAGAGCGAGCACCGCGGGCCGTGCCAGCGGCTCCCGGGGCTGCCATGGCCGTGCCGCCAGCTCTGCATCAGGGCCGGTTTGGTTCCCAGGGTGTTCCCGCTGCTGCTGTCCCCGCACGGTCCTCGCTGCCACCTTCGGCCTCGGGCGGCACCTGTGGGAAGAGCCGTGCCTGGAGCGGGGCCTTGGCTGCCGTGCTGCGGAGCAGGAAGGACAGAGTGCTGTGCCGGGCTTGTCTCCAGGTGTGCTGGGAGCTCCTTCGGGCTGTGCCCTCCTGGGTTATCGCACAGCCCGCTGGCACTGAATCAAAAGCACGTTTAGTAAAGAAAGCACGTCAGTTTTGACATGGACATGTGAACCATTCCATGCACAGCCTCAAGTGTATTCGTGCCAGAGGGCAGAGGTGTTTGCTGGTGTGCTCCTCCATCACGTGCCTCATCTCTCCTGGAACCCAAATTCCTTTAAGTTGGATAAGTTGGAGACATGTGAAAAGCTTTCTCTTTATGCAGAGTCAGTGCTACCCTGGCCAGCACTTTTCTGAACATGGGCTGTTATTTTCACTACCTTTGGCCATCTGTAATGGCTCACAACAGTTTCTGATCCCTGTGGTCTTTGACTATACTATCTAATTTTTGAGACTTCTGCCTTTGGAACTCTCAGACTGCTTCAACATGGAATTGAATGGGATGCTGTAGGAACCATCAGGTTTTTCATTGCACTGGGTCACAAACTTGTTGTTGCTATGTGTACCAAAAGAGTCAAAAAACTCCTTTCTATGACCAGGATGGGACTTCAAACTCACTGTGAAATTCAGCAAAAATGAAGGTGGTTTGTGGCCACAAAAAAAAAAAAAAAAAAAGAAAAAGAAAAAAAAAGAATGTCAGAGTTCTTAAGTGCTTCTGTTGGAAAATTTAAGTCAGAATGATGTTGCAGGATTGATTATTTAATCTCTGTTGAAAAGAGGTTGATTTTTATCTCCTGACGTGCAAGATACCTGGTGTAGTCTGGTTTCAGTTGCCCATAAAAGCTCTGCCTTTTGTGTTTTCTGGGGGAGGGTTCTCATAGGAGTGTTCATTCCAGTGTTTGACTGCTGGAGAGGTTGATGCACTAGGATTTTAATTTTTATAACTAATTTGCTGAGGCTTGTGTGAAGGTTTGAGGCTTGGTGAGTTCTAAAGTAAATATGTAGAAATTGTGCCTAATTCTAAGCTGGTGTTGGTAGCAGTTTCAGGCATTTCTTTCTCAGAGCTGTTCCCATGCTCTGCCAAAAGCAGTTTTCTCTAGTTTTCAGTTCAGTGCTAGATGTGACTTCTGTGCATTCAGTGAGCCTCAGTGGATGGACAAGAGTCCCTGTAAATGACAAATGTCTGCACTGTCTCATGGCAAGGGCATTTCACAACTTAGAAAAGTCTGCTGCAAGGAACCACCTCCTTCAGCTTGTTTTGTTCCAGCCCTCTCTGAGCTCCATTTGATCTGCTCCTGTATGGTGAAGGACAGGGAAAATTTCAGTTTTCTCCGTCCTAAACCACTCTTTACTTTATTACTTGTGACATCTCTTCCATACTGAGGAATCTTTCCTTGCTTAGATCTTCCTTTTCAGGAGATTTTGGTGCTTTTGATCACCTCTGCAGCCCTGGCAGTTCTGCTCCCCCTGCTTAGAGAAGTACCAGATGTGCACACAGAGCTCCAGACGATGGTGCTCTGGGGACTTGTGTGGCAGCTCAGTGCTGTTCTCCTGACATCCCTGTTCCTTCTCCCCAAACTGCTCATTACAGCTGCCTCTCCTCAGCACTGGCCTTTTTCTGACATGGAGGGTTTAGGCTGTTTGCTCAGGGTGGCCTGGGCTGGAATCCCTCTGCTGCCAGCCTGGAGTGTGTCTGCAGTGTGTGTGTGTGTGTGTGTAAGGCTGCAGTACCCTCGGGTACCCCTTCCTGAAAGCTCTCCCAGCTCAGCTCTGCTGGTGCTCTGGGATTTCCCTGTGTAAGGATTGGCTTTTTGCTGCCCTTCAGCACCCACATCCACCCTGTTGTGCCTGCCCTGCCAAACCAGCCCTGCTGAACGTCTGCTGGGGGAAGAGGAGGCTGCAGGTGGCTCTCAGGGGAGGGAGGAGAAGCTTGTCCTGTGCTCAGGGCTGCTCTGCAGAGCCTGCTGGCTGCAGTGTTTGGGGTCTCCAGCCCTGTGGGCCCTGGACCATGCAGGCTGTGTCTCCATTCCCAGAGAGCCCTGCTGGAAGTCACTGCTGAGGCTGGGCTGGCCACTTGTTGCTTTGTGGTGGTGCTGGTGACCTGAAGATCTTGCAGCATCAGGAACTGGTGCATGCTGCTCATCACTAGATTTTGTAGATTTTTACCAATAACTCCTAGTGATACCAATGTAGAAGCATGCTATCTTTTGGGATAAGTGAGTTTAAGATTCATTCCACCTGACTGAGATTATTTTTAAGAGGCAGTTAGATAGAAAACAGGGAAGAGTAACATTTAAACTGAGTGCTTGTTACAGAAATCAGCTTATCTGAGTAGCAGGAGCCTCCTGTAGCACATACTGTGGAGCAATGAATTCAGCCTTTTCTAAACTGTTGTAGTGTTGTGTGAGTTAGACACATCTGTGTGATCTGTGCAAGCAGGGACACACTCACCTGGTCTGTGTTCCCCCTCACTTTGTGTCCCTTCAAACAAAGATGTTCTTGCTGCTGTAAGAATTTTTAATTCTTCCAGACCATAAACTGCTAAACAGATTTGTGGGGACAGTAGTTATGCCTGCTGTCCATCCAGTTGCAAGGGTTTGTTTTTTGTGTGATTTATATAAAGCAAGCCTGGCTAGAAGCCATCCTCCTTGCCAGTATCCCAGGGTCCCACCCTTTTATGTAGTAAATATTTTCAAGATACTTTTGATCTTTGTCACTGCCTTGTTTGAGTGTTCTGCTAAATGTTGGATAAAAAGGAGTTTATGCCAATGAACGTTGTTCATCTTTATAAAGAGTGACAGTGACAGTATCACTGCAAATGCTGCATCACACAGAATAAGGAAAAACATACTGAATTAATTAAGTAAATATTTCATAAGCTGTTTTATAGCATCTATAAACATTTGTGCATTTTGCAAGATAAATATTCTCAAGCATTTCTGTTTTCTAGTTTAGTGTCTGTACTACAGAAATACCTGGGATTTCAGTCAGGGTTCAGTTTTATGGCACAATTTGGGCAGTGCAGGCACCCCCAGACTGGTTAGAAGCTGATTGCAAACAAAGCCCTTGCACTGGGAGCAGTTCCACTGCTGTGCTGCTGCTGCCCAATGCTCTGTCAGGGTTTGCTCCATGTGTTGTAACTAATGTGAGTGTCTTGGGATGGGGAGATGAGTAGCACTTTTCCTGAAGCAGGTCATGATTCTTGCTGCTTTTAGGTGTCTTTTCCAGAGGTGTTGATCTGGTGCTGGTATCAGTTCTCTTTTAAAATATGGTCTTTGCTTTTTCATCATAAGCCTCTAATGAAAACTGAATTTGTCATGTTTTTCTCTCAAAAATTAAAAAAAAATCAAAGAAGGTCAAGTGGGTGTAGTAGATGAGACTTCAGAAAGGCACAGAACAAAAGCTGTGTTTTGTGGGTTCCTGTGGTGTCAGAGATTGAGGAGATTTCTGCCATCTCTCCTTGCAGCTGGTGCTGAGGGCAGTTTGGCCAGGTGTGCACAGCAGCTGGGCTAAGGCAGACTGGCAGGTAGGGATTGAAGGGATTGATTTACCAGGAAATATTTGGAAGAACAACAGGAGTGTGACTTGACCAATAATTTGTGTATAGGGAGTGCAATAATTCCGTGCCACCCTGCATTCCTGGAGGTTAAGTGGCATTGGCAGGATGAGATATTTTTAACTGTCCTGAGTGAAGCTTTTAACTTCCCACAGTGGACACAGAGGAGTGCCCTTCTCCTTTCTGCAAGCACATTTCTGTGTATTTAAATACTGGCATTCTCTCTCCTTGTAGCTTCTCCTCCCCAGGCAAAACAAGCTCACTGAATCCAGGCTTTCCCCACAGGACATATTTTATAAATCTTCTCCAGACTGACTTATCTATTTGCCATAAAATTGTTAAGGTCCAAGTAGTTGTTTTCAGTTTGTGTATTTAATTTGGAAGAAAGATTTATGTGTCCCAAAGCATGTCTATTATTTCCAGCAATTTCAATTGGTCTAATAAAAGATATTACCTCATCTCACAAACCTTTATCTCATTCAGGGGCTTACATCATCACAAATAGAGCAGCACTGCTTTTACTGCTGGTGTGACAGACTCCATGTCCTGTCCTCTTGGTGCTTCCTGTCACTCCCAGTTTGTGCCTCTGTGTCTGGTTTATCCTGCACTCTTGGGTGTGTTTCTGTCCCCATGTGCTGAGTTTTGAAGGTGAGGAGATAACTCTGTCAAGCTGCCTTCTTATCATTCTTCTGCAATAGGTTTGTTATGTTTGTCCCTTAATACTCTGTCTCTATAGATTGCACCTTTTGGGAGTTTTGGTTTTTGTCATTAGGATGTTTGAGAATGTTGAAAGCCATACAAAGGACAGAAGGAGGTATTCAGGGTGGGTGTGTTTGATCCCACAATGTGCCTTTTCCTGATAATCACTTGTAACTTTTCCCATTTTAGGAGCTGTGGATGGAACCCCAAGCTGAGGAGCCAAACCTTTTACTGAAGGCCTGTGTGTAGACCCTGATGCTTGAATGAATGAATGAAGAATGAAAATGCTCCCTGGAGTGGGTGTGTTTGGAACTGGTAGTGCTGCCCGGGTCCTGGTGCCCCTGCTGAGGGCAGAAGGCTTCTCCATTGAAGCTCTCTGGGGCAAGACTGAGGAGGAGGCCAAGCAGCTGGCAGAGGAAATGAACATCTCCTTCTACACGAGCCGCACCGACGACGTCCTGCTGCACCAGGACGTGGATTTGGTCTGCATCAACATCCCTCCACCCCTGACTCGGCAGATTGCTGTCAAGGCTCTAGGTACCTGTTTATCCTTGGAGTTGCACCAATCTATCTGTACCAATCCATCTATAGCTTGTGGGCAGGTTGAGATTGGAAACCGTTACCCCAGCACAGTTCTGGTTGCACCAACAGGCAAATGCAGTGCTAAAAATTTTGTGTGGCATTCGTGAGAAGCTTTACCTGGTTTTTTTTTTTTTGTAAAAATACTGTTAATAATTGCTTATAGATCTGCTTGAACCAATAAATAAATACTAAAATACTAAAATACTAAAATACCAAAATACTTCGCTTGGGTCAGACTGAAGTTATGGTAGGGAATTTGTAATAAAAATCAGCTGTATCAGAGACAATAATGAGAGGGTAAGTGGCTTTATGCCCATTAAAAAAACCCAGAGCAACAAAAAAAAAAACAAACAAAAAACCCCAAACCAAATTAATTCATTTTAAATTTTCCCATGTTCTGTACTAGGAAATTGAGATTTGCCTGGAAAGGGAAGGTTGTTCAGCTCTGCTTTATGCTTTCTCCACAAGTAAAATCAAACTTGGAAGTTGAAAGCCTTTGAAATAATATTTGTGGGCACTCAGTAGAATATTGTGATTTAGGAGCTCAGAGATGCTGGTTTAGCTGTGACTCTGGCCACTCCCTGGAGCACTCTTGGCACATCCATGTCCATAGCAGGCTGATGTGGTCCCAGGTGGAGGAATCCTGCCTGACTCAGGAGGGCAGATGCTGGGGACAGCAGGAGGAATCCAGCTAGATGAGAAATAAGGGATGACACCCCAGACTGGTTGGGCAGGGAGATGGGAGCCAGCTGCCCAGGCAGCCTGACATTTCTAATTGCCCAGTGTGGGACTTTGTAGTGTTAATGTCCTCTCCTGCAGTGCAGCGTGGGTGTCAGTTTGCCTGCAATTCTGTAAATAACAAGGGTGATATTTTTACTGTGTTTACAGGAGATACACGAGTTAATTTTAGGACAGGTAATCTCAGACCATGTGAGCCAGGGTGGTTTGTTGTGCCTCTTTTCTCTACAGTAATTTCTTTTGCAAGTAAACAAGTTCCTGGACAAACATTTGCAATGGCACTTAGATATGCAGAGAGAGATTTCAGGCTTTTTTTTTCCCTTTTCTTTTTTGTACTGTTAGATTTGTTTGTTTACCTTGTTAGAGTACTGTCCTTTGAATTTTAGGGTGTTTTGATTTTTAAATATTTGAACTGCAAGTTAGAATTTATCTCTTCAAATACACTAAAAGCTCTTTAAAGCACTTGTTAGGTAATATGCATTTCACTAGGTCTTGTGGCTCTTGATGATCAAATGGTCTAAAAAGGAGAAAATTCACCATTCTCTGATGGATTATTAACTAAAAAGGGATTGGGATTTCTTAATTGAAGGCTGGGAACCCATAGGATGACATTATCCAGAGGAGGAAAGGGAGGTAAAGCTGGTGCAGAAATACAGAGGTTGGATGTTTGCTTGAATGTGAGTTTAGGAAGTGGAAGGCTGAAAAAGCCAGGGAGATGCATGGAGGAAGCAGGAGAGGGTAACAACCCCTTCCTGTGTCCTGAGATGTTCTGGTCTGTAAATTGATGCAGAGCTCTCAGGCCAGTGTGGTGCTGACCTTGCCTTTCAGCTCTCCAGGTTCATTGCAGTGCCATTTGCTGCCCAGTGTATCCTGACTTATTTAAAGCCAGTCTTGGGTGGTTTCCTGTGCCTGAATGTTCTGAAGGAACACAGAACCAGGGGAGGGCCAAAGATGGCAGCAACATATTTTTTGGAAGTTGAGATTAATACAGTGATGATTATAATCAGAGAATTATTTGCTGTGAATTGTTTATAACAGATTGGTGTTTACTTGCCAAGAGACTGGGCTTTAGGAAATGTCAGAAGTGGTGCAGTAATAATGGTCTTGTGTGTTGTGTTTTGTTGGGCTTGGTTTGTTTGTTTTAAAGTGGTGACACTTTTATCATTAATTTTTTACCTTTTTCTACTTTTTTTAAAAAAACTGTGCTTCCATTTGGTAAAGAGGAAAAAAGACCCCAGTTTTTGTAGGTGGTGCAGTTTCCTTGCCTAAGTTTCTTGCTGACAGGCATCCATGAACAAGCCTGGGGACAAAGCAGTGACACTGGTTTGAGTTCATGAACCAGACAGCACAGATCAAAGCCCAGGGGATAGTTCATATTCAAATCAGTGTAATCTTATGGTTTATCTCCACAGCAGGCAAAGCAAGAAGCTCTCTTTAAATTTGTGCTTCTTTTGATCTCAGAGGAACTAAATCAATTTCACCTAATGTCAGTGTTGTGGTTCATGTCCCACAGTTAAATGCACCCATCCATGCTCTCATGTCTCCTGGCTGGTGAGGGCCTCAACTGAAAATTTTGCAGCTGTGGTTTAGGAAAACAATATGGTACAAAGTTCAGGTTATTCATTACCAAAACAATAGTAACAGTCCCAGGGATGTAAGCTGCACTGCCTTGAAAAACAAAAGGCATGGCCATTACCTTGGTCAGGGACCTTGTAGCCATCTCTGACCTGGCCCCTGTCCTTGCTTCATGGCCATGTCTGTGAGCCTGGGGACAGCTGGAGGGATGTCCCACTGAAGGCAACAGCAGGATTATCCCAGAGCTGTTCTGTGTTCCCAGGATCACCCTGGCAGTGCACAGTGGGCTGTGCTGAGCTGTCACTGTGCTGCCATCCCAAAAAAAGGCAGCAGCCACTTTGAGCTCCTCAGGTGGCTCAGCCTGGGCTGCCACAACAGGCACAGCACTGAGCGAGGGTGAGGCTGCTCAGCAGAGCAGGGACAGCCCGGGGTGACAGGGCTGTCCCCAGGCTGTCCCCAGGCTCTGCTGGCTCTGCCCTCAGTCCCTGCTGCAGGGAGCCAGGGCTGGGCAGCACCAGCACAGCACTGGCTGCAGAGCTGTTCCACAGAGCCAGAGTCACTTTGGTGTTCTGCAAGCTTTGGGTTTTCTGCAAGCTTTGAGGTGCAGATCTGCTCGGGACACTGTGAGCATCCCTTTGCTTTCCCTGGTGGTGCTTTGCTGTAACCTGCCTGCAGACAAGCACCATTTAAACAATAGATAAACTGGACTGAAGCAGCTCTAGATGCTTGTCCAGGTGCTTCAGCTAGCCCTGAAAATACTGAACTGAGGGTTGTGCCTTGCCTGGCAGCAGGACTGAGGACAGGGGAGTCAGAAATGGTCCCTGAAATGGGAGTTACCAATGCACAGCCATGGTGTCCACTGGGAGCTTGACCTGACTCTGGTCATTAAAGCTGCTACGGACTCGAATCAGTACAGGGGATTTCTCACTTGTATCTTCCCATTTTCTGACTGGGTTTCACTTGTGTCTCTTAGAAGCAGAGGTTGTGACTCTCCTGTCGCTGTCCCCTGGCTGAGCAGTGTCGCGGTGTGCGCTGGCCCCTGGCCCAGGGTTCCTGGAGGGCTGGCTGGGTGCAGCCGGGAGGGGGAGCACGGAGAGCAGGAGCCGCGGTGGGGATGTGCCAGAGAGCGACCGAAGTGGCTGCGCCGAGCAGGGAGCACAGCCTGCTCCTGGCTGAGGAGGAGCTTTCAGACAGCTGCCCAGGCCCTGTGCTCTGATTCCTGCAATTCTTGGGCAGGAACTGAGGTGTGCCATGACTGACCTTCAGGTCTGGCACCCCCAGTTTGTGTCTGTAAAAACCATGTTAGGAATAACATGGTTATTACACTGAAAAATGTGTAGATAAGTATTTGATCAGAACAGATGTAAAACAGGAAAAAAACACTAAAAGTAAAGCCCTGCCATGAGAAGGGGGATACCAGAAAAGCTCCAAATGTAAGAACTGGTTAAAACTTGTGCTCTCATACTCTTTTGTATTAATTTCTGCTTTCCAGTTAGAGGAAGAAAGGGGATTATTGACTGCCCCATTGATTTAGGCTGAGCTCAGTGTAAAGTGCATCAGGAGCAATAACAGTGCAGTGGGTCAGCTTGGGGGTGCAGCTCCTGTCTGTGTAACTCAGTCACTTTTGTCTGATTGTACAAACAGGCTGTATGTACCGGCCAAAATTATTTGCTTTCTAATTAGAAAGGGTTGTTTTAAAACAGTCCACCTAACAAAACATTAATTCTTGTGTTCTGTACACAGAATCTGTATGTATGTTGTTTACATATATACATTTTTATATATAAGTAAATTGCATGTCCCATTTATATTAATTAATGATAATAATAAGAAAAAGTTGTAGAGGGATAGTGAAATACAAAATGAAAATCAAATCTCCCCTTTCCCCACCTCTTCCCTCTAGGGTACATGGCCTTTTTTTTTTTCTCTTCTGGCTATACAAGTATTAAAATAATTTTTTAAATATAGCACTTATGTTGTGTCTTGTTTAGATGCCATGTGATGCCATTTGGACACTTATCTTTCATGATGTAAAAATCCTGTCTTTATTTGGAGCCTCCCTCTGTGAGAGTTTGTCAGCTCTGCACTGGAGCATCTTGGAAACAGCATTGAGTCTTGCTAGACTTGGCATTCCTACTTTAGTTCCCAGATCTTTACCTTGGAAATTTTAGCAGGAAAGCCCAACTCTTAAAACCACCACTTCTTGACAACCTTTGGGGCATCTGAGCACGTTTTGCTCAAGTGTGCTAAATATTGTATTTTTTTTTCATTTGTGCTGCAGGAATAGGGAAGAACGTGCTGTGTGAGAAAGCTGCTACCTCTGTGGATGCCTTCAGGATGGTGACAGCTGCCAGGTACTACCCCAAGCTGATGAGCATCGTTGGCAACGTGCTGCGGTTCCTGCCCGCCTTCGTGAAGATGAAGCAGCTGATAGAGGAGCACTACGTGGGCAACGTCATCGTCTGCGACGCGCGGGTCTACGGGGGCAGCCTGCTCAGCCCCCAGTACAACTGGATCTGTGACGAGCTCATGGGAGGGGGCGGCCTGCACACCATGGGCACCTACATCATCGACCTGCTGAGCCACCTGACCAGCAGGAGGGCTGAGAAGGTGCACGGGTTGCTCAAGACGTTTGTGAAGCAGAACACGGCCATCAGCGGCATCCGCCACGTCACCAGCGACGACTTCTGCGTTTTCCAGATGCTCATGAGCGACGGCGTCTGCTGCACTGTGACTCTCAACTTCAACATGCCCGGCTCCTTCAGCCACGAGGTCATGGTCGTGGGCTCTGCCGGCCGCCTCATAGCGCGGGGCACAGACCTGTACGGGCAGAAGAACTCTGCTCTCCAGGAGGAGCTGCTCTTCACAGACTCCCTGCCTGTCAACAAGGGCCTTCTGGAGAAGGGCTTCAAGGACATCCCTCTGCTCTACCTGAAAGGAATGGTGTACATGGTGCAAGCCCTGAGGCAGTCTTTCCAAGAGCAGGAAGACCGTCGGACGTGGGATCATAAACCTGTGGCTATGGCAGCCTCTTTTGAGGATGGCCTGTACATGCAGAGTGTGGTAGAGGCCATCAAGAAATCCAGTAGGTCAGGTGAGTGGGAGACTGTGGAGGTGATGACTGAGGAACCAGATGCCAACCAAAACCTCTGTGAGGCGCTTCAAAGAAATAACTTATGAACATTCCTACCTTGGAAAATACTACTTCTGGCTGTAATGTAAAAAAACACGGTTTTTAAGATATGTAGATTCTTATTTAATAGCCTGAGTTTCTTGTTTTTTTTTTAAACATGTAAAATATGTTCTCATAGGAACAGTTCTGGTTTAAATTGTTTGAAGAGTTTTAAATGTTTCTGTTTTTTGCAAACATTTAATTTTTGTCTTGGAGACTGGTAGGAAAACTTGAATTGCCCTTTGCACTTGCAGTAGCTTAAGTGAATTGTGGGATCTCTGCCATTGCGTGGCTTGGAAATGAGACACAACCCCTGTTGCACAGGTTGCTGATTTAACCATGAGAGCACATAGAGCAAGATCAGGGAGTATCTGTTGTTCAGATGCCTTTTTCCTGTCTCTTGGAGACTGATTTATGTTTTAATCCTCAGTTTGTAAAATTTTAGAAAAGAGTTCAGTGATGTAACAAGTCTCTGAACTCCTATAGGACAAAAAGTAGAAGGAATGGATTAAAGTTAGCAACATACAGATCAGCCTTTTGGCTTCCTGTATGTGGTGAATGTCTTTCAAATTCATTCAAACTGATGTTTTATTTAAATGATACTATAATTCTTTGTTGTTGGTGTCTTGGCAGGAAAATATTCAGGAAGTCTGTGATGCATTTGAGCTATTCTTCCATATCTGTAGACATTATTCCTTCTACTCAAGAGGCTGCCTGCATCCAGCAGCTGTTTTTCCATAAGCTCAGTGCTTATGTCAGTTGTGTTTACTGCCTGGCAGCACCAGTGCCGTGCCTGTGGGGCCACGTTCTCATTGCTGTGACTGTTACTAAATAAATGCCTCCCTGGGTCATGGGACTGCCACAGTGTCCTGGTAACAAAGTTGTACAGCATGAACCTTTCAGGGCCCTGAAAGTGGAAGGAAGGAGGTATTTCCTACCTCTTGCAGCTCTCTTCATGTGCTGGCTGGGTAACTGTCACACTACACACATGCTGATAGTTGAGAGAACAGGGACTGAACTGCCATGGGTAAAAGTGCTCTGGATCTCAAACACTGGCTGTTAACCCTCTGGGCCAGAACATCTACCCTCCCTCCTGCAGCTGGTGTCCAGTGGAGAGATTTGTTGGCAGATGATGGGTGGAAGTTCATTCCTTTTGAGAAATGTTTCTCTCTGAGGCAGGTATGTGGAAAGGATAGTCTAATTTTACTACATTTGTTTTGTGTACTTGAAAGCTTTTTTTTTTAAACGTATTTCCCACTAAATTGTAACCCTGTGTATTTATGTATATTAACATGCACGCTGCTGTTCCATAAGCTGGACCTTCCTGAAAAGTATCATGTTTTCTACAGAAAATAAAAAGTTGTGTTTGTTGAGGGAATTATCTATGCAGCTGTGTGCTTGTGTTTGATTTGGTCAAGCTAAAACCGTCTTAATAAAAGTGAACAGGAGACTCAGAGCTGGGACTCAGCATCTGGTGAGTCCTTCCCCACTTATTGTAGAAGTTGCCAGAAGACCCCAAGTAAGAAGCAATATCCCTGCAGTATTGATGGGACCACTTTCTTTGCTTGGTGTGTAAATTAGGTATTTACCTTTGGATATTTACTTTCCAGACTGACAGAAACAAGTCTACTGCTGTGCTGTTTTAAAACATGGCTGCTCTTGTGCTCTGCACATTTTCATCTCTACTGTGAGCTGTGTGAAGGAAGTGCATGGTTAGATTGGATATTAGGACAAGGTTCCTTACCCACAAGGTGGTTGGGCACTGGAATTGTCTCCCCAGGGAAGTGGTCATTGCCCACACTTGCCAGAGTTCAGGAAGAGTTTGGGCAACGCTCTGGGAGACACAGGGTGGGATTCTTGGGGCTGTCCTGTGCAGGGCCAGGAGTTGTGCTCAATGATCCTGCCATAGGTGTGAGCATCTACTGCCTGTGGAGTGTGTGTGCTATGTAAAATGGATAACATGTCCTGAGCTCACCTGGCACTCACCACCTTCATTCAGATAAAAGAGCCCTGATTGTTTTCATGCCAGTTTGGGGTCTGTTTTGAAGCTGTCCTGGAACTGAGAACCTTCCTATGTGCCTTTGTCACTAAGTTTGTATTGGGCAGAACAAATCTAAAGCACAGCTCCTCCTCTATGAGAGGAAAGAAGCACAAAACATCTCCGGACGATCCCAGTGAAGCAAGGAGGGTGCTGAGACTGCTGGGTGAGAAAGAGAGATGAGCGGAGAGGTGAGAGGGGGCTCTGTGGGCTGGCTGCAGCCTGGGGCTGCCCTGCTCGGGCACAGCGGGACGGTGACGGCAGGCGCGCCCGTTTGGGCGGAGCGGGTTCCAGCGGGATTGCCCCGTGCAGTCCCGGTGTGTTTAATGCAGATATTGTGCATTACGGACCGGGGGCTCGGTGTCGGGCACAGCCGGCGGTGCCGAGGGAGCAGCGCCGGGGCCCTCGGGGCCGGGCCCGCCCATCCCGGCGGAAGCAGCGGTTGCCGGGGAGCGGCGGGGCCGGGCCGGGCCCTCGGCTGCCGGCGGGCCCAGCCCAGCCCGGCCTCGCGGGGAGCGCTTCTCCGCGGCCTCCCTCGGTGAGTCCTCTCGGGGCGGCCGCGCAGGGCCCTGCCCTGCCCGGGGCCGCCCGCCTGGGCTCGGGAGCGGCGCAGGCCGGGGACGGCGGGAGCCGGGCCGGGAAGCGCCGGGCCCGGGGCAGGGGGAGGCCGCGGGTCCCCAGCACCGCGGGACTGCGCTGCTGGCAGCGCCCCCGAGCCCCGGAGAAGGGAGCCAGGAGCGTTCCCCCGTGCTGTCCGGCTCCGGCGGTGCCCGCTGTCGCTCAGCGGTGCCCGCTCTCAGCACGTGTTGATCTCAGGGCTGGTGTTGCTCTCCCGTGCCAGCCCGGCCGAAGGAGCTGGGGCTGCCACACAAGCTCCGGCCTCAGCACGGGGCTCGTCCGTGCATCCCGGAGGAATCGCACGCGTTGAGGTGAGGCTCCGTGCCCTCCTCTGTGCTTGCCCTCCGGAGTGAGGACTGGGCTGCAGCTCTGTGATCCCCACAGCAATCTCTGCCCACCTTCCAGCGCCGAGCACGGCCCTCGTTCAGCTCCTGCCCCAGCAAGAAATTCCTCTGACTCCCTGGGCAGACTGTCCAAGCTGGCTTTATTCCTAAAAACCTGTTGGTAGGCACCAGCTCCCAGAAATGCAAATGCCAGTGTCACACCTGGCTGTACCTGTCCCTCTGTTTTCAGAGAGACAAAAGGAAAAATGGGTTTTGAGACTGGCAGATGAGGAAGAGCTGGTGGCACCTGGGGAAACTCACGTGGGGAATGATGTTAAAAGGAGAATATTAATCTCTCCCATAGCAGTCAGCAAGGAGAAGGCTTAGGCAGGGACAAAAACCACTGGTAGGTTCACAGCACATTGACCCCTGCTCCTGACTCTCAGTTTTTTGGGAGGAATGGTCTCAGATCCATTGGTGCTGTTTTGGTGCAGCCCTCGGGCGTGGAAGTTATCCTGATGTGACTTTCCATTTCAGCTAAAACTGTTGAGGAAGGAATCAAACATGCAGGACCAGCTGCACGGAGATTAGCCCTTTGATTTGCTGCAGATGACTTGCTCTGCTTATCACAGCTTATCACAACCGTGGGATGTTTTTTCCCATGCTTTTTGCAGAGATTGGCTCATGAAGGCAAGAAGCTGGGCTGGCATCGGCTCTGTGTGTGGTAGCAGCTTCCTGGCCAGGGACCCAGGCACAGTGAAAATGTCATCTGTGGAAAAGAGGGAATGCTTCAAAGTCAGATGCCGAGGGTTCAAGGCTGTGAATGCACCTGCCTGAGGCTTGTCTGTTCCCGTGTTTTGCAGTTACCTTAACTACTATGCTAAAAACAAGCCACAAAAGGAAGCTGTGGTTCTTACAGGCTCAGTTTACCATGGGGATAAGTAGCATTTTTACCACTTGGTCAGCTGCAGCAAAGGGTACAGAGTCGAGTTAATGGTTATTAAACCAGAGAACTGGAGCCTGCATTGCTCGGCTCCTAGGCCAGCATAAAGCCATGTTCTGGTGGAGAAGGGAGCAGCACACTGAGCAGTGTTGAAGTTATTGGGTTACTCCAGCAACTGCTCTGTGCCTCCTGGAGCTGTGCAGGGTGGCTGGGAGCTGGGACTGTTCCCTAGGGAGTCTGCAGGGACAGGAGCAGAGAGGAGTGCACACTTGCATCTGTTTGCCTGGACTTACTCAGCCTGCTTCTGCAGAGTGTGCCTGGATCTCACAGCCTGTGAGTGCATAAATGGTGTGTGTCTGGTGGCAGCAGGTTGGGTACTGCACTGCTGATGTTTAGGTTGCTGATGTGGTGGTGAAGCAGATGCTGTGCTGGGTGCAGGAAATCCCCCAAGAGGGCTGACCCTGTCCCCTCACCCCTCTCCTCTGTGTTCATAACTCCTGCTGTGTTTTCCTGGTGCTTGCTCCAGTGCTTCTCTGGATGTAAAAGTCACGTTCCTTTTGGACAAAAGCTTACATGGGCAGAAAACAAGCTCAGTGAAAGAAGTGACTTGTTTGGTGCAAGGGGAATTGGCTCAGCACAGGACTGTTGGTGCTGCAAAGCTGTCCCAAGAAACAAAGCAGGTGGGAATGGCAGCAGAGGCCATGCAGTCCCTCTTTCAGGAGTGAGCCATGAGGGTCTCCCACTCTGTCCCCTAGCTGGGCCCATGGCCAGCAGGAGCAGAGCAGCAGCTGAGGAAATGCATTCCTGGAAGTCTGGCTGGGCCACTGCTGCTGGGAGCTCGTGTCCCTGTTGTCCCTGCATGGACAAGATGCTCCCTGTTGTAATGAGGCTCTCTGATCTTGCAGGATCCCATGCCAGAGGTGATGTGACTTGCAAATCAGGGAGTGGGTGTCATTTGCAAGCTGCCTGCAGCAGGGCAGGGTGCAGTTGGGATGTGAGGTATAAAATGAGCCTTCCATCCCCCGCCTCCCCTCAGCCTGCCTTTCCTCCTCAGTCCCCCGCAATCATTGTCTGCTGGCACAGGGCTTGATTTCAGCCTGTCATTTTACGTGTAAATCACTGGGGTGGGACCTGAGTTCAGATCAAGATCAGATGTGCGTTTCAAAGCCAGTAGCTGCTCTGGAGTGATCTCATGGTGAAAGCTTTCTTTTTTTTCTTTTCCTCTAGAATAAGAGAGGCTGTTCTGGCTTAGTCGATCCATTATCGAGGAGATTAAATAATACCAAGCCAGCATCCTTTTATCTCTGGCTGAGAGTCTGTGCCTGCTTTTCAGAAACAGCTTTTCCAGAGCAGAGCAGCTGGCCAGAGGTTGCACATGCATGCTGGTGTGCAGCATCAGCACTGCTTGCATTGCCTCTGCCCTTGTGTCCAGGAGATGAATAACAGCATTTTGCTAATGGGTCTCATGTCAACAGGGGTGATTTAGCAGGGAAGACTGCAGTGCATTAGTTGCTATGAGTCAGATTCACTCAGCCTTGCACTGATCCTTTATTGGTTTATAAATTAAACTGCAGATGCTGCGTCCCGTCAGTGCTGGCATGCTGAGGATCCTGAAGGGGTTTCTTCCCGTGGACTTGTCTCAGAAATGTTTAAATGACTGCCTCAGGAGTCAGGGAGGGCAGGTTGTAGCCCCAGCTCTCACAGCAGTGACTCCAGCCAGGCTGCCCTGGCGCCTGTCACAGTTGTGGTGTGGCTGTGATGAGGCTCTTGTGGCACCTGCTGAGAGCTCATCAGCAGTGTGTGCCTGCTGGGTGGCACCTGCAGGCTCGTGCTCTGAGCTCTGCGTTTGTTGTAAGTGTAAAAATGCTGTCCAGGAGGTCTTGGTGAGCAGTGCAGGGAAATTGATGCTGGCTGCTCCTGGTGGAGGGATCTGTGCTTCTGTCATGGAGAGAAGCAACAGGGACCCTGTGGGCCAGGGCAGGGGCTTGTGGCTCTGTCTGCTTTGAAAAGTACTTCAGAAATTAAAAATGTTTTTCTCTGTTCTCTCCAAGACCTGAGAAACCATCTGGGCTCTTCCCCAGAAATCCAGTCTTTGGCCCACATGGTACTGGAGGGAAATATTTTGTCTTTTTATGAAGTGTTTGTCCTTCTGAGGGTCAGCCCCAGCCTGCTCAGGGGTGTGACAGCACAGGTGTGTTCTCAGGGAGGATATGGCCATGTGGGGCAGGAGCTCCACCTTCCTCTGGACAAATTGTGTTTGAACCACATTTCGAGGGAGCTCAGGTACAGGATAATTCAAATCTCACTCTAAAAGCTGTCAGATGATGGCCAGTTACCTCATGTTTCCTGTTCACTCCTTCTGTGTCTGTATTCAGCGTTTCCAAATGGGAGAAAAAAGCCACAAAGGATTTTTTGTACTGAAGGTACCAATATTACACCAACTGTGGGCATTTTCAGCACTGGTTAAAACACTGACCCACAGTAGGAACAGGGCTGCTGGATCCTTCACCTGCATAGAGTCCAATTTGGGGTGGTTTGTACCTGCAGGACATCTCTGGAGCTGGGGGTGAGGTGTCAAATGAAAGTTAGAAATTCCCCTATACATACATACATACATATATATATATAAAATCAAATATACATATTATAAATTTATATATATTTATGTTTATATATATATATTTATGTGTATATATATATTAAATGTAGCTTTCCAGTGGCTCAGTGAGCCCTGCTCATTTCTGGTGGTTGTTTTCTGTGGCAGAGGCAGAGCACTGTGTGGCAGGATGTGTGAAGGGCCATCCAGGATTTCTGGACCCATTCCTCCAGACCCAGGGCTCTTCCCAGAGTATTACAAACGGCCCCTCTCAGGTGAGTCCTTGGTGCTTGGTACAGGTTTGGGGCTTTGTGCTTTGGTGTGACACAGCATGGTGTCCTCAACAGTCTCTATTCACTCTGGTGAAGGTGCTTCTGGTGGTGATCCTAAAGTATTTTGTACAGCTGGTTGAAAGATGGGAAGGCATAAGGCAGAGGTGAAGAGGGGGTCATCACGTTGTTGGTGGGCTGTGGGTGCAGAAAACTGAGGTAAGCTCATTTCCTGACAAGGTTCTCTTTCTTTCCCTGCAGCTCGAGGGAGGCTGGAGGGGAATGCTCAGAGGCTGGTTTTGACCTCCAGCCCCCTGGACCCCGTCCCCAGCCCCTGCCTGGCTCTGGGCAGTGCCCAGCCAGCCCCTCGTGTCCGCCCCAGCGGGAAGGAGTTCCTGGAGAGGGGACAGAAGGGGACCCTCAGCCTCCTGCTGCAGCTCCAGGGCATCTCCCTTGATGGGGCAGTGCCAGCCAAGAGTAAGTACAGCCAAACCACTGCTGCCTTCAGTTGCCTTTGGGGCCAGGCATGAAGCATTTGGGGTGGGTTCCCAGGATCTGTGCCTGAGGAGAGCCTGAGCTCCACAGGGCTGGTCACTCCATCTGCAGCTTTGGGCCTGGCTGTGGAGTCACCTCTGCTGGAGCCAGTGATGTTTTGGCTCCAGTTTCAGTTTTAGAATGGGAAGAGGGACTTGAAAAAAGGTGCAAAAATTAGGACTTCTTTACAGTCAAGTTTCTATATGGATCAAACAAAACCTTGATGTATTGAGGATGTTTAACATGGTGAGTTCCTAGTTGGAGAAGCCAGGAAGGATTTGGGAAGGGTGTCTGTATGTGGATGTGAGAACAGCTTTGCAGAAGATGTCCCCTTCTCCAGGGCAGGGATGTCACCCAGAATACATTCAGAGGTCCAGGAAGGAGATAAGGTTGAGCCCTGTGTGTCATTTTAATTTATTTCATGTGCTGGCATTGCCCTGAGCTGGTGCCAGTGTGGTAGATGCCACAACTGCTGTGCCCAAGCACAGATGAGCATCTGGCTATGTCAGCTGAGCTGTTCCCTGCCTTGGAGAGCCCAAGGAAGGATAATTTTTGATTCAAAACCAAAACAAAACACAGTCCTAATCCATAATCTTGGTTGTGTCAATGTGGGACAATGTCTTGAAACCAGGCACAGGGCAAGCTCAAGGCTGTGCAGCCCTGTCTACTTCAGAAACACCTTGTGAGCTGAGTTGGGAATGGGCCTTGCTCTTGAGAGGGACTGGAATGGTCCATACTGGGACAAGAGGAGAACAGGGGAGTCTGTGGACACCAGCAGTGAGCACAGACCTGTTCTGTGCTCACCTGGGCAGGGTGGGATCCCCTGGCAAAGGAATCAATCTGAGAGTGGAGTGTGCATCTCAGGGGCAGGAGCAGACATGGTCTGGTCTGCAGGAGAGGGAAGGGCTTGCTGGGTCTCTTGGCTCTTGGAGCAGTTTTGGGAGGGATCTGTGGCAGTGTCTGGGAGGTGAAGGTGTGTCTCCCCTTGCTGAGCAGGGAAAGAGGCCAAGGACTACGAGAAGGAAAATGTGAGGAGGATAAAGGAGATTCAGAGGAAGTGCAAGGAGAAGGAGAGAGCCCAGGAGCACAGCCAGCCCAAGCCTGTGAAAGCTCTCTGGAAATCCCAGAAATATGAAAATGTGGAGTCAAAGGTGAAGGCCAAACTGCAGGTTGGTATCTGTAGAGGAGCTCTCAAACTCTCCAGACTTGGGGAACAGTGGGATGATGGAGACAGGGGGGTCCTGGAGCCTGCAGGGTCTGGGGGCATCTCAGTGCTGAGGCACAGTGGGCAGGTGTGGCAGTGGGGCAGTGAGTGAGAGTGTGTGGTTTGGGTCCAGGCAGTGATTGCTGCCATAATCCCTGTCCTGCTTCCCCCTCATAGCTGAATTTCCTGCCAGGGGATGCTCCCATCTGGCTTTTCAGCTTCCCCATGTTTGGGGCAGCACTTTTTTGGGGTTTGTGCCAACAGGCTGTGGTGTTTTACCCAGAGGTAAGGTCAGCAGGCTGCACTGAGCCTCTGTCCAACTATTCCCACCCTGTGGATACACAGTGGGCAGTGTGTTCCATGTGTGAGCATCTTCCCCAAATGATTGTCCTGGTGAATAACTGTGAGATTCACATTCTCTGAACAGAGAGAGATAATTTTCTCTCTCAGGTTCAGAGAAAGTGAATCCCACAAATGACCACTGCTCTGAGGGGCACACAGAAATCTCCAGGCAGTCAGGGTTGAGGCCTCAGAGATCAGCACAGCCTCTGAGGGTGCTGAGTTGGAGCCTTTAAGTTCCTCCTTATCTCTGCATTGCTTTCTTTTCATCTGTAGCCAGCTTTCAATGCTGAAATGATATGTATTGATAACAACTATCAAAATTGACAGGATGATTCCCAAGTCAGTGGTTCCAAGTGCTGTGTCCCTTTTCCAGATGTGTCACCAACCTGTTTGGTATCTGTGACCCTTCCACACATGGGAGCAAACCCACGAGTGCTTCAAGAACACAAGCCCACGCTCCTGTTTGACAAATCCTCTGGGTTAGAGGCAGATTGAGCTCATTTCTGCCTTTGTTGTGGGGAAGGGGGGTGGTCTCTGCGCAGGCAGTTCTGCGTGGTGCGTTCCCTGTGCTCTGTGTGCTCCTCCAGAGGCCCTGGCACTGACTCATGATGCTTTAACTGTTGCTGGGGCTCTCCTGGAGCTGAGGTGTTCCCTGTGAAGGATCTCCATCTTCTGTGGAGCTGCTGCTGCTGCTCAGAGTTTCAGTTGATTCTGCTGGGTCTGGATGACTCATGCAGAGTTTTTTCTCTCTCTCCTGCCCCTGAGGCTGTTAGCTGTAGCAGTTGTCTTGGGAAGGGTTCTGGCAGTCCCAGTGCCCTGTGGAGGGAGATGGGGCAAGCTGTGCTCTGTGCTCCTGAGGTCACAGACTCAACTTTGAGCCAGCTGTGCCAGGTGAAGGTAATTCTCATTAACTTATCAGAGAGATCCAGATTTGTTGAAACAAGACTGATCATTTTTGGAGCATGAGCAGTCTGTGCAGTGCTGAGGGCAATCCCATACCCTGCTCCTCACACCAATCCCACCAGTGTGGCTGCCCAGTCCCACCCTGTCTGCAGCTCTGCCCAGCTGAATGGGCCAAGCAAGAGGAAATCTTGCCCAGGGAGCTGCAGTTCAGACCTTGGGTATTTGTGAGGATCTGGGGTGGCCCTGTGCAGTTCCCATCACTCCAAGGGCAGAGCAGAGCCCCAGCTGCATTTTTCATAGGGTCACCCACTTGCCACAGTGTCAACTTTCAGTTCTCAGGGTTTGTTTGCAAACAAGGCTGTCTGGGATAGTCCCAGACCACCTGCTAGACATCAAGTACTGTCACCCTGTGCCACAGCCTTTGAAGATGCCCCTCAGATGCAATTCCACCAGACTCCTTCACTCTCTGCTCCTTTTTCTTTCTGGAGTGATACAAGCACAGATTTGAGGTGCTGAGCAGAGCAGCATTTGAGAACAGCACCTCAGCAGGCAGCCTGCTTGATCCAAATTTGCTTCTGCAGAGTTCCCCCCATTTCTTAGCCATTCATTCTGTGGCCAGGTCTGACCTGTTGCTGTTTGTTGGCCTTTGCTGGCTGATCACAGATTCTCTTCCCCCAAGAATTTCTGCAGGCCGTGGCAGAAGGTGTGTGCTGTCGTGTCCCTGCTGCAAACCTGTGCTGAGCTCCTGCTTCACCACCCAAACGGGGCTGAGAGGGTTTTTCTTTGCCCCAGCCTCCCTCCACTGGTGGATCTTTCCTTGCCTTTCCCAGGAGACCTCTCCACCTGCCAATCCCGAGGCTGTGAATTTCCTGAGGGCGTATTCCCGCTGTGGCTCTGGGATCAAGCCATGCAGACCCCTGTCCCCAAGGCCTGCCAGGGCAAAAGCAGGAGCAGACACAGAGGCTCCAGAGGCACAGGGTGCTGAAACCAAGGTGAGTTACACACTGACTGCATCCATCCATCCCAGGCATTTCTGGCATGGAAAATCCATTCTTCTAGAGTGTTGGGGCAGATGTGCTGCATGAGTTGGGAGATGTGTAAATGCTGTTCCTGGCTGAAGGGAAGGAGCAGGGTCCTGGTCACTGGGGTGGTGAGATGGATATTCAGGGACTCAATTCTAGCTTCATCCTCACTCATAGTTCGGGAGCTCATGAAGTTCCCTGTGAAAATTCCACCTCCTCATGCCAGCAATCTCAAATCTGCCCTTCCAAGGGCTTTGCAGGAGGTCTTGGGGTTTTGAAGGCTGTTCCCATTGTAATCAAAGGAACTGTGGCTTCTGGATGTTAGATAAAAATTTGGGAAATGAGTGTGTGTTTTAGTAAGGAGAGTTAAATCAGCATTAGTAGTTAAACCTTTCAAGTAGTCTGTTTGGGAGGTCCTAAACAGCTCCATGACTCATGTCCTTTTCCCTTGGCAATTGTGAGATTGTCAGTTTGTTGGTTCCTAAATGCCATGAACGACTTAATTAAACAGGACATGATTTACAAAGGAGGAGACCAGGGAAATCTTAAATGCAAACACAGCCACCTTCTCCACTGTTTTGTCCAGCAGAGGAGCTGTGGTGGAGTTGCTGTTTCTGGGGAAGTGCCCAAGCAGCAAAGTTCCTGCTCTGCCAGGGGTTCTGTTGCATTTCTTGGTGAGCTCCCAACCTGTTTTTCCTCTGCCCTCAAAATGCTTCATGGGGACTACATCAAGCCTGAGGTTTTTTTGTCTTTCTGGCTTTTAAGGCATGTGGTCATCTTGGGGACCTTATAGAGGTCAGGATTAGGCTTGGCTTTAGGTGCCTGCCTTCCCAACCATGGCCACAGCTCCTGCCTGAGACAGGCTGTGCCGAGGGTCCGCCTGTCCTGCCGTCACACAATCCATGACCTTGTGTGCTGCATTTCTGCTTTCCCCTTGCATGGCCAGTGTCAGCTGGCTGTGTGCCTGTGCCCAACCTGCCCCTGATGCCTGGCTCTCTGTTTTTGCAGCTGCAGGTGGAGGGCAGGAGCGTTGACTTCATCAGGCACAACGCGTGCAGCGCCAAGCGGGCGCCGCTGCGCCGCTCGCAGTCCCTGCAGGCGCTGGCGCAGCTGCTGCAGCACCGGCAGCAGGAGCAGGAGCAGTACAACGCCACGCAAAAGGGACACGTCCCCCAGTAGTAAGTGTGCCCCTCTCTGCTCCACGGGACTGGGACAGGCTTAATGCATCCCCTGGGTGTGCCTGGAGAGATGGGCTGGGCATAGAGGTGCTCTTGCAATGTGCAGCAGTGCCTTTTTCTGGGACTGGGAAGTAAACGCTGTCCCTGCTGCTTTCTTGGCTTAACCAGCATCCCAGTGTGACAGGGCTCAGAGGGAGTTTTGTCTCCTCCTCCCTTGCTTGCTGTTGTACAATGATGCTGATATGGGGAAGCTCTGTGTGCCTTGAGAAATGTGCTCCTGCCCCTTTGTAGGCTTTGTTCCATGTAATGTAGCTTTGGCATGGAGAGGTCTGGGTTTAGAGAGGCAGAGAGCTCACTCTGCCTCACAGGTGTTCATCCTTGGGCCTGGCTTCTGAGGAACATCCAGCTAGTGCTGTGCATTTTGGGGCTCTGCATGAAAAACAGACCCTGTCCTAGGTCGACTGTGGTGCCAGTCCTTTGGCTGTGCTGTCCTCTGCCAGCATCCCTGGCTGTGAGCTGCTGTCTGACTTCATTCTGCCATTGACCCACAGATGGTTTGGCGAGGACTCAGTGAGCCAGAAAGGAGGAGCAGCAGCCCTTGTCTCCAAGGAGCACTGTTGGCCTGAGTGCATCTCTGCCCACAGCCCTTTGTGCCTGTGGAGCACATTTGCTGTTCCACACATGTGCTTTATACACAGTGTATCCCCCACCATGGGGGTGTGTGGCTCCCTGGGCTCCTCAGCCAGTGACACGGAACCTGGTGGGGTTTGAAGGGCACATTCCTGGCCACATCTGCCTGTGCCAGATGTGCTGACACCTCTCTCCTTTGCCCCCAGCCTGCTGGAGAGGAAGGAGCTGTGGCGCAGGCAGGCGGAGGAGCGGCTGCGGAACCTGCCCGACCCCGACACCCCCCCTGGGCACACCCTGATGCCTGAGGGACAGCGCCTCGAGACCCTCAGCAACCTCAAACAGAGTAAGAGGGAAAAGACAGTGAGTCCAGCTCAGAAAAACAAACAGTCCCAGGCAGGATAATGGAGAAGAGACACAGGGACACATTCCTGCCACTTGGAGAGGTGCCTGGATTAGGGCATATATAGGCAGAGTGTGAGCTGGATGCATGGAAAGAGGAATCAGTGTCCTGCAGGTTACAGGACTGGCTCTGGAGCACACTTGTCCACTGGACTTGATGTCAGGGTTGCTATTGCTCCTAAAATCTTAGAAAAATTTTGGCTGGAAGGGACCTTCAGAGGTGTCTCATCCAATCCTTGGTTCTCAAAGCTGGAGCAGGTGCCTCAGGTCTTCATCTAGCTGAGGTTTAAATAGAAGGATTCTAGGTCCTTGTTCCAGTGCTGCCATTGTGTTCATAGCTCTAGGAAAAGGATGGATTTCTTTGCTTTTCAACTTACACAACCTTTTTTCCCCTCTTTTTACAGGCCAGGAGCAGCTGGTGAAGGACCTGGTTCTGCTGCCCATGCGTGGGGACAGCCTCCGGATGCAGAAGAGGCGGGTGGAGCTCGAGAGGAAGCTCTCCCAGATAGACGAGGCAATCAAAATTTTCTCAAGGCCAAAAGTCTTCATCAAGTTGGACTCCTGAGCTGGTGGGGCCAGGTGTGCTGTGCTGCTCTGCCTGAACATCCTTTGTTACTGGGCAGGAATGGACATCATGTTTTGGGAGGGAAGGAGAGGAAGCCAAGTTCCAGACCCTGGGCCCATGCAGGTGCCCATAACAGTGTCCAGTGCACAGCTGGCATCTCCTGCTCACCTTTCAGTGCTGTGTCTTGTCCACAGAAAAGGGAGGAAGATGCCCTAATAAAGGCCCTGCTCAGTGGTCTGGGGAGCAGTTGTCTCTGCTGCTTGGCTTCTCACAGATCAGCTCTCTGCTCTGGGTCTGTGGCATCACTTCTACTTTCCCTTTTTTTCCTACTTCTAGAAACTGGTAGGAGGTCTCTTGTGCTGCTGCCTGTGGTATTCCTAGTCATTCTCTTTCTCCTGAGCTGGACCATGGTCATGGCTCATCCTGAGCACCTGAGAGCTCAGGGGAACAGCTTGGGGACAAGAAGGAGGCACAGAGCTTCAGTGTTCTCTGCCCAGGGAAGGGCTGAGCTGTCAGGAGGGTCTGGTCGGATGTCTGGAGAAGTCTTTGTTGTCTGTGGAGCTGGAGATACTCCAATAAACCATCATTTCCATCTTGCAGTGTGTGTGCAGCTCCCAGTGGGCCCAGCAGGGCCTGGGAGTGGTGTGGGCAGCAAAACCATCAGTGCAGGCAGGGGATCATGGACTGGAGAATGTGCAAAATCCTGCTGGATCTCCATCCAGGCTGGCAGGACAGGGCTGGAAGGTGCCATCACGTAGGTGAGCTCTCTGCTGCCTTACCTTCAGATGCCATGCAGGAACCTTGCAGACCTTTTCAGGGATTTGCTGCATGAAGCAAAGAAGCTGTGAGGGATGGCTGGAGGGCTTGGTGCATCTCCTGCTCAGCAGAGGCACAGTGCCACAGCTTGGAGCCACATCCAGCTGAATTAGCAGAATCTCCAAGGGGGGCTTGCCCTGATCACCTTGCTGGGGCTCTGTCTGCAGACAGTGCTGCCCTCAGGGGGGGAGCACTTTTACCCCTGAAATCCCATCAGGTTTTCCCTTCTTGCAGCTTGTGCTGTTGCTCCATCTCCATTTGCTACACAGGGTGGATTTGCTACTGTGTGTGGATTTTCCAAGCAGCTGCCTTTTTGCAGGGGCTGCTCCATCCTGGCCAGGATTTTGTGGGGTGGGGATATTGTGGAGTATCCTATGCCTGTGCCACCTGGCACACTGCAGTGCCCTGGGATGTCAGGGCTGAGGCTGCTGCCAAGGGGTGGGGAATATTTTGGCACTCGAGGGCTGGAGGAGGTGAGATGCCAACTGGAAAATCACCTCATGTGCCCCTGGGGCCACCTCAGGGCAAACCCCAGGCAGGCTGAGCCGGCTGGGTGAGAGTGGCTGGGGGCCATAGGCACAGCCCCTGGGCACCTCCCTGCCCCAAACCAGCCTGGGCTAACCAGCCCTGCTGCCAGATCTGCCTCTGCTCTGTCTGGGCCCTGGCTGTGTGCCATGAGTGTCCTCAGCCCTTGGTGCACTCCCAGCCTGCCCTGGCCTCAGGCTCTGAACAGAGAGTGGTGCTGGCTTTTCAGACCCTGAGAGCTGCAGGGTTTCCTCCTTGCCAGTCCCACCACAAGCCCTTGGCAGCAGTGAGTGCCACCATCAGCTTGGCACTTTTGGGAGAGGGACTGAGGGTGCTGGGAGCTCCAGCAGAGCAGGGGCAGGTGTGGACCCCCCTTGCCCTGAGCTTGGGGCTGAAGGAGGAGGATGGGGCTGCACTGTCCCCAGCAGCCTTAGCAGGGCTGAGTGACAGCCAAGGTGCTGCTGCCAGGCCAGGTGTCCCCTGCATTAGTGAGAGCCCTGCAGCAGGGACAAGGTGGGAATGGGGGGACCAAGCAAGGCTGACTGCATCAGGCCATCAGCTGCCCAAAACAGCCTGGACATGTGTCCTGGGGCAGGCACAATGAGTCTCAGTGGGGTCACCCAGCACAGCAGCAAAGGTCGAGGCCACAGCCCCCAGGCACTGCCTTCTGTGCACAGGGCTGGGGAACCCACCCACTGTCCCCCTCCTCCCTGCAGTGACATCAACCAGGGACAAGCATGGTGCTTTCTAGAAAAAGTTTTACTGTCCATTGCAATATATTAATGATGCATATTTCAATAAAACAATTAAAAACCCCTGCTTGCTTGGAAGAGGAGGCAAGGGCGCTCAGAGGGGCAGTGCCCAGCTCGAGTGGGTCCCACAGTGGGGCTCCTGGGGTCACAGGGGGTGGGAGAAGGCAGAGGGCAGCCCCTCTCCACCCCTGCCCGCTGGCCACATCATCACCCTGGTGTCCACATCCAGATCAGCAGAACCCCATCACGGGCCCCTGTGGCTATAGGGTGAGGAGGGTGCCATCCTCCCGTGCGCTGCCCCTGCCAGGGCTGCCGTCGTGGCTGCCCAGGGACTGCAGGGAGCCCCGTGAGCTGTGTGGGGACAGGCTCCTCCGCAGGGCTCCGTCAGCGGGGCCCCCGTTGGGGCAGCCCCCGGGGATGTAGTGCGAGGCGCTGTCGCTCTCGATGACCAGGTCTCCCTCCTCGTCGCTCTCGGCCGTGCTGTAGTTGCTCAGGTACTGCGAGGCCGGGCTGGGGGTCTGCTGGCTGGGGGTGCTGTCCGTGGACACGCCGGAGCTGCCCGAGGCCTTGCTGCTGCGGATGACGTTGTTGCGCTGGTTGGCCGGCTTGACGGTGATGATCAGGTTGTGGCTGTTGGCCACCATCATGTCCGTCACCTGGTCCAGCGACTTGCCGGCCACGTCGATGCCGTTCACCTCGAGGATCTCGTCGCTGACCGCCAGCAGCCCCGTGCTCTCGGCCAGGCCGCCCTTCACCAGGCGGGAGATGAAGATGCCGGGCACCTTCTCGACGCCCTGCGGGGCCACGCGCACGCTGACGCCGTCGCGGATGTAGAAGCCCAGCGGTTTGTCGGAGCCGTGCTTGTGCAGCCGCACGCGCCGGTGCGTCTCGGGCAGGATGTCCACGTCGATGATGGAGGAGATCTGGCGGAAGTCCTGGGGCATCCCGATCAGCAGGTGAGGCTTGGCCCGGTAGTGCGCTGGCCGCAGCAGCCCCTTCTTCTTCCGCTGCAGGGAGTTGGAGGCGAAGACGCTGGCGTCAGACTCTGCTGTAGGGAGCCAGGGAGGGAGGACACGGGTCAGGCGCTGCTGTGGCTGCTGGGGATGTGAGCACCCGCCCTTGGCTCCAGGTGCTGGGGCAGTGCTCAGCACAAGGGCCCTGCTCACAGCTCTCACTGCCTTTTTCTACCCGCATCATCAGCCTGGCTCTCCCTGCAGCCTGTCTCCGCTGGGGCCCATCTCCTGGGATTACCCAGCATACACAGGCACACAGGCCAGGATTAGTGGGATCGAGGCAGTGATTCAGCCTTAATCACACTTTAAGCCAAACTCTGCAGTTTAACACTAGAGCTGCCAGCTCTGATGGCCTGGGAGCTGCAGCCATGCCCCAGTTTGGGTTTGGGGAGAGAGGATTCCCCCACATAAGTGTGCTGTGGTGGCAACCAACTCCCTTAGGGAGAGTCCAAGCCCAGGAGACAGCACCAGAGTCCTCAGCCCCACCAGGGCAGGGCTATTGCTGGTGTGGGTTGGTGATAGCCACCACTGTGTCCTGCAGAACTCTGCCATTCCCAAGGACAGAGACTCCCCACCTCCTGGAAATTCATCCCAGGGCTGCAGCATCCTGAGAGCCCCTGAATATCCCAGACTGTGATTTGTGCCCATGTCCCTTACTCCACCATCAGGCACCTTCATACAGGGTTTGACTCCCTCCTTCTGGACCATGGCCTGGAGCTGCTCTGTGGGACCCAGCTCCAACCCATCCCTCTTGGCCTCATCCACCAGGCGCTGGGGAGTAGCCCCTGGTTCCTCTCTGGTTTCTCCCCATCTCTTTCCATGGGGGAGCCCAGATCTGGATGCTCCATGGTCAGCACATTCCACACAGTGTCCCCCACCAGCACCTGGACACTGCTGCAGCTGCAGGGCTGCCAGGGATGTCCCCAAGCCCAGGGGACATGGGATTTCTCCCTAGCCAAGCCAGCCTGCCAGGGCTCCTGGTTTATAAATATCTCCCTGCACACACAGCCTTGGCATATTTTTAGCTCGGGGAAGGGTGGCGGAGGCTTTCCCACAGCTATTTCAGCACTCAGCTCCTCTCCAAGGGGCGCAGAGTGGCGGGGCCAGGCAGGTCCAGCAGCCAAGGATGGGCCCCATGGTGGCCCTGGCAATGTCCCACACTTTCCCCTGCCCTTCCAGTGAGCCTTGGCCCAGGTAAGGAGGGGCAGCACCATTGTCCCAGCCAGGCTGCCCTGCAGGGATGCCCTCACCCAACGGGGTGATGGCACTGAGGGGAGCCCAGGTGCAGCCTTTGCTTTTTGCCCTGCTGTGGCAGGACTGGCTGCTGCAGAGCCCACTGCCAGGAGCACACCTGTGTGTGTGCACAGCTCCCTGCACCCGGCGGGGTGAGAGGCTCTGCAGCCACATTCCTCAGCGACCCAGACCGGTTCAACGACAGCCCAGCCTCGGGATGACCTGGATCCATTTTAAATTAGCTATGATTCACCCAGGACTTGCTCCTGGCCTCTCTGCTCACCTCCCTGTGGTGCTGGCAGCCCCAAGGCCCCTTTCCTGCGGGCACAGCTGGGTGCTGGGGCTCCCTGGTGCTGCCTGCCCGCCTTCCTTATCATGCTGCCCATGGAGCCAGGCTCTGCCTGCTCCCTCTGCACACTGTGTGTCTTGGCACAGTCAGCTGGGTCCTCACAGGCTTCTCCAGCAGCTCCTTGGATGGCTCTTGGGAGCAGGAGTGATGGTCCCACTGCAGCCTTGCACCCCCTGCACTGGCTCTCCATGTCACAGCCTGGGTCCCAGCATTGGGCCAGGAGCAGGGGATGGTTCAGTGCTGGCAGTGACAGCCCCTGAGTGCACCATGAGCTCCAGCAGCCTGGATCACTGCTCTGCCAGCCCCCACACCATCAGCCACAGGGGAAACACATGTCCAGGGCATCCCACAGCACCCTGATGCAAAAGCCCAGGAAAACTGACAGAGCAGCCAGGGCTGGCCACCAGCATCACCTCTCACTCAGAGACTTCATACCGCTAACCTGAGCTGGAAACACAGACTCACTCTGGATGCCGTGCTGACCCTGTGGCTCTGGGTCAGGCTCTGGCTCTGTGAACTGCTGACTGATGGTGCTGTGAAAGAGAAAACCTTGGTGCTGCTAAACTGAGTGGAAGGGGACGGGCTTGTTTTCCCTGAAAACAGCAGAAATACTCAGAGTGTTTGTCCCTTGGAGGCTTTTATCCTCACCAGGACACTGCTATCAGGATGCTATCAGGTGTACCTGTGCAAGGAAGTGGTTCCCTGGGAATATGCCACTAAGGTAAGGGCAGGGAGGCACCAAGCCTCTTCCCAACACCACCAGAAATCCAGCAGCACCTGGCACCCTGAGAGCTCTGCCAAAATGATGGCTGCTGCCTCCTCAGGGCGGGAAGCTGGATGGGGCTGCTGGTACAGCACTCACAGGAGCTATACAGGTGTTATCTGGGAGCCCACGCTGGCTTGGCTGGAAAACACAACTTCAAAGGGGTGAATTGCAAGGATCTGCCTTTGCTCACCAGGTCGCACGGGGCTGGGCTGAGGCAGGTGCCCTGGGCTGCCAGGGAGAGCCCTGGCAGGGTTCTGGCAGCCTCCCAGTGCCACCATCACCACATCCATCCACCAAAGCAGTGGCTGGAGGGAGTGTGACCAGCCAGGCCCTGCTGGCACAGCCCAAAGGTGGAACCAGCAGTACTGCAGGTTGTGGCTCATCTCTCTTGGTAGGAGGACACATCCAGTGCCCCGCTTACCCTTCTTCTGGATGATGACCCTGAGGAGGGGGTTGGCAGAGGACAGGGCTTTGTGGTAGTTGTCGTCGTTGTTGATGGGCAGGAGGTCCCCGTGGATGTCTGTGTAGCCCAGGAGCACATCCACCCGCGGGATCTGGTGCACTGTCTGCAGCAGCTGGTAGAAGTCCTGGAAGCTGCCGGCGCTGGAGCGCTTCATGGCAAAGCGGCGAAATTCAGCGTCAAACTGCAGGGGAGGATGAGGAAGAGGAGGAAGAGGGTGACCCTGGGCAGGGCTGGCCCTGATGCAGGCAGGGCATCACACAGAGCTGCCCCGGGGCAGGCAGAGCCGGTCAGGAGGAGCCCGTCCCAAGAACAAAGTAAGAGGAGGGAAGCCGTTTTTGTGCCCAAACGCTGAAGCGATGGGGCAGAGATGGCCCCGCGGTGGAGGAAGGACCCTCTGGCCGTACCACCAACCGTGGCAGACCCCGCGCTGCCGGGAGCCCTTCCCTGCGACACGGGCGCTGCCGTAGCACCTGGTGAGCAACAGCGCTAATTAATGCCTCCTTCCGTCACGACGAACGGGAAGCCAATTAAGAACAGGCTGAGGAGCGCTGCGAGGATCGCGCTGCCCGGGGGGGGTCACACCCCAGCTGCCGGGGCAGGCGGTGCCACCACGTCCTGGGAGGGAGGGCACCCTGCACCCTGCCGGGGGTCCTGAGCAGGCAGTGCACAGCTGGATAAGGGTGCACAGCTGGATAAGGGTGCAGAAAGGGAGTGCACGCAGCTGGGTGAGCACTCCAGGGATGGGTGGATGGGCACAGGTGGACGAAGGTGCATGTCTGAGTGACCGCACACATCTGGGCAAGGGTGTGCCAGGTGAGCGCATATCTGGGTGAGCAGACACGTCTGCGGGAGACCACAGCCGGGCGAGCGCACAGTCATGCAGGTGTGCACATCTGGATGCGCGACAGGGGCTCGTCCCTTGCTGGGGGCGCACATCTGGGTGATGGCACAGCCGGGGATGAGCCTGCCTTGGCGAGCACGCACATCTGGGGGAGTGCACATCTGGGCGAGGTGTGTGTCGCCGGGGTGACCGCGCACCCCGCACCGCCGCACCGCCGGGGCCGCCTCGCACACCGGGACTGCCGGAACGGCGCACCGGCGCCCTGCGCATCTGGCGAACGCTCCGCCGCGGCGTTCCCACGGCCGCACCGAGCGAGCCCGCGGCCCGGCAGAGCCCACGGTGGCGGGACGCCGCGGCCGCCGGGCCGGGCTGCGCTCGAGGAGGCTCCGGGCAGCGCCGCCGCAGCGCGGGGAGCGGAGAGCCCGCCCGGCCTGGCTCCAGCGCCGCTCCCCGGTGCGCGGTGCCACCCCACGTGTGCCGCCCGACGCGGGGGCGACGCGCTCGGTCGTGACCCGGCGGAACCGGCGCGGGCATCAGCATCGGCATCCCCGGCGCCGTCCCCGGCGGGCGCTTACCTTGCTCTTGACCTCTATGACGGGCTCGGCGGAGCGCGCCGGCGTGCGGTGGTGCTTGGCCATGGTGCGGGCCGGGCCGGGCCGCGGGGCCGCGCCGCCACCGCCGCTCCCGCGGCCACGGGGGATTTTCACCGGCCATGACGTCACCGGCGGGCAGGCCCGGCGCCGCCGCGCCATTGGCCCAGGCGGGGCGGGGGGCGGGGCCGGACGGCTGCTGACAACGTCGCCGTGGAAACGGGGGTGGGGACGGGACCGGCAGGACCCCCATCCTCATCCCGGTTCCCAAGCCCGGCTCCATCCCCATCCCCTCCGTGTCCGTCTACCCGAGCACGGCTCCGCTCCCCCTCCGGCCGCCGCCTCGCCGGGACGGCACCGGCACCGCGCCGCTAACCTCGGGCTGTCAGGAACATCATTAGCGACACATTAAACACAACAGCGGCCCCTCTCTAGGGACGCCGAGCTCGGGCAGGCGGCCAGCATCCTCACGGAATCCCCGCGAGTGTCACCGGTGGAAGCCTCGGCCCCGCCCGGGAATATCCCTGCATTCCTCCAGGCTGGCAGAGGGCTTCCCATGCCACAGATTTGGTGGCCTTTGGCACAGGCAACCCTGGTAGCAGGGCATGTTTTCCAGCTGTGTCCCTCATTCCCCACCTCCTGGTTCGTTCTGGCTTTTCTCCCTTGTCTGGCAGGGAAGTTTCATGTTGCTCCAGAGCAGCGTGGGCCACGGAAGGTTCATTGTTTTGGGGATGATTTGCCGTAGTGAGCAGTGGAACAGCTGAGCGAGGGGAGGGAAACTGACCGAGTTCACCGGGTGTGCTGCAAAGCCTCGGCGTGCCTGTCCCACACCAGGCTGCCAGGATGTGCAGGCACAGCACATCTCCTCGGTGCTGCCAGGCTGTGTCCACAGGTGATGCCCGTGGGATGTCTCTGGCAGCACTGGCTCTGCTCGGGCACAGAGACACGCGGGGACAGCCAGAGAACCCCCTCCCTGCAGACCCCACTGCAGGGCAGCTCTGCCAGCGATGCCAGAGCACACTGTGAGCTCCCTCCTGCCAGCACCAGGGTCACCAGCCCCAGAGCCTGAACAAAACCAGACTCTGAGGAATTTTGGAGCCAAAGGGGCCATGACAGCAGCACCATGAAACTGTTTTTAAAGCCAGACACCCAATGAGCACAGTGCTTCTGACAGAATAAACATATCGAACCAAGCCCAGACAATCAGCTTGGCTTGTCTGGATTCTGCTGCCCTTTGATCCTTGCTCTGTCCTGGCCCAGGGAGCAACTTCTGGTCAGGACAAAATTGCATCACACCCCGGCATCCCTGCAGCACCAGGCCTGTGTTAGCTGCTCTCAGGCTTGTCCCTTATGTCACTGTGCCTGGGTGAGCAAAGGAGCACACCAGGCTGTGAGACCATGGGGCATCTCATGTGCTGGCAAATTCTCCTCTGGCTGTTCCTGCTGTGCCAGGAGATTGCCATGCCATGAAAACCAGCCTGACCACAAACAGAGCCGTAAACTCATCAGCAATACCCACTCAGCCCCCCCAGTTTACTTTGTTGTTTTGTTTGTTTTTTTTTTTTTTTTAACAGAGTAATTGTGTTGAGTTCAGAGAGATAATCCTGATTTAATCCATGGTTAATATTTACGCAGGTGACAAAAGCAGCTTGCAGCCCTTCATCTCCAATTTTGGTAAATTGGAGTTAATTGTTCAGCAGGACAGTGGGGTGATGTGCTGGTCACACCTTCTGGTTCGTGATGTGACCCCTTATCTGCTGCCACAGAGTGAGCTAAGCTAAGCAGACACTATCAGGGAAGTGTTTGTTTTGCCTCGGTCCCAGGAGCTCTGAATCAGCCTCTGGAGCAGGAGCATGTGCTACCTGATGTCCAGATGTGTCCCCTGACTCCAAATCCACCAGTTCTTGGCTGCTGTGGGTGAGGGCAGCGAGGGCCTGGCTCTCTGGTGGGTCCAGCACCCCCAGACATGGAGGGGGGGTGCTGAGGTTCAGCATTCAGGTGCCTCAGGAGGTTGTTCCTCCAGCCCCTGCTCCAAGCCAGGGCAGTGCTGGATTTAGGTTTGTCCAGTGAGCAGGCATTTTCCCCAGCAATGGCTCAGACATGGAATGAGCAGAACTCAGCTGAGTTCTGCCCCTCTTGTCTGTGATGAAGGAGGAGCACAGGAGCCTGAACTCGAGGCAGGATCGGCGCTGTGGCTACAGCTGCACAGCTGGTCCACGGGCCAGCAACAGCACAGGGAGTCCCAGATAAAACACACAGTGCCTGATCCTGGTTTCACTCCAACACCTGCACAGCCTTACCCTGGCCCTGCCACCCACGGGAACTCACTTGGTGCTCTGAACAAAGGCTGCAGCCAAGCAAGCAGCAAAGTCACCTTGACTTTGGCAATGGCAAGGGGGGCCCTGGACACTGCGTTTGTCAGCAGGAGCTGAGGGATGGGGATCACGATCTGTGCTGATGGAGCAAGACCAGCAGCAAACAGCTCTGGCCGTGTCTCCTCGGGCTGCTGGGACACAGAGCAGGAGTCAGGGAGGCAAAGCCCACCTGGGCATTGAGCCCTCGCAGGGACAGTAGGGACAGAGCAGGCAGGAGCGCAGCCTCATCCTTGTTGTGGGGTGGATACGAGAGGGGAATGGGCTCTGATGGAACTCTCCACCCTCACAAGGAGTACCCAGGCAGCTGCGGGGGCTTCACCCGGCCAGAGCCAGGCTCAGCTCAGTTCTGCGCGGTTCTGTGCTCTCGGCTTCCAGGGCAGCGCTGCCCCCGGCTCGGCTCTGACCCGGGAGCCGCGGGGTGATGCATCCCCGTGGCAGAGCGGCTTTCCTGCTTGCAAAATCTCCTCTTGGCTGCACACTCATCCGTGCCTTTGGGCAACAGGTCTGGCTGCCAAGGAACACCAAGGAGCAGCTCCTGAAGCACGCACAGTAAATACCTGGCGCCGAGATAAACCCGACGTTCCTACAGCTTTGTTTGGAAGGACGCGAAAACCCCCTCCTGGTGCATCGGGATCATTACCACGGGCTTTTTACGGGAAGATGGGCAAGAGGAGGAGCGCTCAGAAGCTGCTGGTCCACATTTTTATGACTTTTTAATTTTTTTTTTTAGCAAAATGTCATGAATTATTAACTTTCCCCAGCACGTCTGCACACTTCTTTTGGCTCCAGCCAGAAATATGGTTTGTCGTGTACCCACAAAGCCCGCAGCAAACCGGCTGAGGTAGCTACACAGACCGGGTGAAATAACCATAGGGAAAAAGGGGATGTTTCACCTGGATCAGGCTGTGGATGCAGCACATGCGGGGCTCCACAGAGCTGTGCTGCTCCAGCGGGCGAGGGGAGAGGGAAGGCGAAACAAGGGATCGCTAAGAGGGGCGTTGGTGCCGGTGTTGATGTGGTGGAGGGACGCAGGAGAGCGGCACCGGCCAAGCCATGGCCTCCGCCCCTCAGGGACCGGGCAGGGCGGGGCGGCTCACGGTCGTTGTGGTGACCGCATAGCCCCGCCCCTCACCCGGCACCACCCAATCAGCGCCTCCGTATCCTCACGGCGCTGCACGCGAGGCTCGGTCCCATTGGCCCACGTGTCAGCCCCCGCCCCCGCCCGCATCGCGACCAATCAGCCGCAGCCACCGCGGCCCTGCGGCGGGGCGGGCCCCTATAAAGATCTGGCCGGGGAGGTTTTGCAATCACCGCCCGCCCCGCGCCCGCCATGGAGGAGCCGCTATCGCTGCTGGTCCGGAGCCCCGCGCAGCGGCACCGCGACCTCCGCCTCAGCGCCCAGCCTGCCTGGACCGTGCGCCGCCTCAAGACCGAGCTGCGCCGCCTCCTGCCCGACGCGCCGGTGAGTGCGTAGTCCGCGCTCGCCGCAGCTCCGCCGGGGGTCCCTGCGCGCAGCCCGGCTGGGTGGGTGGGTGGTGCGGGCTGGCTGGCTGCTCCCCGCGGGGCAGCGGCGGAGCTATCGCGGGCCTCCGGGACCGGTACCTGCTTCCCCCCCACCCCCCTCCCGGGGTGTCCTGGTCCCGGTTGCGTCAGCCGCGCTTGGGGCGCGCTTGGGCTATTTCGGGACAGGTTTGTGGCCGGTCGCGGTTAATGATTAACCAACCGGCCTCCCGGCACGGCGCGGCCCGCAGGTGTGCGGGGACGGCAGAGCCCGCGGCACTGCAGCCGCGCCCGGGTACCGCACCCAGCTGGATGGGCAGGGCCCTACCTGGGGCACGGGGCTGTGAGGGGCTGCGGTGCCGGTGTGTGCCTGCCCCCCGGGGCACGGGAGCTGTGAGGGGCTGCGGTGCCGGTGTGTGCCTGCCCCCCGGGGCACGGGAGCTGTGAGGGGCTGCGGTGCCGGTGTGTGCCTGTCCCCCGGGGCACGGGAGCTGTGAGGGGCTGCGGTGCCGGTGTGTGCCTGCCCCCCGGGGCACGGGAGCTGTGAGGGGCTGCGGTGCCGGTGTGTGCCTGCCCCCCGGGGCACGGGAGCTGTGAGGGGCTGCGGTGCCGGTGTGTGCCTGCCCCCCGGGGCACGGGAGCCGAGGCGGGAGCGCTGCTGCAGCAGCTGCGCTCCGAGCCCCGCTGCTCCCACGGGACGGTGCGTGGCCTTCGCAGAGCCGATAAACTTGGGAGAGATCTCCAAGTTCAACCTTGAGCAAATGCCACTATATCTAAGCCGCACTTAGATATAGTGTGGCTATATCTAGATATATGACATGTCTATATTCATTTTTCAAGAGTTCCAGGGATAGTGACTCCATTTCCCAAGGTAGCCCATTTCGATGTTTAGCTGTTCCTTCAGTGAAGAAATTTTCCTTAATATCCAACTGGAGTATGCCCTGCAAATGTAATGCTGTTTCCCCTTGCCCTGTCACTAGTTGCTTGGTGCCAGACCTGGTTCCCGTGCTTTCCCTGGCAGTGTGGTGATCACCCAGCAACAGGCTCCATGTGCTCCACCAGCTCCTGATAAAGAGCAGCTGGGTCCCGTTGGATGGGGTGTAACAGATTCACTTGACACCACCTCTGATGCTGATCAGATTAGACAGAACACCAAACTTCTGTTTTTAAGAAGTACAATTTTTTTTTTTTCAGGACTGTGAAAGATATAACACATAACCAAATTCTTTGCCCAAGGGACTTTGGGTTCTTATGCAGGTTTGCACCTTGATCATATCCCACTTGGGCATTCAGTTGTGCTCATAATTTCAGCTGAATTTAGAGGTGCACCTTGGTATGTGGGATGCTCCAAGCTCTGTGCCTTTCTCCACCAGCTCTAAGCTGTGTTGGTTAATGCTTGGCTGAGCGAGTAATCCTATTCCTTGTTTTCTTTCTTCAAAGCTTGAAGAGGACCAAAAGCTGATTTATTCTGGGAAGCTGCTGCTTGATCATCACTGTCTTGGAGAATTGTTGCCAAAGGTATAAAAAAAGTATCTTTTATGATGTGCTGAAATATATCTAGAGAAGGGATTTTTTTTTTAATGGATCTTTTCTTATATTTCAGCATGGGGAGCTGCATGCTCTTCATTTGGTATACAACTTCAAGACTCCTGCAAATATGCAAGGAACCAAATCAGAGGTAATTAAACTTAACTCTGAATCTTGGGCTTGTAACTGAAAACAAGAAGTGTTGGATGACCATTTTTAACTTTCCTTTTACTGCAGTTCCTTTTTCCCTATTAGTGCAACAGCAGTATTACTTTGTGATAATTTGTTTGGGAATGTGAGAATGTATTTGAATTAAGCTGAGTAAAAATATTGCCTCTGCAGTTCATCAGTAAAGGTTCTCATGGTGTCTGTTAAAAAAATCTAGGTGTGATGTGCTGCTCAGGGCAGAAATGCCTTCTGGCAGATTCAGTTTTATTAAATAGATTATGATTTGCTGTGTCCCAGGCAAACTTGGGCGAACTGAGCTTGTGGTCAGAAGCAGAGGGAAGTGGTTGTGGTGTGTGTGGGGAGGGAAGAAGAACTGCAGACACTTCAACTCCCATGAATGACTCATCTCTGGCTTCCTCTCTGCAGGCTCAGCCTTAGTGCTTGAGCTCAGTCTGGACTGCTCTCAAGTACAAATGGCTGAAACCCATTTTTTTCTTTACAGTGGCTGGGCAAAGGTTTCTAGAGCTGTGTTCCTGTTGCCCATTAAGGGCACTGTGAGCTAACCCTACCCATGCCTGCTGGTTGCTAGATGTCAGCCAGCTTTGGCTGGGTGTCAGATATATCACCCAGGACAGCTCCCAAACTGTGTGCAGCAGTTTGTGCAAGCAGCACAAATGTGCCGTAGGAAAAAGCCAAAGTGTCTTTTGTATTTTATATTTTTATAGCCAGATGGACACAATGCATGTATAAGAAGCAACAAATACAGTGTAGATCTTGTGAAAGGGAGGAGTATCATCAAATCAGTTTTGCATCCCAGTCATTTGGTTCCAGGAGGTTTAGAATACTGACAGAAGTGCTTGTGGAGTGGTGCCCAAGGGCAGGGGCAGCACTGAGAGGTGCTGTGCAGGAATAAGTGTTAAAACAAAGGCATGCTTTGTGGGGTGCAGCCTTTTTGCACAAAGTGTGTGTGATGTCCTGAGTAAACCTCACTGGCTGCCCTGCTGTCTGTAGGTTAAAGCTGATCAGCCCAAGTCACCATCAGAATCCAGGCAGGAATCAAATGTGTCTTCCTCAAATGGTGCAAGGTCGAGGAGCTCTTCAGGTGTCCAGTTGTCAGCAGAAGCCAGTAATGGGTAAATATAATTTTATGTACATTTTTAAGATGTGTGTTTGTGTTGGATGCCAGCTCCTTATGCCACGTATACTGCCATAAATCCACAGAACATGGGCCACATGTGATGAGGCTTTATGTAAAAGCTTTAGTGGACATGCAATAATTTGGATTGGAAGGAACTTTTAAAGGCCATCTAATCCAACCCTCTGCCATGAGGGACACTTTCCACTGGATCAGGTTGCTTTGTCCAACCTGGCCTGGAACACTTCCAAGGATGTGGCCTCTAAAGGAAAGTGCACTGCTCTGTTAATTAGGAAGAAAAGTCTTTCCTTTGTCCATGTGGGTAAAGACGTGTCTAGAAGGAAGAAGTAATTTTGTATTTGGGTGCAGAAAATGGCAGAAACTATTTACATTGTTGTGTAATAAATTGCTTTTGCTGTTAGCCCTGTGTTTGCTAATGAATGTGTTCAAATTTTGACCAAGGCTGGAAACAACTCAGCATCCCTTCCAGAGTGTGGCTCCTGGCTTCTCTGCTTACACAACCTACAGCATGCTTCAGATGTCCTGGCTCCAGCAGATTTATGCAAGACAGTACTACATGCAATAGTAAGTGCTCTATTCTAAGCTGCCAGTAGGAACTAGAAACTGTAATACAAGGAATTTGAGAGCTCCTGGCAATTCTTCCTCTTTTGGTGCTTGGAGACTTTTTCATCACAGCTTGTGCTGAATGTTGTGGGGTTGCACCCCTAACTCTGCTGCTGTTCAGGCCAGTGGTTCTGAATCTTGTCCATTTTCCATCTGGCTGTTCACTGGGAGGGCAGGTGGCTCTGGAGTAAATCTGATCCTGCTGAGGAGCCTTTATTTTTTTTTTTTTTGACTGCTCAAAGTGACTACAGCATTGACTGGACATCAGTGGTAGGTCAAGCTGAAGGCTTTTAGACTACCTGCAGATTGCTCTAAATTGTTTTTGTGAAGTATTGACATTACTGTTGATAAAGGGGAGTGTGCCTGGTTTGATTTGTTGAAGTCACTATACAATTGTTATGGGTAAAACTAAAGCTTGTTTATAATGCTTCTGTAGCCTCTAAACTTAATGCTTTCTACTTGCATGTGATCTGACTCTGTTGCTAAAGATGGACAGACTTTCACACACAGGGCCAGTGTGAAGTGAGAGGGTTTGACTGAGCCTCATTCTGTGCTTTGTTCTCTGCTTCCAGCTTGGCTTCCAGTGCTGCATCTGCTGACCCATCCCATGCACGGCATTCTCAGGAGATACCAGTGACATCTCCAGCTCCTCTCCCAGATCCATTTCCTGCCCAAAACCAGCCTGGAAACCAGAATGTTGCTGCTCAGGTTAATGCAGTGGCTGACCAGAACTTGAGGATGAATGCCCAAGGGGGGCCCCTCATGGAGGAAGATGAGGAGGGTGGCAATCGAGACTGGTTGGACTGGCTCTACTCAGCAACACTGTTATATGTTTTTGTCAACATGGTCTATTTCTACTCCAGCATCAGCAGACTCCTCCTCGTCATGGGTGGCACTGTTCTGATGTATCTGTAAGTGGATGTGTTAATATTTGCTGTTCAAAAGGGTTTCACTGAAGTACTGAGTTCTGTGCTCAGGGAGCTTCCTGGTGGTTGAGCTTCATAGGACTCTTGGACCTGGAAAGGGCAAACCACTCCTCTACATTCTATAACTAAATATTTAGAGAAATGATAATTAAGCCTTTGTCTGGATTAAATTAAGAATGTGGCTGATCTCACTGGGGTTTTGCAGTTTCTGATGTGGCTGTCTTTCTATTTCAAAAGCCACTTGAAACCAAAGTAGCCCCTGTTGTAAAGCTCCAGTGACTCAGCAGCATGGAGCAGACAAACCTCTAGGTTCAGTGTGGGAAATTACAGTTTATTGTTGGCGAATTAGTGGTTGAAATCTGGGAAGGTGTCTCACACTTGCTGCATCCATGCAGTTCTTCTGCTTGTTGTCCCTCTGGAGAGCAGACCAAGCTGAACTGAGTGGAGTGTCCTGAACTGCCTTTGATGCTCTCTATGTGGGGGAATATAATTAGGATAAAAACACAGAGATAATGGACCCTCAGCTGCTATGCTTGGGATGTCTCATCTGAGAAAAATCATCAGTCCTCTTCAATTCTTGGATTACCTGTGGAACAAATGATGTAGGTGTCTGAATTGTAGATCTAAGAGTTAAAATGGAGCAGCTTTTCCAACATCTATGTAGACTTGGAGAGTTGAAGGTTCATTGTTCCACTGAAAGTCCTTAAATTTTACTGTTGGTGGTTGCCAGCAGCACTGAGCAGTCAGATGTGCAGCTGTTGTGTAACAGGATGAGTAATGTTGAAACAGCATTAATTAATTAATTAATTTGTTGCTTTTCCCAGGCACCATGCTGGACGGTTCCCTTTTAGGCGAAGACCAGTTCAGCCCTTCCCAGGCAATGTTCCTCCTCAGGCTGCTCTAAACCAGGACCAGAACAATAATTTTCAGGTATTGTCTTGCTGTATTTTTAAACCATGAAACCCTGGGAAGTTTTTGCTTTTGGTTTAGTAATTGTAGTGGAAAATTTTGTAGTAGAAAAAAATCTTTTCTTGAAACTTCTGTAAGACAGTATGGAGAATAATTGTCACCTGAGTCCTCCTGTAGTAAATTCCTTGGTTAACCTGAAATATTTTGGTGATCTTTTAGCTGCTTCTGTCCTTTAGGAAGTTATAGTGGGAAGTGGTCTGTTACAGGTTGTAACTGAGGGCAGGGTTCAGGCTACACCTCTGTAGGATTTGTCTATAAGCAGCTTGAGTCTTTCATGTCAAGCTGACAGTTCTGATGTCAATGAAAGTTAATTAACTGGAAATACACAATTCACCTGATCTGGTGCTTGATGGCTCTCCTGGACAGTGCTCCTGGACACCAGTGTGAGGTAATCTGTAGTGGCCATGTGCAGCTTGGGCTTTTGACTTTGTATCTGGGGCTACTTGAAAACTTTTATATTTAAACAGTGGCATTTTTGGCAACAAAACCACAGTTTGATGCCAGATTTTTCTAATGCATTTCTGATTATTCTTCTTTACCAAATATCTTTTCTTTTGACAGGGGGAGAATGGGGGCAGAACAAATGAGTCTGAGGCACCTCCTGATGAGGGACAGGCTTTCCAAGAGCTGCAGCAGGCCAGCCCTTCACTCGTGAGCACAGTGTGGGTTTTCTTCAAGACTTTCTTTGCCTCCCTCCTTCCAGAAGGGCCTGGGCTGACCCGTAACTGATTTGGCACCAAAATCTGCTCGTCTGAAACTGCAGTGGACACCTGGGAGAAGCAGACACCAACTCCAGAGCAGGCGTGGAAAGCAATGGCACTTCCTCTGGCTTTCACTGAGCGAGCAAATAAAGCTGCAGGGAGCCTTACATCATTACAGCCCAGGGACTGGGATGCTTGTCCTCATTCCAAAGAACTCTGTTCCATAGCATTTATTAGGTACCTATGTAGAGGCTTGGCATTGTGGACTTGTGCACTAAAGGCACAGGCTCTGAGCGGGTGTGCAAAAATGTTAGGGAAGCAAATTGCTTCTTCTGTGCAATGTGATTCCTGTTGGAATGTTTCAAATGCTGTTTTAATTACACTGAGTGTAGGATCTCAAACAAAAATTGCTAGATATGCATTAGCAGATTTTTAGGAAAGATCTATTGTTAAATTTGCTTCAATATTTTAAATTTTCTTTGTAAATATTTCCCTATGAAGAATATATTGTGCAATCTCCTTGGTGGACAAAGTGGAGGACTGTAAGATGATGTGGATGAGCAATTACCTCAGTGGAGTTGCAGACTAAATTTCATGATGCTGAATTCAGATGGCTTAAATTCAAGATTTAGTTCCTCCTTCCCCTCTGCCCTGCTGCCAGATCATGGGGGAAGAGTAAGTCTGTTCAGGTATAAATATATTTAGCAAAAACTTATGCAAAATGTAAACTTCTTCACTGCTTTTGGATGCAAAGTTAAATCAGTTTAATTCCTGTATTCAACTTTGCATTCTCACTCCAGTGCAACTCCTCTTGTATTATTTCATTGTGTTCCCTTTAATTTCTGATATGGGTAAGGGCTGTTACTGCAATAAAACTTGGAGGCATTTATATCTACATTTGTATATATCCTCTAAAGCACAGGGTGTGTTCTTGCCTATTTTTTATTGAAAAGTGATGAGGGTATTGGGATATGAGGGGGAAAAGGTGCTGAACTCACTTCCTTGCCCAGCTGTGTTCTTCAGCAGGTAAAGTGCCTTGAATAGTTTGGAGTTTGTTTGCTTATGAAAAGCTGGTAACAAAAAGGCCATGGACATCTTGAAATGGGGAATTCTGTAGGTATTTGGGAAGTTGGGCTCCTTGAACCCTGCCTGAGACTCATGGTGGAGTTGCTGCCCAGTCTTGGCTCAGGTTTAACTTGGCTTGAAATGTGCTCTGTAGGAGCAGCTGCCACTCTGGAACTTGTCACTCTTGTCCTCTGCTGCCTGCACCTGGCAGGGCACTGTGAGCAGTGTGGGCAGGGCCAGCACACATCACTTGGGACCAGCAGCTGTAGCAGGTAATGCTTGATCTTGCCATGGCAGATCAGACTGATGCTGGACTTGGTTTGTTGGTGTTACCTGTGGAATCCACTTAAACCTGGTGCTGGTTTTGATTTGAACAAATTCTTTTCCAGGCTTGTTTTTCTGCCATATCTTCAGTTTGCTGGAGACTTGGAGAATGGGTGGGACAGTGGTAAAATAATTATTTAAAATAAAATCATTTGAGAGGAGGTCAGTTGTTGCCCCAGATATATCCTGCATAAGCCTTTGAAGATGTTCCTGGAGGAGCTGCCCACTCTATCTTGCCTGGATAATGATCTGGTGCTGCACTCCCCCCAAAGAGGCATCCCCAGGCTTCTGCACCCTCACAGTCTGTGTCCCTGTCCCTGTGGTTGGCACAGGGTGGGTGACAGCCATTCACACCCTAGACACAGCTGCAGCCCTCACCTGAGCTGCTGCACTGGGTGTGCTCCCCATCAAGGGTGCTTTGTGGCTTGTGGGTTTTTCTCCCTCAGGGTGTAGCAAACCCTCACTCAGTGCCTAAATTAACTGAGCTGTGCTCAGTTTGAGCAGGAGAGAGCAGTTCCTGGCAGCCAGAAATAAACTGGTTTGATATGGTTAAGACAATGAGCACATAATGCTGGATTACTTGTGAAATCTCTAGTCTGAAAATTTATTTGAGACAGCAAAACATCTGTTGTCTTTCAGCTTTTGCTGTTCCCAGGAGCAGGCCAGATGGATTTAAACCTAGTTGAAAAACTAATGAAGTGTAGCTAATGCTGCTGCAGAGATGCAGTGAGAGTCCTGGACCTTAGAGGAGATTTCCTTAATGGTTCTGTGAATGCATTGGGGTGGAGGGGGGCTGTGACTGCAGCAGAGGACACAAAATGTGGAAGTAAATCCTGTGTAATCCTGCAGAGGCAGCTGCCAGGGGTGTGCACCGAGGCTGGACCACTGGGCTGTGAGGAACAGAGCCTGGCTGAGCCAGCCTGGTGTTACGTGGAGTTGGGGGTTTGGGGTGGCCCTGACCCTGTCACTGAGCAGCGGCTGCCTCTGGGAGCAAGCAGTGACAACCGAGGCATGAAAGGAACTGAGGCAGCTCAGCCTGGAGAGCTGTCAGTATAAACAGTGAGGAGGGATGGCAAGGAAGGGGATAGAGCCTGGCTGAAAATGAGGGAACTGAGGTTAGACACAAGGCAAACCAACCTTGAATCTTCCAGAGCAAGGCTGTCCCCTCTGCTGGGCCAGAAGCTGAGAGATCAGAAGGGGCCTTGGGGCATGTGGGTTTAGGAGGCTGGGTTTGCCTTGGCTTGCACTTGCAGCTCAGATTCTGCTGCTGGTTTAGCTCCTCTGCATGCGAGCTGCAGCACCATTGTGTGGGGCTCCCGAGAGCAGAGCAGGCAGGTTACAGCAGTGAAGTCCTCTGAAGGTCCACAGGGTGGCAAAGTGAGCAGCAGGACAAAGCCAGCTCCTCTGCTCTGTGTCCCCTGATACTCTCTGGCAGCTGCTCCTAGCTGAGAGCAGTTGTCTGTCCCTACTGAGAAACAAGTCAGAGAAAAATGTACAATCTCTTTTTCTCACACCTTTGTTCTTGTTGTGGAAGCTCCTAACAGGCTGCTTGCTTGGGGAGCCACACAAGTCCTGTTTGTCACTACAGATTTGGTCCTGACCTCAGCTCTGGGGACACAAAACTCATGAGAATGAGGCTGCTGCTGAGCAGATAAGCTGGAGCTGTGTTTGTTTGTGTGTGGTTTCCCCTTTTCTCTGAAGAGCTGTTTCATTTATGCACTGAAGTCAGTGCCCAGCTGAGTGTCACAGCCTCCCTCTGCTCTTTGTCCTGTGATCCATTTCTAGCTGTGGGGCTGGTGGCATTTGCAAAGCAGTGCACACAAACTGAGTCTCCTCAGTGTTACCAAACGTGCCAACTGCATCTTCACCACCTCCCTCCAGCCCTTCTGCTGCACAAGAATAGCTCTTGAAATGCCTGCTAGTGTTCAGTGTGCTGTGAATTTCCAATGGAGTGATACCATGGGGGTGAACCAGTCCTCGTGTGAGAGCCCCTCACAAACCTGCAGTGAGTTCATGTTCCCTGGGAGGGTTGGACAAAGCCTGGGAAATGTTGGGTCCATGTCTTGTGTCTGCTCAGTGGCCTGAGCTGCAGAAGAACCTCCCCAGTTTCTTGCAATAGCACTGAAAGTTGTGTTTGCTGTTCTTTCAGCCTGGATTTGCCAGTGCCACAGAAATGCAGCTGGCTGCACTTCCAGCTCCAACCCAGCTGCCCTGGGCACCCTCAGCTGTGAAAAACCTGGCTGACCTAGGGCTACCTGTGTGAGCCAGCTTGTTTTTTCTTTTTAGAGGTTGTTATGGATGATACTGGTACGGATAGAAGAGAAGGAATTGAGTGGGCTTCAGGAGAATTTGGAGTTGCAGTGGGGGAACCCTCCCCTGGGATCAGGACATCACCCAAGGGGACTCGTTGAGGCTGAGAGCCCTCACTTTATCGTGTGACGGTGGATTCCAGGCTACTCCTGCTTTCTAAAATATTGAGAGTAACTCAGGTAATACCAATTTCTTTTGGCATCACAAATCTCTATTCAAACATTGCATAGCTTTAACTGATTTAACTAGTTCATAAAACAAATCTTGTCTGAATGTTATTTGTCTCAATTTTACAAACATCTAGGACAAATGGGAGCAGTGGTCTCCCATTGGGCTGGCCCTGCTGCCATGGCAGGGCTGCAGTTGGATCCTGCCTGTGCTCTGAGCCCATCCTACTGATGGTTGCAGCCAGTGTACCTGGAAAGCTCTCAGGAAGCATCTGCAGGGTTACACCAAATGTTTTGGTTAATGCAGCACAAAGATTAATGGCACTGTGATGTACCTCTGCCCTGGACAATGTGGGGAAAAACAACCCCAGTTACAGGACAGCACACAGCAAGGTGGTGAGTACGTGTGTGTGTACATGGCCTTCAGATAAAGCCTTACACAGCAAGTCTTTATCAAAACATCTTCCAGCATCCCCTTTGAGCTTGGATGTTTAACTTTTCTTTGGGGTTTGAAGACTGCCCTGCCTCCTGCTAGCCAAAATTAACTTTTCCTTAGGCTTTTAAATCTGACCTGACCTGTCCTAGCCTGACCTTGCACTGGGAGGGGGGTGGGCTCTGCTGTCCCTGCTGCCCTGGCCTCTGCCTGGTTACTCCAGGACAAGGATGCTCAAAGCACCTCTGTGTTCCACATGCTTTTGCTATTGTAGGCAGAAAGGCTCCAGCCTTCCTGTTCCCACTGGAGGTCAATGCCCAGCAGTTCCCTGTTCACCTTTTCTCTGAGCTCTGCTGACAGAGACTCTGCAGTGTGCTGGGGCAGAGGGGCTGGGAATGCACTGCATCTACCAGGAACAGCACAGTGGGGCTGGGATCTTGACTTTGTGCCTCTATCTACCCTGGTGACTGACACAGGGGTGTTAGAGTGCCAGTTTTCCCATTTCTCCATGCTGATGTGAATTGCTGCCCTGGGCTAAGGAGAGATTGTGGCTTCCTGGGGCTGGCAGGATTCCCTTTATGCCAGGCATTGGACACTGTGCCCACACCCCTTAAATTGAGAGGACAGAAAACAGAGTTGTTAGATGGTTAAATCCTCTTGAATTCCACTCCTTTTGTAGCATGGCCAGGCTCTGTGCAGCTGCCCTGGGCAGAGCTCTCCTGGCCAGGCAGGGGGATGCTGTGGCAGCTGAGATGGTGCTGTGTGAGAGCTCTGCTGCTCCAGCACCTGCTGCCTTTGTACAGTGTTTCCAACAATTATCTGCTCATTTACAAAGCACTTTGGGCTGGCAGCAGGCAGTCTGTGCATGGCCACCACGCTGCTCTGCTGCAGGAGCCCGGAGGAAGCCGCAGATGCTCGGCTTCCCTGGGGTCAGTGACCGGCAGTGCCTCCCGAGGGGTACCCGAGGCCGTTCACTTTCTCACCTCAGGAAGAAAACAGCACGGCAGGGTGGGGGCTGCTGGACAGCGGGGACCCCGCAGGAAACGTGCTCAGCCTGCCCAGGGAGGATGAGGAGGGAGCTTGGCACCTCGCCTCGCTCAGGGCATTGAGGGGAGCCTGGCACCTCGCCTCGCTCAGGGCGCTGCTCCTGCAGAGCTGCCAGGTTCTCACCTGCGCCTCTCCCTCAGCCTGTTCTGACAAAAAGGTTCAGGGGATGTGTTATGAGCCTCCTTTCTGGAATAAACCCTCTCTGTTCTGTGCTGGGAGTTGTTTTGGGGTTGGGAGGGCCCCAGCAGCACCGCAGAGGTGCAGGAGGACAGCGCACAAGGAGTGGGTGTGAACTTGGGTCTCTGATGTTCCCAAACAGCAGCTCAGAGTCTGGGTGCAGGGAAAGCTCTGCCTCAGTGGCATGGGGGCAAATCGGACTGTTCACAAACCCAGATAAGAGGCAAAAAACATCCCAGGTCATGCAGCTTTCCAGGAGATGTGGGTTCACCCAGTGGGAGCAGGAAACAGCCCTGCCCCAGGAGTGTGCCTCAGTTTCCCCCAAGTGTGCATAGAATCAGTGAATGATGTAGGCACCTTTCAAATAGGGCTTTTCTGGGGAATTACTGCAGGAACACAAAATAAGGAATATTTATGCATGAATTAAAAATGCTGAAGTGGCTTGAGGCAGCATGCGAGGCTGCTTTCTTGATTTATCCTCCTCCACTCTCCATCTCCCTCCAGCTTTCCCACCCACCCTGGTGTGTCCATGTCCTGAGCTAAAGCAGTCTTGGCAGCAGCACCAAGCCCTGCAGCCCAAACTCCTGCCGAGGGAGGAAGGCAGCGTGCAGCCTGACTGGTGTGAAGGAAACTATAGGAAGATTAGGAAATGTGTGATGGGTTTTGATAAGTGGAGGAAGCAGGTCATGTCCTGCTGCGAGTGGGCTCTGCTGGGGGTATGAAAGCAGCTCTGCCTCCGTCCAGAATCACTTGGTGCTCTCTCTGCTCTGGCTGAGGATGTGCTGGGCTGGCAGGATGGCGCTGGGGACCCTCAGCATCCTGCTGGGGCTTGTCCAGGCAGCAGCAGCCTGCGAGTTTGGGCCCTTTCCCTACAGAAGCACCGGGATCGTCTGCAGGATGACCAAGCCCGCGGCGTTGCTGTGTAAGTGCTGCTCCCTGGGGCTGCCTTTGCCCCAGCTCTGCCAGAATTCTGGGACACATCAGCCCAGGGAGGGGGTTCTTGCCTCTCTGCCTCTTGTGTGAGCACCTGCCTGCAGCACAGGTTAAAGCATGAGCAGGCAAAGGGGCTTGGAAATTGTTCATATCTCCTCTCCTCAGCCACAGGATTTAGTGCTGTTCCTTCGGGCTTGGCATGATGAAAGAGCTTGAACAAATGTGTGCTTGATTTCTCTCCTCATTGCAATCTCATCTCTTGGGGTCAATGAGACATGTTCTCACCTGCTGTGGGCTCATTTGGAAGGATTTAGGAGCTTTGTGGGGGAAGAATTTAATTCTTCTGTGAGGGTGGGAACATCTCTGTCCTGTCCCATCTGACAGAGGTGCATGCAGAGAAAGGTGTATTCATGCTGGGCTGAACTAACAGAGGGTATTTCTGAAAGGGAAAATCCTGTACAAGGATGTGCTTGAGGCTGAGGCTGGAATGGGCTGTGTAACATTAGGAAAATGGGCACAGAAACTTTTTCAGAATTTTTTCCTTGTAGACCCCAGAACTGACTGCAATACAAGTAAGCAGAAAGCAAAGCTCTGGGGTAAAGTCAGCAGCTTGTGTGGTGTAAGGATGAGCACAGCCTTGCCTTTCCAAAATCTGCTCCTGAGGTGTGTGAAAGCTGCCCACGGCTCCCTGGGACAGCTCCCACTGGTGGCTGTCGAGCCACACACACTGCTGTCCCTTGCTGCCATCAGCTGTCACAGTTAGGGATTTTAATTTTTTTAATTTAACCTGAAATTACTTGTAGTGCTTCCTGAATCCAACACAAACACCTCGGATAAAAGCCTTCTGCAGTGCTTTTATCCAGAGAGCAGCTAATCCAGCTTTGCAGCCAGGACAGATTGCAGTTTGACTTCTCTGCCCTTTTCTTCCATGGACAGTGAACAGGGAAACAGCCCAGGTGATCCAGGCAGCCTTCAGGAACGCCCGGTTCCCAAACATCACCGGGGAAAGGTCCATGAGGCTGCTGGGCAGGGTGGCCTATGGGCTCAGTGGGTGAGTATGTCCCTGTGGCTGTGCCAGGGGAGGGATGGGGCACACAGGGGACCAGGAACTGCCCTTGGAGGGAGCTCTGATCCAGCAGCTCCTGGGGAAAGCAAAGCTCTGTGCTGGGGCAGACACTGGTTTGGATCTAAGCCTCACAGACAATTTGCATGTTAAGGTTTAGGCTGCTAATGTGTTATTTTAGAGTTATTTGTTTTTCCAGCTGAGTGGGAAGGTAGGGTGTTAAGCTCATTTCTGACAATGGGGATGGGGAGTAGCGTCCCTGTGGCCACCGATGGCAGATGGTGCCCAAGGCACACTGAGAGGCAGAGGGGACCCATCAGGGTGCCAGAGCCACCCCTGTCAGCAGGATGTCACTTGGCTGTGTTTGTGACAAACCAGGCTGAATATTGCTGTGTTATTCACTTTTATTTGGGGAGCACAAATCCAGGGGTGTACTCACAGAACAAATTCTGCACTCACAGAACAGACTTCCTGCCATGACCATGCTGCACAGAGCACTGCAACAAAACAGGGTTGCATTGTTCCCTGTTTCCTGTTTAAATCATCCCAAAACCTTGTATCCAAACATTGCACAGTGCACCAAGGCTGAGCACAGGCATCACAGTCACTGTCCTTGTCCCTGGCCCTGGGATTTGCAAAAGCTCCAGGGTCTGGCCCTGGAGTCCCTCAGAGATCCCATTCCTCAGGAACAAACCCAAAGCAATCCCAGCACACAGCTCTGGGCTGGGACAAGCTCTGTCTCTGCTGTTTCCAGCATCCAGGTCAATGACTTGTCCATTGAGAGGAGCGAGGTGGAGCTCAAGGAGGACAATGCCATCCACATCTCCATCAGCAACGTGACAGCCTTGTTCAAAGGGACCCTGACCTACGGCTACGCCGGGGCCTGGTTGTGAGTATGGGGCTGGAGCTGCTCAGCTCACCCCCAGCTCTGCTGCTGCTTTCCCTTCCCAGCCCTGCTGCTGCCCTGGCACTGGGGCAAAGCCCAAGTGGGGCTGCTCTCCTCAGCCTCTCTGGCCATGCCTGCACTGATGACTGCCTGAGACAGGATTTTATACTCCAGCAATGCTTCTCAGCCCTTTCTTGCTTTCTGCCTTTCTGTCCTCACCTTGCATGACAAGACCAGATGGCCAAAGCACCGGAGTTGACTGAGTCTCTCTGTTTTGTTGCTCTGTAAACTCTGAGTGGGTAAAAAAAAGGGGGGGGGTTAATGCTCCAAAGTGCCACTAAGGCAGGAGCTTGCAATGATTTGAAGCCAGAGTGTCTGAGGTGGGCTGGGGTGTGCTGGGGGTTGGCCCATTGCAGTGCAAGGACAGCTGTGAGAGGTGTTACAAAATCCACATCTGCCAGGGAGAAGCTGCTCCTGGCTCAGGCTCCTCAATGTCCCCTCTTCTGCCATTACAGCTTGCAGCTTTTCCATTCAGTTGATTTCGAAATTGAGTCTTCCATTGACCTCCAGCTAAATATCAATCTGAGTAAGTATGCTGCAACACCCAAACATTTTGCAATAGGAATAAATTCCCTCCCCACTCTGGTTTTTGGGTTTCATGCACTATTGTGTCAGGGACAGCTGAGTCCCTGCTGGCAGGAGCAGGGGCAGCTGGCATCTATCCAGATGAAGAAGGTGCCTGGCAGAGCAGCTCAGCTGGAGCTGTGAGCAGAAACCATCCAGGTGCAGGGCAGCCCCACCTGCCCCAACCTGGCAGGGTCTGGAATCTTTTGGAAGCATCCCTGGGATGTGGGGAGGCCTCTGCAGTGGTGCCCTGCTCCAGCTTCTGCAGTGTCACAGACATCTTTTTATGAAAATCCTTTCTTTGGGATTTTTTCTTCCTGAGAAGCTGAGAGGCCTCAGGAACAAAATGTAAACAATGGTTATCTGCTGCTGTGGAATGCAACAGGTGCATCTGTGATTGGTCTCATAGAGTTGTTTCTAATTAATGGCCAATCACAGTGAGCTGGCTTGGACAGAGAGTCTGGGACAGCTGCCTTTGTTATTAATTCTTTTCTATTCTTAGCTTAGTTAGCCTTCTGAGAACGTTTTCTTCTATACTTTTAGTATAGTTTTAATGTAATATATATAATAAAATAATAAATCAAGCCTTCTGTAACATGGAGTCAGATCCTTGTCTCTTCTCTCATCCTAAGACCCCTGTGAACCCTGTCACACTGCAGTCTCTGCAAAGTGCACTCTGCCTTCTCCTCTCAGTCACAAATCAGCTTTTTTTTTTGGTTTTTTCTTTTTCCTTTTTCCTTTCATCTCATGCAGTGTGCCAAAAGGACCAAGTGGCTCCTGATGCTTCAGACTGCTACCTGACTTTCCACAAGCTCACACTCCACCTCCAAGGAGACAAGCAGTGAGTCTGAACCCCTTTCAACACTGAGATTTATTGTCCCCAAATGCCACCCTCCCAAACGTGCAGACCTCACTGTGCTCCCTGTCTTGCACAGACCTGGCTGGCTGAAGCAGCTCTTCACAGATTTCATCTCCTTCACTCTGAAGCTTGTCCTCAAGAGGGAGGTAAGAGAAGATCAGCCTGAGGACTGAGGGAAGCTCTGTGCATGCCACAAAATTTTCTCACCCACAAGACAGCAGCAGTGACATGTTAGTGCTCATGAAAAATAAGACAAATAAATGGAATCCACAATAAAAAAGCAGCTTGGGCAAAGTGAGAGCTGTTGCTGACCCTGAGGCTGTCAAGGGACTCTGACCAACACCCCCTAGACCTCAATGAGGCTCAGCTCTGCTCTACAGCACAAAATCCTAATTTTCCCCCTCTTTTCCTCCTGTAGGTGTGCAAGGAAATAAATACTGTTGCTCAGACGCTGACAAATTATATACTTGATTTAGCAGGTAAATATTCTTGTTTTCTCTGCTTTCTTTTTTTTATGTACAGCTTTTAATGTTTGAGTGATAGCCACATCCATCAAAAATGTGTATGGGATCCCAAGCCCTCAGACAGCAGCAAAATAAACCTTAGTAATGTTATGTTTGGATTTTTCTGCATCAGGTTGATCTTTTAGGATGATTACACAGATTCAAAGACATTTCAGTTAATAAATAATTTCTCTTCAGTATGTACTGATCAGCTGTGCAGGATGCTGCAGGACCAACGTTAGCTAGAACAGGAGCAGGTACTGCAGGATTAGGCATGAGGCTGTACACCATCTGGAGATTTCCCACTCCCAAATATCAGAGGAAAGGAGTGCAATGTAAAACTGAGCATAATTATCCAAATTTCCCAGGGAAGAAACAGTCAGGGAGCTTTAGCAGGATCAGTGCTAGCATCCAAAGGAGTTAGAACCCTTGTGCCACCCTGTGTTCTTCAAAACACCCCTGTCACCCCATGCACCCAGCCCTAAAAGTGACAGTCCCAAGCCCTGTTTAAGGTCCTGTTTAAGATCCTGGTTCTGGTGTGAGGCTTTTGTGTTTTTTCCTGCAGCCAATTTTGTCCGGGACGGGGACATCGCTGTCGATATCTCCCTTTCATCAGATCCTGTCATAAAAGCAACATACATAGAGTCCTACCACAAGGTAAAGGAACCCTAAAGCACCCCAGGCTGCTCAGACACCAAAGATTTCTGGCCATGCTGTGCTCTGCAGGGCTTGGAGGGGCTGGTTCTGTGGGGCTGTGCTGCAGCTGGGCTGACGCTCCCTGGTGCATCCAGCCAGGCCTTGCCTTGCCATGGAAATGCAGGACTGTCACAGACATCTTTTATGAAAAATCCTTTCCTTAGGATTTTTCCTCCTGAGAAGCTGAGAGGCCTCAGGAAGAAAATGTAAACAATGGTTATCTGCTGCTGTGGAATGCAACAGGTGCATCTGTGATTGGTCTCATAGAGTTGTTTCTAATTAATGGCCAATCACAGTGAGCTGGCTTGGACTCTCTGTCCAAGACAGAAGCTTTTGTTATCATTCTTTCCTATTCTATTCTTAGCTAGCCTTCTGCTGAAATCCTTTCTTCTATTCTTTTAGTATAGTTTTAATATAATATATATAATAAAATAATAAATCAGCCTTCTGAAACATGGAGTCATCTCCTCATCTCTTCCCTCATCCAAAAACCCCTGTGAACACTGTCACACAGGTGTTGGCTTTTCTCCTGTCCCCCTGCTGCTTGCTGTGGCCAACCCCTTGTTTTCCTTCCCAGGGCATTGTGCTGTACAGGAACAGCTCCAGCAGGCTCAGTGACTCTGTTTTCTCCCCGTCCCTGCTGACTGAATCTCGGATGCTTTACTTCTGGCTGTCCGAGCACAGCCTCAGCTCCCTGGCTGCTGCAGCCTTCCTGGAGGGGCAGCTGGTGCTGAACCTCAGAGGGGAGAAACTCCAGGTCAGTCCCACAGGGGTGCCCTCCTTGCCCCATACATCATATTTTGGGGAGAAAGTGAACAATTCACTAAATGCTCTGTTTGGTGAGAGCTGGTTTGTGTAGAAGGTGGAAATCTCCAGTCAGTCACTTGCTGTGGTCCTGGAATTGGTGCCCTCTTATCAAGAGGGCAGAGTTATTCCTTGGAGGGATAACAGCAGCTGACAGCAAACTTGTCTGCTGAATTGTAGGGGGATGTGACTTTCTGGGGGATCCCTGGGATGGAAGAAGGGTGGGAGCTGGGGGAGCTCAGCCCTGTCCTGCCCTGGGCACAGCCCCCAGGAGCAGCCACAACCTTTTGTTTCTTCACAATCTCTTTCTGGTTCGTTTCTGAAGGAGCTGTTTGAGATGGAAGACTCAGAAGTGCAGAGGAAGGCAGTGCAGATGGTAACTTTTTGTCCTATTCAGAGCATTGCATGCCACATGAGGGAATTAGAGATTAATTCTGTTGCATTGTGACAACTGGGGTCCTTCCCTTGGCAATCTGAGTCCTGGGTGGGCCAGGTGGAGGAAAAGAGGGGCTGATGGAGAAGCAGCTGTGCTTTGCAAAGGGGATTTCTCCATCTTCCATGCGGGTTTCCATCTCCATCTCCGTCTTCCAACTGGTTTCCAGTTTCCCTGAAACCTGGCTGAGTTACTGGGCTTGGGTGAACAGGAGGAAAGCAAAAGGAATGCAGCTGTGTGACAAGCTGGCATGAAATCGGTATGGAAAAAGCCTGACTCAGCTTCTGCTCCTTATTCAGATTTTCCAAGGCACCTCCTACAATGACTCTGTGGCCAAGGTGTGGAGCCTCAGCCAGCCCCAGATTTCCTTCCAGCCCGAAGGGACAGTGGTGAGGTCCTCAGTGGCAGTGGAGATCAGAATCCTGCTGGCAGGAGAGGAGCCCCTGGTGGCCCTGTACATGGAGAAGGTCAGTTCTGGCACCTGCTGGCTGTGAAGAGCTTGGGACAGGCTCTGTCCCAGGCCAGCACCATCCCTGGTGTGCAGGGAGCCCTTTGGCAAGGGTGGGTGGGTAACCCAGGGCAGGGGGAGAAGGTAAATCAGTTTATTTCAGCACTCCCATGTGTTCCTGTGGCCTTTGAGGCTGGGAATGGTGACAGTGACCCACTGTCAGTGTGCAAGGTGGTCAAAGCAGCAGAAAGCTCTGAGGAGCCCCATTTACATTTCTCTGACACAGGGTTATGCCACTGAGATGTTTTAGGAGAAAGTGAAGGCACCATGGGATTGTATTTATTTTGAACTCTCCTTGTACCCAAATTCTAGCTCCACACTAAGAGAATAGCTGTGTCAGAAATGGACATGAAGCTCTGAAGAATGTGGAGCTCAAAATATGACCTTTTTCTCTATGTGAGCCCGTGTGAAGAGTCCTGATTACACTGTGTTTCACCCCAAACTGCTTTACAGTGAATCTAACAAGCAGAAAAAAGAAATTCCCACAGCTTCCCTGTCATGGTTAGCATCACAGGAAAACAGTGTGTTTGTCCACTCTTGGAGCCGTGGGCTGAGACAGACACAAAACCAGCCCAAACCCCTGCCTGAGGGTTGGGCACACTCAATTTTAAAGGTTTAACCACAGCAGAGAATAATTCTCTCAGCAAGTATCCCATGCTGGCAGGGTGTTAGAGAATATATCCATGGCTGTTTCTCATGCCCCAAAAGGTATCTTGAAATACATTTCAAGGATTGCAGAAGCACTGGACTAGAGGGGGTCCCCAAAACTGTGACTCCTAGGATGAGATCTGCTCCTGGACTGCCAAAACCCTGGTTGTGATCTGCAACTGCATCACAAAATGTTCCTTTTAAATGGATGTTTACATGCAGACAACAGCAAGACAATGAGCCCACGTGGCCCGAATAAAGAGATTGCTTTCTTTTTTTTAATTTGGTTTGCATTGGATTGATTACCTGTGGCAGCCCTGAGGCTGTTCTCTCTACATCCAGACAGATGTTGAGATGGATATCATGGGAAAGAACACCCTACAAAGCCATTTCCATCCTTGTGCAGGATTCCAAAATAGCCAAAGTGCAGTGGATGAGCCAGTCTGCAGCCCCAGAGGCTGAGGGCATGAGGGGGGAGTTTATTGCATGCAAGGGGAGAAGGAAAGTGCGGCCCTTCTCTGGCAACACCTGGAGGCAAAGCCAAAAGGATGTTAAACTCTAGAAAACAACCCAAAATGTCCAAATGCAGCTCCTTGCTATAAAGCTATGCCTGAACCTGCTCTTCTTCTCTCTGCAGGAAATCACAGCCACCATCCAGGCTACCTATGCAGACAAGAAACTCATTTTGCAGCCTGTGGACTCCAGGTTGGTCCTGTGCTCTCTTGGGAGCTGCCTCTTTTGGCCCATGTTTAAAAGCAGCACAAAGTGACTTTTCTTCCCCTTTTTTCCCCTTCCCTTCAGTGTAGTGATTAAAGTGTTTAAATGCACAGCTGATCCAAGTGGGGTAAGTCCTAAAAAAAGCATTCTCTAAGCCATTTGAGGCTAAACAATGTCTTTTAAAGCACTTTTGTATGAATTTTCTGGTTTTCAGGAGGACCCATCCATACAAAGCTTCCTGCAGAATATGATCTTGGCTGCTGGCATTCCAGAAGTAACTTCAAGTGAGTTTTCATTGTCTAACATCAAATCTCCTAAACCTGAGCACTGAAAAAAACATATTAATAATATAACTGGGAAGGGGGGTAACCACATTTGTGGTTTGAATTTCTATTGAAATCTGTTTGAAATTTCTGCTGGATGTACTTGGGGAATGAGGCACCCCACGTAAGTGGCTGGGAGAAAGGAAAAGAGAATTTTCTGTCAGGCTGAAGGCTGTGGGACATTGGGGCACAATTAGCAGCAGCAATCCAGGATGGACATCCCTGTAAGTGGATGGGTTTGCTGCTTCCACAGGTATTGGATCAGCTCTGACCTCGCTGCTGAACAGCAAAAGGCTTGATCTCTTTGACATCATAAACCCTGAGATCATTACCAGAGAGGTGAGCAGAGCTCAGACCTACCCAGCTCTCAAAGCCCTTCTGGGATTGTGGCAAGAAATAAAATAATATTTTCTGTTCTCTCCCCGCTTTTTAGGGATATGTAATTGCGCAGCTTGACTTTGGCTTCCCGAGTCATTTGCTTCTTAATTTTCTTGAGAAAAGTTTGTAGAGCTCATCCCTTCACAGAGGAGCACAGGAACTTGTGTGCAAACCAGAAAAATTGTGTCTGCGCCAATTAAAAGATGAGCTGCTTTAAATCAGTTTTGGTTGAATTTTATTTCCTTTACCTGAGAAATGCTCTAGGCTCTTTGCAACTGTGCTTCCATGGAGCCTTTCTTCTGCAAAGATTTTGAAGTCTGCACCTCAATCCAAACATTTTTTTCAGGATTTTAAAGGGTTTGTGTTCTTGGGAGTCAGGGCTGCGCTCCTGAAGTGCACAGGCTTTGGGTTGGCAGTCTCAGGAGGCAGCAGAAATGGGTTTTGCCATCTTTTGGCATCTCTGTTGTTACATTTTTGAAATACAGCACCTTTCATTCTCATCCTGGGTTTTACTTCCACCAAGAGCCTCCTGATTTTGGCAGAATCCAGCAAGTCAACTGATATTAACAAACTCCCAGCAAGCTTAGACCCAGTAATGCTAAAAGACCTGGATATGGCTGAAAAGAGTCAATGGGATGTGAATTTGCAGTGCAGCACAAGAACAGAGATCTTGTGCCCAGGGTAATTTCTTAGAGACCCTGATGGTTCAGTGGAGAGCTCCAAACTGATGATGGCCATGTTGCTGTGACAGTGACAGCAAAGATGAAAAAAGCATTGAAAGTTATAAGGAAACAAAAGAGATTATAAGAGGAAGTTTAAGTGTCTAGTGGAACATCAAGTTCCTTTTCCTTCCTACTACACTGTGATAATTTATCTCAAGTGGCTCAGTTATTTTCCTGTACCAGTTCATGAGCTTTTTTTTAAAAAAGTCTTATTACTTGGAGGAGATCTTGTGTGATCAATCCAACACCTGTAAAGGTGATCACATTACCAAAGGTAGAGATGATGTTCTCTTCCACCACAGAGCAGTATAAAACATTAAACTTTGTCCCAGGAAGAGGCTGGCAGCAGGATGGGTTCCATTTCCTGAGCTCCTTGGGCATGGTGGTTGCTCCCTTTGGATTATGTGGATATAAACCAGGTTCCACTGAGCTGCTTCTCTCTTACCCACAGCACCAGAGGCCCTTCCTTGTTCTGGGTGCCTGTTGGGCTGGCATCCCTTCAGGTGCCCAGGCTGGTGGGGAGGAGGCTGGAGGGGCCTCAGGGGCTCCATGGCAGCCAAGGAAGGTGTGAGCCACCTGTGTCTTTGAGACAGGAGTGTGGTCTGTAAGCCAGCTGTGTCCCTGAGACAGCAGGAGTGTGTTCTGTCATCCAGCTGTGTCCCCTGTTCAGGAGTGTGACCCAGCTGTGTCCCTGAGGCAGCAGGAGCTGAGGGGACAAAGGCAGTGATGCTGTGCTGTGACTGTGCCCTGGAAGAAGCCCTGGTGTGGTGGGCAGTTTTCTACCTCCCTTCTCACCCTGTTCCCATCACTGCCAGCTGTTTCAGCGCCAGCCAAGGGCTTGTCCATGTTCCCTTCTGCTCTAAAGCCACCAGTGCTCAGGTGATGTTTTCACTCCTTACACAGCAATGTCTGCTGTGGGACAATGAGGTCCTCTCAATGAGGGCCATGGGGAGCTGGCATCCATCAAGCCACAGCCCTTAAATGACATGCCACAGGAGAGGGATGCCATTTCATTAATGCTGATTAATAAAAAAGGAAATGGCATGAGAAAATCACCCTTTTTCTGCCATGCAGGTGCCTGGTCCCACTGGGGCTGCTCAGTGGGGACCGGGCTGGGCTGCCCTTCCATGGGGACAGAGGAGGGCAGGGGAGCTGGGGAAGGACCTGGAGCAGAAGTTTGATGAGGAGCACTGATGGAATTGGGAGGATTCAGCATGGAGAAAAAGCTCAGGGAGGACCTTGGCACTCTACAAATCCCTGTAAGGAGGATGGAGCCAGCTGGGACTCTGTCTGTCTTTTCTCCCAGGTAGCAGAACAAGAGCAAACTCCCTCAAGTTACAACAGGCGAGATTTAGGTTGGTTCTAAGGGAAAATGCCTTCATCATGTTGGGAAAATTGGTCCACAAACACCAGAGGTTTATGTCCAAAAAGGAGACAGTGGAGTCCTTTTTGACTTTATTAGAATAAAGGCAGAGGCCATGGGGCATTCCCCTGGGATCTCTCGAATTTTTGGAGGACACAGCCTCCCTTTTTATCCCAATTTCCTGGCCACATTTCCCTTCTCTCTTTCCCCCTTGGCTGAGGTCTTTGAGAGGTACAGACTTCCCAATATGCCTGATACCAAAGATTTCCCTCTAATGTATAACCCTCCCTTTTCACTTTTAATTCTTATGGAATTCAGGGGCTTTTCTCCCCTATTGTTTCTTTCATCTTTCAATGTCCAATTTCATTTATCAGCAAACCTGAAGTCTGTTTGTAAAAGCAAATATCTTTTTCCATTCATCAATCTGTGGAATCCTTCCCATCGTTTCTTTTAACCCTCCAGTGCCAGTTTTACCTACCAGCAGCCCCACAGCTTGTTTGTGAAGACAAATCCGCTATTCCTCTCAATCGAAAGCAGGGTCAGCCTGCGCAGGGTAGAGGCGAGATTCTCATCCCCGGCGCTGTTCCAAAGGTGCGCGGGTGCCGCACCTGGGTACCCGGCTGGTGCTGAGCACAGCAGCGCTCAGTTACTGAACTCGCTGATGTGAGAGCACTTTTCTTTTAGAGATCCAAACTGAATTATTCCAGGAGGGAGCAGGGAAGCCTCCGCTCTCTCCCGGGGGATCCCGAGCTGCCTCAGCGCTATGCGGGGGCCGCCTCCCTCCCCAGCGCGGCTCCGCAGCCCCACGTGCTTTCCCGGCAGAGCCGACGCTTTCGCTTTCGAGTGCTGCCGCTGCTCTGGGCTCGGCGCTGTCCCGGGCACCGCTGCTGTCCAGGGCTGTCCCGGGTCCGCCGCTGTCCCGGGATATCCCGGGTCCGCCGCTGTCCCGGGCATCGCTGCTGTCCCGGGCTGCCCGCGGGGACGCAGCGGGGCCAGGTGAGCGCTCCGGGGAGCGGGGACACCGGGGAGGGACCGGGCGAGGAGGCGTCGTGCTGGGAACCCCACGAGGGTTTTGGGCTGGAGGTCTGGCTCTGCTCCCCAGCCCTGAGATATTCGTGTTTTATGGGAAAAACCGGGGTAGAGAACCCACAAGGGTTTGGGGCTGGAGGGAAAAGCTGGGATAGAGACCCTATGAGGGTTTGGGGCTGGAGGTCTGGCTCTGCTCCCCCAGCCCTGAGATGTTCATGTTTTGTAGGAAAAGCCAGGATAGAGAACCCATGAGGGTTTGGAGGGTTTGGGGCTGGAGGTCTGGCTCTGCTTCCCAGCCCTGAGATGTTCGTGTCTAATGGGAAAAGCCGGGATAGAGAGTGGGATGTGAACACTGGAAAACACCTCCAAGGTTTGGAGTCCGAACTTCAGCCGAGCTGGTTGTTTGTGCTCCCAGGAACAAGGTGGGCCCTGTGGTGGCAAAGTGGGGCAGGGCCTGGCAGGTGTCCCCATGGTCACCTCCATCCAGCCCTGGTTCTGCAGAGTTCCCCCCACTCAGGGCAGGGCAGCTGGAGTCCGTGTGTCTGTCAGCAGACACGGGTGTTGCTGGATCTGGGTATTTCTTTTCTCTGATAAGTGAATTACAGCACAGCACAGTGTGCCATCTTGCCTTCTCTGGGACTCGGCTGCAGGCTCCATCTGGTTTTCCAATGCAGCTTCCTTGGCCTTCAGAGAAATATCAATAACATTTCATTGTGGCAGCCCATCCGATTGGATCTGGAGATCTTTCACACACAGCTCTATCTAGACATGGGATCTTTTATCTAATCATTCACATCTGCTACATTATCACTTAAGCCTTGTTCTTATTCCAAGGGAAAAGCAACTTGTTTTTTCCTCTTACATGTAATGGAAGAGGTAATTAAATATTTACTCATGTACCAAAATAATTGAATTTATACATGTATAGAATAGAAATATTCACATTGGAAGAGCCTTGACCAAAACTAACTCCACTAACTGTTAACTCCAACAACTATTGTTGCTTGTCCTGGTACCATTTCTTTGGACTACTCCTCAAATGCTTTACCTAAATTATCACCTAGCTATAGATTTTAGGCTTGGATGTTACCTTTCCTCTGTTCCGACTGGATATTTTTGCTAATTTATCTGTTTTTACTGCAGATACATTTCAGTTGGGGAATTCCCAACTAGTTTTACTTTCATTTTGCTCAGTCATTTGTTCGTTAAAGGCAGGAAGGACTTTGTGCCTGGGGACAGTGGTGGGTTAGCACTTGGGGAAATCAAGGCAGTGGGTTTTGTCCTCCAGCTTTGTTGTTTGGTGACCCCCACGCTGGTTTTGGTGCTGGTACTCTGTTCCTGGGCTCCTGGTAAGTGCTCTGTGCCCTCAGAGCGGGCAAGAAGTTGGCGGATTTGCAACAGGGAGTTTCACATTTCACTTTAATTTTTTTGTGGCTGGGAGCCGTGCGAATGCCAAGTTGAGAAGGTTTAGTTCTGCAAAGTTTGGTAAAGACGGTTTTGCGTTTGAAGGGTCACGATTGAGGCTCAAAAGTTTCCTGGCTTTTCTTGGGAGGCTTTTGTGCTTCATTTTGGGATCAGGGGTATTTTATTGAAGGTAACTGCCAACCATTCTTGAGCAGAGCAGTAGTACAGGAGCTGTGCAGTGTGGCTGAGCTTTCATTCGACTTCTGAGTGTTGCTTTCATCTTGAATATGAGTCTTTCATTGGTGTGTATGAGTCTACTCTTTGTCTGAATGGCTTTCAGTCTTCACTGGCATTAAGTGCTGATTTTATTAATTTATGCATGCATTTTTTATGGCTTTATTAAGTCTGTTATTGTCTGTTATCAAATGGTGACTCCTTTCCTCTTCCCTTTCCCTATGGGAGGGGTGGCTGGACACCAACTGCTGCCAGGTGCGGAGCAGGCTGAAATTTCCCTCCACCCTTTCTGCTGAGAGGTGCAGAGCTGGCACTGGGAGCTTTTTCAACCCCCTACTCTTGAAACTCTTTTGTGGGAGCTGTGCAGTCTCAGAGGATCAGCTTTCACAGTTTTACTGGTGTAACTGACTGCCTGACTTGGGCAAGAGGCTGCTGCTTCTGCATCAGCTTCCACAGAGGGGCTGACAGCAGCACAGTGGCACAGCCCAGCTCAAATCAGGCAGTGACACCAGGAAAGCTGTGATTCCCACAAACTGTTCCTCTGAAGCTGCCTTCCCTTGCATCCTAGAGCACAAGGCTCAGTCCTGCATTTTCATGGGACCAGGAGTGGATCCTCAAATGTCGAAACTTTGTGGTCGATGCTGGTTTGAGTGAGAAGAGACAAAAAGCATCAGAGCTGAGCCTTGGATCGAAGGCAGAGCTCCTAATTTGTGACCCACATTATTGCCATGTCCTGGCATGTCTACATCAAGCTCTGTTGTCGTTATCCCCAGGCATCTGTACCAAGTGAGGCATGTCCCACGTGTTGGGGTGTGCCTGTGCTCTGAGACTGCCTCCGGCAGATCAATTCCCTGTCAGAATATGGAGGAGAAGCCACCTTTGCACTTGACAACTGGAAGGAGACTGATTACACAACCATGCAGGTAAGAGATGGCCTGTGTGGCTTTGTGGGAAGGAAGAGGGAATGGAGGTGGTGTTGTCACCAAAGCAGGAATGGGCTGTTCATCTCCCCAAAATGAGCAGCAAGAACTGTTGCCTGAGCCCTCTGTGCAGGGGTGTCCTGCACAAACTTGTGAACTGAGATACAGCTGGACAAGGAAAGCCAAATCTGCACACACAAGGAAAGCAAAACAAGGAATTCATTCACAGCTTCTCATGGGCAAGCAGGAGTTCTGCCATCTCCAGGAAAGCAGGGCTCTATCTCATGTAATGGTGATCTGGGGGAGACAAATATCATCACTCTAACTCCCTGCCTTCCTCCTTCTTAGCCCAGCTTTATGTTCTGAGCATGGCCAGGTGAAGTCAGCTGTCCTGGCTATGTTCCCTCCCAGCCCCTTGTGCATCCCCAACCATTTGTTGGTAGGGTGTTATGAGAAGCAGAAAACCTTGCCTCTGTGTAAGCACTCTTGGGCAATAACAAAACCATCCCTGACCTCTCCAGAGGTCCTGGTACATGTGAGAGATGTCTGGGACATTTGGCAGATCACCAATGCAGCAATATAGATGCCAACAGCTTCTCCTTGGCTGGTGCCAGAGAGATTGCCCCTGTCCTTCAGTGTCACTGTGATGGCAGACAAGGACTGCCATGAGTGGGCTCAGATCTCTACACTCAAAAGTAAAGGTAAGAAATTCTAGGTTAGACCAAGGGGTCCAAAAGCAGATCAAGCCATGCAGAGCTGTGTGTGTGAACCTCTCTTGCTCTGTGCCCACTGCTGCCCTTTGTCTGCTCCCTGCAGCCCCCATTCCAGCCCGATGACCTGGATGTGGCAGCAGCTGTGGCAAGAGCCCGTCCCCAGCTGGAGGAGCTGCTCACCCAGTGCCCCGAGTGGCTGCTCTGCACTGCCCAGCGCCTCGTGCCCCAGGCAGCCCTGAGCAGCCTGGGCACCACCGCCAGCCCCAGGGAGAGAACATCCCTGCTCCTGGACCTGCTGCAGGGGGCTGGCCCTGCTGCCTGGAAGCACTTTGCACAGTCTGTCTGCATGGAGTATGACCTGCCCCTGGACCTGGAGGTGCTGCTCATGAGCTCTGCAGAAGAAGGTAAGAGAGGTCAGGCCAGTTTCCCCTGACCAAACCCATCACTATCACCCAGTCTAGGCAGTGCCAGACCACCCAGACCACCAGTGCCCTCAGTTGCATGGCCTTGTTTTTCTTGGAAGCACAACTTCTGCCTTAGAAATGTAATTTGAGGTAAACCCCCCCGACATTAACAGATTAAAACAAATTAAAAAATGGTACACCCCCACCTCCAATAAAGCCAAGATGCAATTTTTGGATGGATTTATTTGAAGGAAGAAATACTCCAATCTCTTTGTTCTGCGGACTTTTAATTGTTATTTTTTAAAATGTTCCTGATCCAGAAAGGCAACGAGCACAGAATCATAGAATTACCACACAAAACCACTTCTCCATGTTCCTCGTTAGCAGAGGCAGTGGCTTTAGAGAAAATGAGCGATCCCTGGGGACCACGACCCGTTGGTGTGTGTCATCTTGCAAACTACACAGAGTGTGCACACCCTCTGCGCTGTGAGGGCCTGTGGGGCCAGATAAGCTGTGCCTTTCCTTTATTGGGCTGCCTTTTTTGGTGATTAATTAATTTCTTCTGCAGGAAGTCTCACAGGATGGGTCTTTCTCAACGGTGCTTTCACATTCTGTTGTAATTCTCATTGGTTGCATCAGCTGGGTGGATGCAGCCCTTGTAAACAAGTGCAGCAGCAGCAACTTTGGCTGAGATGAAACAGGCAAAGACCAGACAACCATCAGGGAATGTGAATTGGTGGGGGATTTCTCTCAGGACTGAAGCTGAAGCAGTTTTCAGCCTTTTGATACTGTGACATATCATAAAAGGATGTCTCTTAAGGAGCTGGCTTATACTGGTTTAACTTTTGTAGTAACAGCTGAGCATCACTAATCCCTCTGAAGGTGAACTGCTTCTGGCCATGCTGAGGGGGTTTTGTGGCAGCTTTGAGCTGTGCAGTCAGTCAGAAAAGGCCCTTGACTGGGCTGCCAACTCAGCCAGTGGTTTGTTCACAGAAAACCCTTCCTTGCAGGGAAAGTAAGGCTTCCTTTTGGGCAACAGTGTGGTTTTAGATCAGATCTGAGCTGCCCATACTCCGAGTTTGTTTATGTCAGTGAGTGAAATTGTTTTTCTTCTTCCTTGAAAGTGAAACTAACTGTGCTGTAGAGTAACCTGGAAGGAAAAGATCAGATGGTGACTCTTGAATCTGGATGTTTGCATTCCTTATACTGAGCCTTGGCTTGTGCCACTGTCTGTGTTGCAAGATGCTTGTCCTTTGTCTCTGGCCAGCTGCACTCTGAATTTCAAGAGCAGAATGCTCACATGAACCATAAATAATTTCCCATTTGACTCCTTTAGGTAACTTCAGCCAGACAGAAGAACCAGGCATAGACACGAGAGCCCAGACATCTGTGCCAAAAGGTAAGGCTGGCACAGACCCTGGACACTGAGCTCTTGGAGATTTTATTCTCTGCTCATGGCCTGGGCAGGGCTCCAAATGTCCAAATGTCCCAGGTGTTGACCCTCAGCACTGGCAAGGTGTGGAGAAGTCACTGCAATTTGGCATTTCATTGTTCTGTTCTTAGTGCTTTGCATGTGAACCTCCCCTGGTTTTGTTTTCTCTCCCTGAATTTCAGAGAAGCCTCAGAGTTCCCTGCTGAGGAACTCACTCCTTTTAGTTTCTCTGCAGGAATCTCCCACCCACTGTACAAAACCCATGATTTTTGCACTTGTACTGTGGTCAGCTCATTGGGAGGTGGAAGAAGTTGGTTTGCCTTTTAAAGGAAGAGTAGAAAAACTATTCAGGTGTTGATCAAGCAGAAACCACTCCAGAGTTGTCAGAATAGGAGTTTAGGGGAACAGATAGTAGGGTTTTCTTCAGGGTGCATTTGGATCTGAGAGTTTCCCAGCTGGTGCAGGTCATGGAGAGACACTTTTACCTTTATTTACCTTTATGCTCAGAGACTTCTGAGTCACAGCACTGCAGATGTCACGCGAATGTCCTGTCTGTCATGTGCAGGTCTAAGATGTTGAAAAAGAGCAGAAAAAAGTGATCTTTGTTCTGCATTCAGACTGCTGCCAGCTGCTGTCTGTCCTAGTGAGTGCGTCTCACCAGTTGCTGGTGGAATGGAAATTTGAAAATTGTGCTGAAAGTTACTAAGACCAGTCAAGGAAGACATGTGCCTCTTTCAGCTCTGTCCATTCTTTCCATCTGACAGTCCATCATAAAAAAACAGGAAATGAGCTACTACAAACAGCCCTGGGAATCTGTGGGCCCTGCATTCCCCAGGCACAGATATTCCCAGCCATGGTCCCCAGGATATCAAAGCAGTTCCTCTGTTCAAATCAAGGAACAGAGCCTCACCCACCCAGCAAAATCTCACCAGCCAGGTGTTTGTGGCCCATCTCAGAAGAAGCAATTCTGTAATCTCAGCCTGAGTTTACAAATAGTTTTGTCTGTCCAGTTTTTCCTCTCCAGCTCCCCAGATGCTTTGCTGGAGAGTATTGCCCAGTTTAACATGCTGCCATTCAAAATACTCTTTTGACGTGGTTCTGACCTTTCCATTTCCAGGCTCCGCTCGCCCTTGCCCTTGCAGCAGCTCTGGGAGTGACAAAGACGCCAAACGGCGAAGGCTGGGTATGTGGATATTCCAGAAGCTGTGCTGGGCTTCTCTCTGAGGAAAGGACCTATTTAACACCCCTGCAGAAACACCCAGGAAACCAACTTCCAGCTTTAGGAGGCCAGCATGGGTGAAGAGGGAGCTGGTGAACAGGGAATAATATGCATAATACACAGATACCTAATTATCATCTTAGAGATAATAAGATTCAGTTTTCATATAAAGCTGTCTCATCTTTTTCCTGAATGTTGTTCTTCTTTGGCCCCTGTGAAAAATTAGGAGGAGTTATGTGTTATTTTCAGGAGTTCAAAATTTGTCCTTTCTACCCAGCAATCTCTGATCAGGGCCATTGTTTCTCCGTCTATGAGTGGTAGTATTTTGGATCTGTAGTGACTCAAAATTAAGTTTTCACCCTCATACCCTCTCTGTTGTCTTCTCTCTTAGATGCATGTGTGAACTACAGGCATCTCCTCATCAGTTCCATCCGCCAGAGGTACGGAAGCAGGAGAGCAGCAGAAGCACAGGAGCAAACACAGCCCCTGCCTTTCAACCAAACCTTTGTCAACGTTGTCATTCACCAGAGCAAAGCCCCTCGCTTTAAAGAGAGAACAGAGAAAGCCCAGGAGGGCCTGGCAGGTGCTGCTGAGGCAGAGGAATGTGCAGACACAGCTGTGAAAGTGTCAGACCTGCTCTGCAGCGAGGCCCCGTCGCACACGACCAAGGTGATCTTTTTGTTTGGGAAACCAGGGATAGGCAAGACCAGGCTAATGCACAGGATTTGCCAGAAATGGGCAGAAGGTGTCCTACCTCAGTTTCTTTTCACTTTCCTGTTTGAGTTTCGGCAGCTGAATTTGTTAAAGAGGAAATTGACCCTGAAGGAGCTTTTGTTTGACATGTTCCTTCAGCCGGAGGACAGCCCTGACGCCGTGTTCCAGGGCCTGCTGGAGAACGCCCAGCAGACTCTGATCATCTTTGATGGGCTGGATGAGTTTGCAGCCAACATGGACGTGTCGTCCTCCTCTAAGAGAGGCCCAGCTCTGACCTCCCCTCTGTCCATATCCCAGCTCTTTGCAGAGCTCTGCCACGGGAGCCTCCTGCCTGGATGCACAGTGCTGGTCACCAGCCGCCCCAAGAGGCTGCCTGACTTCCTGTTATGCACAGTAAGTGTGTTGGCAGAAATTGGGGGATTTGACCATAAGAAGGTTGAGGAATATGTCAGCCACTATTTCTGTCAGCATTCATTCCGAGAACGAGCTATTGCTCACGTGAAGAGCAGCACCAAACTCCTCAGCATGTGCCTCATCCCTGCCCTGTGTAACATTGTGTGCATCTGCTTGGAGTATCTGTTCCTCAAACACCAGATGAGCGTGGAGCTTCCTCAGACCATGACACAGTTTTATATCAAAATGTTTCTCATCTTCCTGAACAAGCAGCAAGGAGAGTGTGCAGGTGATGAGGAGACTCAGGTGAACTGTAACAAAAAGGCCATTTTGGGTCTGCTTGACCTTGCACTGAGAGGCCTGGAAGAGAAGAAACTTGTATTTTATGTCCACGACATTCCTGAGGACGTGAAGGAATTTGCTTCCTTGCATGGGTTGCTGACTGTCTTTGAGGTGAAGACGAGTGGCACCTGCCCAGAGGCTGGCTATGCCTTTGTGCACTTGAGCTTGCAGGAGTTTTTTGCAGCACTGTGTCTCATGGTGAGCAGGAGGGTGGACAAGAACTACCTGAAGAAGAAGTTCTTCTTGAAGTCAAAGTGGACTTTAAAGAATGAGACAAAGACCGAATTTATGGAGAGTTTTCACATATTTCTCTCGGGTTTGTCATCAAGAGAGTGCAGGACATTCCTCATGCTGCTGGCAGAGCAAGATGAAGCTTGGGTGCAGGAAAAGCAGGATGTGATCCTGGAGTCTCTCAAGAAACTGGCAGCCACTCATCTGTCAGGGCCTAAGGTCCTTGAGCTCTGCCACTGCACCTTTGAAACCCAAAACCTCGAGGTAGCCCAGCACATTGGGAGCCTGCTGAATTTCAAGTATGAGTTTAAAAACTTCAGACTGACAACGCTGGACATGTCGGCTTTGGTTTTTGTCATAAACTCGGGCCAGGACTTGATTTGTTTGGATTTTGCAGGATGTCTGGTGGACACTGAATGTTTGGAGGTTCTGTCTGGCTGTAAAAATGTGGAACACTTGAGGTAAACACAGTGAGTGCTGTGGGTTGATGGGTGGGGAGAAGGGATTGGGAGGTCAAACCTCAAGGTTGTTCTAGGACAGAGACAGAGATGATGTGAGAAAATTTGATCAGAGCAGCATCACTTCAGTACTGCAGAAATGTATGAAATAATGAATTTATGAGTGATTGAAGGATAATAAGGTGATAAAACCATTCTGGCTATATTTTTATTTGTTTTTCCATTTTGATTAAGGTGAACAGCGGGGTAGTTAATGCACTAGACAAGAGGGAAGATAATAGGCATTTCTTTTCAATATGAAGGAAGGGTGAATCCTGCAAGCAAATGAGAATATCAGCTTTTGGTGTGTTTGCCTTTTTCCCCTTTTCTTCACATTTTAGCTTTCGTAGCAGGAGATGTGGTGATGACTTTGCTGCTGCTCTTTCGAAGGGTTTACGAGGAATGGGGAGCCTGAAGAAACTGGAGTAAGTCTTTGCTTCTAGCACCTCTTCTTCCTGAGTGTGTCCTCTGCTCAATGACTTTGGCTCACCCCAGGCTGGTCTGTTCTGTGCAGGGTGAGGGTGACAGTGCCACACAGAGCAGCACAGACACATGTGGCTCTGGCTTTATGCTGGCACCAAGGGCAGAGTCGTGTCACCCTGCTGGAAAAGGAGTATGAAGCTGGTTCAGGTGGCAGAGCCAGGCTGCTGCCTCTGTGTCTGTATGGGGGACACATGGGGCAGGCAGGGGTCTGGGACAGGCTTGCCATGTGCTGCAGGGGATTCCAGTCCTCCCTCTGCTTGGTTTGAGTGATTCTTTCCCTTTCCAGGCTGACAGGCGGGTGCATCACAGCTGAGGGGATGACTAACCTGGTCCAGGCTGCATCCCAGTGCCTCCAGCTTGAGGAAATAAAGTGAGTGTCTTGTGGCAATGACCATAAATCCACCATCCCTTCCTTGGGCTACTAATGAGGGTGAATCCTGTGCAGCTTGCAGGGCAACCGGATCCGGGATCCAGAAGGGAAGAGGGTGATGGACCTGTTTTCCAAAATGGAAAAGCTGAAGAAAGTAGAGTGAGTAAAAAAGGCTTAAACCTTGGCTACTGTGAAGCCAGGCATTGCACAGAGATGTGGGGCACCAAGCTGAGGCACAAACATTTCAGTGCCAGCAGGGCTGTGCTGGGCTCAGTTTGAGGCAGGCTCAGCCTCACAGTTCTTTTCTAATTCTTTTAAAATCATCCCAAGGGAGTCCTGGTGTGGGGGTGTTCACAGGGGTCTTAGGATGAGGGGAGAGATGAGGATCTGACTCCATGTTTCAAAAGGCTTGATTTATTATTTTATTATATATATTACATTATATATATTACATTACATTTTATTATATATATTACATTTTATTATATATATTACATTACATTATATTCAAAGAATAGAAGAAAGAATTTCATCAGAAGGCTAGCTAAGAATAGAATAGGAAAGAATGATAACAAAGGCTCGTGGCTCAGACAGAGTCCAAGCCAGCTCACTGTGATTGGCCATTAACCAGAAACAACTCTATGAGACCAATCACAGATCCACCTGTTGCATTCCACAGCAGCAGATAATCAGTGTTTACATTTTGTTCCTGAGGCTTCTCAGCTTCTCAAGAGGAAAAATCCTAAAGTAAAGATTTTTTATAAAAGATGTCTGTGACATCCTGGCACCACTGACACCTCTGCAGGAATTACAGTGCATGTGCTCAGCTCAGTGCCCAGCTTGACTTTCCCTCTTCTGTTCCCCTTGGTGAGGTTCAGGTTGAGATATCTCTCTCTGATTTAGGGAGGATGGCTCCATCAGAGTCTTCCCAGCCTTTCCACAGCCTTTTTCTCCTGTGCTGCTCCTTCTAAAGGAGCCTGTGGCCATCCAGAGCTGGCAGAGAGGTGTTTCACATCTAATGAGGTCCAACAAGTAATGAAACAGAACAAATGTGCAATTAAAGAATAAACCCTCAGAGGCTGGAGGATTGTGTTCAGGCCTCCCTGCTTTAACAAGCCGTAATTAAATTGGATTTGTTGTAGTGGGAGTTGAACTGCACTGTGGATCAGTGGTGCAGTCATGAAGGTGTGAACTACCTCCACTAACTAACCCAAAACTGGTTAGTGATCATTCTGCTGCACATGGAAGAGTTATCTCTGAGTCTAAATTTGTGGGAGCTACAGCTTGCAGAGAAAGAACTGATAAAAATCTGATAATGCTTTTGTTGAGTCCTAGATGGAAATTTCAGAAGTTTTTCAGAAATACCCTTATTAAAAGATCGTGTGTTTCAGGATGTTTGGGGACAGAGCACAGGGCATTTGTGTAACAAAAGAACATCCTGTGGCATCCAGCAGCTGAGCTTCTATTTTTCCTCATGTTCACAGCCTGAGCAACAACCATCTTTCCTTGAATGCTGTTCTCAGTCTGGCAAAGGAAGGCATCGTGTGTCAAAATGTCACTGAACTCTGTGCCAGGTATCAATAATGGGAGCTCTTACAAAAGCAAGCAGGTTGTCTCTTTAGATGCTGACTTTAAATGGACACTTTTTCAGCTTAATTAATAGCTAATTGAGGTGAACAAAAATCAGTTTGACTCCTTTTTTTCTTTTCTATTGGAAACAAAATGTGAATTCCTCATACCATGTACTTCCTCTTTGTATTTTTAATAAGTTTTTTTTATCCTTGGTCTATAAAACCATTTGCAGGGTGTGATATTTCTTCTTGTATAACAGAATTTAAATTTGCTTCTAAGCTCTGCAATATATCAGAAAGGAAATTCTTTACTAACTAGCATACATTTGCTATGAGTCAGCTAAGTTCAGTGAAAATGTGTGAATTTAGCTCTAAGGAATGTGTGCATTCCTTTAAATTGCAGGGTTTGGGATTTTCATGTGTCTGGGATGACAAAGGGTAGATTTTTTTAAATCATCCTGGCTCTTGTGGTTGTCTTATGTTCTAAGGTTAACAGGCCAAAGTAATCCCTGGTGTAACTCAAATTGCATATGGCTTTTTCTTAATTTTCTTGCTGGAAGGGAATTTCTACTGAATCTCTTTCCAACAAACTGCAAAAAAAAAAAATCCTGGCCCGGTCTTTTTCAGTGTGTGACCTGATACTGACCTAGATCTCTTTTTCAGGGGGGACACCATGGTTATTCATTTTTCTGGCACGTCTGGGAGAGCTCAGAGGTGAGACACTGCACTGTGGTTATGCTGTGTTGGGTTGTGCTGATTGAAGTGTCACCATAAACCACAATAACAGCACAGCTGGTGCCCACTGCCCCTGCAGCTGCCTGAGCAATGGGAAATGTAACCAGAAATGTCTGGGTTTGCACACACACCCCACAGCCAGCCCCACAAAAGCATCTCCTTGGAGCCTGGGTAAGCTTCAGGTGCCATGGTTCTATTGCAAAAAATTCACAGAACACAGACCTGGTGGTTTCTGCTGGGAAATATTAACTGGGACCCAAGCTGTCAGATAGTTCATGAAAGCCCATTAAAAGCCAAAATATTTTGCTTGTTTGCAGATCTCTGGATTTGAAGTTGGAAGAGAATAAAGAACACCTAATTCCAGCTAGACATGTGAATTTATGGTAAGAGTAGACACATAGAGTCCTGCTGGTGCATGTGGTTTGCAGATGGCAGGTACTATAGAAGGGCCAGAGAAGCAGATGTGTTCATCCTTAAGGACAGAGAATATTTCCACATGTGGAAAAACTTGAAATAAACCTGAATCAGTAAATAAAGATGACACTAGAAACCCTGTCCAGCCCAGCCAGGGGCACCCCCATGCCCTCAGTGCTCACCAAGCCTTCCTGTTCACAGCTTGCAGGACCACAGGCTGCTCTCCCAGCATGCCAGGACGATTGTGGCCATTCTCCAGAGCTGTCCCTGTCTCTCTGAAGTGGAGTGAGTGCCTCCTTTCCCTCCTGTTCAGTGCCTGTAGGCAGGGGGTGTGGGAGCAGGGGATCACAGGATCACAGGCTGGTTTGGGTTGTAAAGGGCCTTAAAGAGCATAGATTTTTCTAAAGCAAGATGGTTTGGGTCTAAAACATGAATTACGTTGCCCAAGGGCTAAAACTTTCTGTCTGAAGTTGGTTGATGCAGAAATAAGCAGGGAAGACTGATCTGAGACAGAACAGTCCAGGCAAAAAAACATTGTAGGAAAGGGAAAGCAAGCAGGTTTTGAGGGCTTTGTTTTTACTGTTCCAGTCAGTCCCCACTAACTGGAAAATGCTTCAGTTTATCAGGCAACAAGCTTGGAGATGAAGGCTGCAGTTGTCTGCTGAAAAGCCTCCCCTGTCTATCAATCTCAAAGCAGCTGAAGTAAGTGTTGCCTTGCACAAAACCAACCTCCCTCTTCTGAAGGGAAATGGTTCCAAGCATGCAGAGCACTGGTGGCTGCTCCACAGGCCATCCTGTGGGATTTCAGGGCCCAGTTAATTGCCTTTTTCTTTCCCAGTCTCAGCCAGAACCGCCTCTCTGTCAGTGGCCTGTGCAGCCTGCTGCAGTCAGCACTCTCCTGCCAGGAGGTGATGGAGCTGCAGGTCAGGTACGTGGCTCTGGAGCCACACCTGGGGTTAATCCCCAGCCTGGAGTTGCATTCTGAGGGTTTTGTGGGGTCACCTCGGGTGTGGGGTGGGTGCAGAGCGTGTCCCAAGGTGGTCCCTGACCCTTGGTGGCATTGCTGGGAGCTGATTGCAGGGCCATGGTGGGGGGATAAGGGAACAGAGACAGTGCAGAAGGCAATCTCACCCCTGAGGAGTTGCAGCTGTACCAATTACCAAGGATTAGGAACAGGGCTGCCCTGAACAGCCCCAGCTGTGTCCCATAAGGATGAGTGCAATAAAAGAGTGGGTGAGCACCTGGAGGGGAGCTGGGGTTTGTTGGGTGTGCTGAGAAGGAGTTAGTGCTGTGAGGAGCTGTCCATGAGAAGCCACTGAGGAGGTTTGGAATTGATGACAATAAGATGACAACAGGCCATCAGCCGCAATTTGGGTGCTTGCAAAACTCTCTGTCCTTTAGTGCATGGGGTGTTTTAAAATGCTTCCCTGCTCTCTGCCATGGGGAGTTTTGGAGCCAGGATCTCTGCAGAGTGTGAGAACTGGTGACACCTCCTGGAGCAGCACTGAAGTTCTTTCTCCTCTGTTACTTTCACTTGAAAACACACTCAAGTACAGCAATTTTGTGTGTGCTTTGTCTAGTGATTCAGAGAAACTGGACCATCAGATACTGCATGATTTGATCCAACCAGAGTTTAAAGCTGATGGAGATTTGTTTTTTCTTGCTTTGGGAGTGTTTTAAGCACAAATGATTGGTGACACCAGAGTTTTGCAGAACAAAACCAAACAAGAAGTCCTGTAAATAACCAAACCGTGACATTGACTGATTACTTCTCTTCCTCACAGCCTTTCTCGTGATACTGCAGTGCTGAGGTTCAGAGAAGACAGGGAGTTTGCTTCCCTTCCTCCTAGGTAGGCTGTGTGTGCACAAATGGCGTTATCTCAGCATCCTGTTTGGTTCTGGCATCCTGTGTAGGTACCAAGGGTAACACAACACTCCACAGCAGTTCCTGCCTCCCACCCCACCCCCAGATCTAAATGTGGAGCTGTCTCCTGGCTTTCTCAGCCCCTTGAAAAGTTGTCACTGCCTTCTGTAGTGTTTTCTGCCTCTAGAGCAGCACGTTTCATCCCACAGCACCCTGAGCAGAGCAGGCTGTTCAATGACACCCGTGCTAGCTGATAATTGTGAGGGTACAAAAGGCAGAGAATGCCACACCAAATTCTGAAAAGATTCACAGATCCCTGAGTTCAGAACACTCTGCATTCTGGATCATGGTACTCCTAAATTGTGGGATATTTGGAGGTTAATTTTTCCCCTCAGAAAATTATGGTTAAAACAGCTCAGCCCAAAGATTTTGACCAAGAAATGGTTTCCTGTTGCTCCTGGAATTTCAGGTTCACTATACCCTTGTCCTCTGTGGACTGAGCTCACAGTAAAACAGCATTTCCCATGGAATAATTACATTCCACCTTTTAGCCAGAGAGAAACAGCAGCACCCTTGCAGGCATAGCCCAGTGGTTGTGCTTGAGAGAGAGTGACAGCCTGAGACAGGCAATCTGTGGGCTCCTTTAAGGCACCAGGTGGCATTTCATACTCTGATATTTTAGCTTTTGCATGTTCCATTTAGTCATGAATAGTCAGATTTAGTTATAGTTTCACTGTTTATAATTGTAGCTTTTGGTTACAGTTTAGTTAGTCATAGACCGTTCCATTTAATTATGAATAGTCAGATTTTTGTACAGGCTCTTCACAAAACTTATTTAGGCAAAAGCTAAATTCAGCAAAATTCAGCTAAATTCAGCAAAAGCTGAATTCTCCATAAAACTTAGACAGAAATATCTCTTTCCCCATCTCTCCAGTTGTCTGTATGCTCAGATATTTGGGTAGAAAAGGAGAGATTGCAATTGGCAAGATACAGGCTGGAGCCAGGGTGGCCCCAGGGATCTGCCAAAATGTTAAAGCAGAAGAGTTTCACCTTTGTCTGCTTTTGTGCTCACTTAGGGAAGAGCCTGTGTTCTCTACTGATGGCCAACAACATGGAGAGGAAAGCCAGAGACCACCCACCTCCCAAAAAATCAGGTACCATGGCCAGTTTTCATTGTGTCCCATCTCTAGGTCCTGTTGCCAGTGTAACATCTTAGAGATGTAATTCACATCTCTAAGAGGAGAATCACAAGAGACTTGGGACTCTCCAGCTGCCAGGGGAGCTGCAGGGTCTGTCCTGGATGGAGGGAATGCTGGAGCCCCTGGCAAGGGGCTGGGACCTGGTGCCACCCTGTGCCTTACCAAGGACACAGGACCTGCAGTGCCAGGCAGGGGTGGCATCACCTGGACACCCTGTGGGAGCTGCTAAGCATCAAGGCATTTTTAAATTTCATTATTATCTCTTCACTGATTCTCTGATTTTCAGAGGAGTGAGGTTTACCACCTTTATTTGAAATCCTGCAGACCTGGATGATTGATTTCTTTTTTTTTCCCCCCACAGACTGACAGACTGTAATCTTCAAGGCAGTGACCTGAAGAATGTGTGTGCAGTCCTGAAGGAATGTGGCCACATCTCTGAGCTGGAGTGAGTCCTCCTCAGCTCCCCTGGTGTTTTCCTGCATTTATTTGGAATGCTCAGAAAATGCCCCTTAGTGTTGTAGACAAAGTGGGGTAGAGGCACAGCCTGGTGGGAGGTGTGGCTGTGCATGCAGATAACAGAGCTGATGGTGCCTGTGGGTGTTTTTACTGTGAAAATTAAATGCTTTTCTTTAAATCCTAGCCTATCTGGGAATTTTCTGGGAGATGAGGGACTTTTGCAGCTGTTTCAGTGCCTCCCAAAACTGAAAATGCTACGTTCTCTCAAGTGAGTAGCTCCTGGTTTTTCCTTATGCATGGGCTGGGTTTTGTGGAGTGTTTGTGGAAGCACATTTGGGAAGGCCCTTCACAATCGGTGCAGGACATTGTGTGTTGGGCACTGTGCTGTCTGCTCTGTCCCCACCTCCAGCCCAGAGCATTTGAGTCCATTTGAAGCTTGGCTGAGATCAGTGCCCCAGAGGCTCTGTGCTCATTCCCCCATGAAGGGGACAGGTGGTTTCATGTCAGGTACCTGTGTCTGAAACTGCCTGAGGTCTTCAGCAGCTCACTGAATTTCCCCTCACTGGGAGGGGGAGCAGCCCTTGCTCTCCTGAGGGGAACAGCTTGGAAGGAAGGGAAATGCTGGGGAGACCCAGCTTCAGTGGTGGAGTCTGAATTCTCCTGCAGTGCTGGCTGGTGTTTGTTTATCTGGGCATTTCACCTGCACTCCCACTGCAAGTGCTCTGTGCAGGACTGGCTGAAGGAGAATGGCACCATCCTGCACTGTTGAAAGAAATATTTATTGTTCCTGTTTGGTTAATTGAACCAAGATTGTTCCACTTACGGGCAATCTCATTAGAACAAGTTGCTCTGAGAGAATGTGAATTTGCTGTCTTTGGAGGTGATAAAAACCCAGCTGTTCAATGTCCTGAGCTGTCTCCTCCATGCTCACCCTCCTGAGCAGGAGAGTTTCACCAGATCAGCTCTAGACACCCATTCCAGCCTTGACTATTCTGTCATTCTCTGAACACTAAAAGTGAGGATGAAGTTGAAATGTATGGAAGTGAGTTGTGTCTGCAGAGCTGCAGCAGGAAACACTGACAGAGGGTGTGCTGCACAAGGATCTGTGCAGCAGATGTGCTGTGGGGATATTTTTTATCAGTTTTGCTTGCAGCAGGTGGTTTTATCTTTTCTTCCTGCAGGTTTGACAACAACCGGATCTCCCTTAGCTCTGTGTTTTTCTTAGCTCAATCATTAACTACACTGGAACACATTAGAACAATGAGCCTCAGGTATGGCCAGGAGTACTTTTTTATATTATTTTGCTATTTAAAACCTCAAGCTGTGGGTTTTTAGGGATGACACAGGAGCTTGTGTTGCCAAACTCCATGCTGATGATGTTCTTTTCTGGTTACAGCTTGGGACACCCCCAGGTGGTTCATCTGACCTTTTGGGAAAGAGTCAGGTAAAATCATACCCACTCACATAAGTGTTTTAAACTCCTCGGCGGGTTCTAAACAGCAGGGGCCATGTGGGTCCCTGAGGTGTGTTATGAAGAGCCAAACTCCAGCCAGGCTGGGGGGAGCCCAGGGAGCTGTTCCATGGCTGATGGAGGGCATGGAGTGTGACCGTGTTCACAGGGGTTTTCGGATTGGGGAAGAGATGAGGATCTGACTCTGTGTTTCAGAAGGCTTGATTTATTATTTTATGACGTATATTACATTAAAACTACGCTAAAAGAATAGAAGAAAATGTTTCATCAGAAGGCTGGCAAAGAATAGACTAGAAAGGAATGATAACAAAGGTTTGTGCCTCGGCTCTCTGTCTGAGCCAGCTGGGCTGTGATTGGCCATTAATTACAAACATCCAACATGGGCCAATCACAGATGCACCTGTTGCATTCCACAGCAGCAAATAATCAATGTTTATGTTTTGTTCCTGAGGCCTCTCAGCTTCTCAGGAGGAAAAATCCTAAAGAAAGGATTTTTCATAAAGGATGTGTGTGACAGTGGAGCACCCACTGCTGAGACAGGCTCAGTCACCTCCTTGCTGGCCAGGACACGGCGCATGCCAAGTGCTGAGGGGCTGCACAACTCTCTGGAGGCTGGAAAAGGGCCAATAAAGCTCTTTTTCTTCTGGGGATGGGCTGAACCTCATTATGGCAGGTGGTAGGGAAGGTAGATTGGAACAGGAGGCCACTGCCACCACCTCAGCCCCTTCACGGGGAGCTGGCTACAGAACAGCAGCACAGCTCATGGGCTAAACTGTTCCTTCCTCAGCAGCACCAGCAGATGGAGAAGTGGCTCCCTGGCACGGCCCAAGCAGGAAGGAAAAGGACAAAGCTTCAGGTATGGCAGCCTGGCTTCCCTTTGCACCAGGACTGGAGGAGAGGTGGTTCTGGGGGTCTTTAGGGCAGTGTGGTGTGTGGAACTGACCCATCCCTCCAGCTGTGTCTCCTCAAGGAGGAAAATTAATAGTAATAATAGCATCTTTACTTGGTTTGAGGGGCTTGCCATGCTTTCCAGCACAGGAAGTTCCTACCCATAATTAATGAGAGAGAGATCTGTGTGAGTGCTACATTCATCCCATACAGAGCTGCCAGTTGTCACCCAAAAAGGCTTCTAGGATTTCCTTCCTGGAGAAGGACAGGGGAGGCACCAATTCCAGCCTTCCTCTGGGAGAGCCCAGGCAGGGCTGAGCAGGGGAAGATGCTCTCCAGTCTCCTGAGACAACTGAGTCACCAATGATGTGGCTCTAGGGAGGGAGCCACAATACCCAAAGTATTCTTTGGGAGGAATATCCAGAGTATTGGTGTTTTGGTGGACTGGCTCTCTCCAGTCAGCTCAGGGCTGGTGAAGTCATCTGCTTTGATTTCTTAGTCCCAGACTATGGGTAGCAAAATCTGTGTAGTGGAAGTGAGAGGGTCCCCATGGGCCTTGTCCTGGGCTGTGAGGCTCTGGGGCATCCTGTGGGCACGTCCAGCTCCTGAGTGCTTTGTTTGCTTCAGTCTCAGGGAGTGCAGAGTGGGTCTGGAGGATGTGACCAGGCTGTGCCAGACACTGGCTCGATGTCCCCAGCTGACAGAAATCCAGTAAGTCTGTCTGTCTGTCTGTCTCCCTAAGCCCTGACACAGATTTGCTGTTCAAACCCCAGATTTGATGTTCAGGGTGGCAGCTGGTGTACACCAGCTCTCCTCTCACCACATCCTCACCCAGATACTTAACTAAACCCAGACTTTCTACTGTCCTGCTTCAGAGAGAACTTGGCCTCTCCTAAGGCTGCCACATCAGTGTGTAAAGGCCCCAGAACATGTGTGTGTTCTCAAGATCTTCATTCCTGTGTCTGGAAACATTTGTTGTCATCTATTCCTCGAAACCTCAGCTTGTGGAACAGCCAGAGCAAGAGCTCCTAGCCCACCAAGCCATGAGCTCTGCTCCTCAAGGGCTGGTGACTCCAGGCAGGAGCTTGGCACCAAGAGAATTAGAATGTTGGTCAGAACAAAAACTGAGTAATAGCAAGTAAAAATAATTCCCCTATTGCCTGCATGAAAGACATCAGCAGCATCATTTTGTGGATGTACAGTAATGGAAAAGTAACACTTCTGAAACTGGAATGTTGATTGGCTGCAGGATGTAAAGAAACACAGAGATCAGGCTGTAAGGACTAAATCTTGCCCAATTCTCATGGCATTTCTGGACATGTCCTTTCACAGAATTTGCCCATTTGTGTGTGCATGTCCATGTAAATGTTACAGAAGTAATTAGGGATTGAAACAATTTCTCCTGGGTTTTGTTTCCTTCCATATTCTACAGTCTGTCTGGAAATTCATTGAGTGACCAGAGCATTGAGAGATTACTGAGCTTTCTGCCATTCTTCTGTCATCTGACACTACTGAGGTAATGTGTGGGGTCCCTGCTTTCAAATGTTGGTTTGGAAAGTGTTAACACCACAGCAGATCTTAGGAGCATTAATCAGTAATTGTAAACTAACTAGCAAGGCAAACAAAACGCAGAAATGCTTTCACACCCATTCTTTTCTTGTTTCTAGAAGTAAAGCAGCACTTTAATGACATTTAGCAGAGGGCAATTCAGAATCACAGAATAATGAGGTTGGAAGAAATCTCTGAGCTCATTGAGTCCAACCTTTTCCCTAACACCTCAACCAGACTATAGCACCAAGTGCCATGGCCAGGCTTTTTTTAAACTTCTTTTTCAGGCTGGAATCCAGGCCAGGGAAGCCCTATCAGGGAAAAGGACCCTTCACTAAAAGCCCAGGAGGAGCTTGGCCATGTTTTACACGATTTTGTAGCATGGAGGAGCTGCAGGGTCTCATGAGACTGAGTTTGCCCAGTCGGAAGGTTGCTTCCATTTGGGATGTCTCTAGTCCAGCAGCCCCAAAGGAGGAGTGGTTCCGTGTAAGCCCTTGGTCTGTGCTCCCTTTTTAGGCAAAGGGGACTAAAGGAGCCTCTCCTTTAGGTAAAGGAGCACTAAGTGCCAATGCTCAAAGCTTTAGGTCCTTGCTCCCTCATCCTGAGTCAAATGGGACGTCTCCAATGTTTTGTGTCTCAAAATGAAAGATCTCAAAATGGAAAAATTGGACTGTGTGTGTGGGAGCCTCTTTTCTTAGGAGCTGATTTCAGTGTTTCTCCTTTCCCTTCCCTTACAGTATTAGGAAAAACTCCTTTTCCCCACATTGTGCTGTTCTACTCCTCAACTCCATCAACCTCTGTGAGCGGGTCAGAGCTGTGGAAGTCAGGTGAGGCACTTGGGCTCTGGAGCCCAGCCCTGATCTCCAAAGATAACAGCCCTACAAAGCCTGTCATCATTGGAGATCAGTGCTGAAGGACTGTCCTTTGTGTCTGCCTCAGGTCAAGTGAAAATGCCTTCCTGCATTTAGGAGCAAGCACACAGAGCCAAAGGACATCCTGCAGGTACTGACACAGAGCACTGGCTGGAATCCTCTGTGGGTGGGTTTGAAGCACCAGTGCAGGGAGCCAGATTGCCTCCTGTACTGAGAATTCATGGGCTGGTGGTCAAGGAGCTCAGGCCCCTAAGCTTTAGGGCTCAATTAATCTGCTTAGGTGCAATTCAGAACCATTTGGATGCACTGAGATGGCAGAGGTCAGTGCTTTTCTTTTTCTCCTTTTTTCTTTATGATCATCTTGAGTTGCACCAAATTCTGCTGCACGGGCACCTGAATTGAGGCCTCATCAGTGCACTTTCCAAATGTGTGCCTCAAATTCTGGGGGATAACCTCTACATGACCATCTGTGTGATGAGGGATGGCCCTGGAGTGCCCCTGCACAGGAGCTGTAAAGTGTCTCTGTCCCAGCACCAGGAGATGGCAAAAAATGTGAATTCTGCACAGAGACTGGTGTGAAGGTGCAGGTGGGCAGTGCTCAGGCTGAGCTGGTTGCTGGCCATGCTTTAACCCTCCTGCTGTCTCCCACAGGCTGACAGGCTGTGCCATTGGGGAAGGGCAGGTGGAGGAGCTCTGCAGCATCCTGGAGCAGCACGGCTGGCTGGCAGAAATAGAGTGAGTGAGGTTTGGGGTGTTGCCATGGTCTTGAGCAGAGTCACAGGGGAAGAGCTGTGTTTGTGGGTTCAGCAGTGCCTGGAGTGTCCCAGCCTGTCTGCAGGCATGTGTGTGCTCATTCAGGCTGCTGAGAAACACAATCAATTAGCAATTATGCAGGTCCTTTTGAGCTGATGGGACAGCTGCTTTGGGATTTCACTCCTTTACTGTTCAGAGGCATTTGTTGCTTCACCTGAGCTCTTCATTTGAGCTTGCTCTGGAGCTTATGCATGAGGTAATTTCATAAGGCAGTGATTTGTTTTAAACAGACTTTTTGGCTAAGCTACTATTTATGTGCAGGAAATTGGAGTTTTTTCTTCAAAGCTTCTCCAAGGACCATTGCTGTTTAAAGTAAACATAGAATACATTTTTCTTTTTTTTTTCTTTTTTTTTTTTGGAAAGGCTCTTTAAAGTCCATCTAGTCTAACTCCCTGTCATGAGCAGTGATATCTTCAGCTACATCAGGTCTCTCAGAACCCTGGCCAACCAGGCCTCGAATATCCAGGCATGGGGAAACCCCCACCTCTTGGGGCAACCTGTTTCCAAGGCTGAGTTTTGGGTGCCCACATTGTTCTTCTGCCTTTCAGTCTCTCCAGGAATCAGCTGGGGGATGAAGGCCTGAGGTGCCTCTTGGACCGCTTGCATCGAGTGCCTGGTACCTGTTCCCTCAAGTAAGAGAGCACACAGTGAACCCAAGGAGCAGGAGGCTGTTCTGTGATCCTCGAGGGTGCTGCTGCTTGTGCTTCTTGCCCTCTCCTGCCTTGAGAGCAAAGCTCTGGCTGAACTACCAGCACCAGGCTGTGGTGACTCAGGGTCTGATCCAAAACCTGCTGAAAATAAGCAAAAGTCTTTTTATCAGTGTCAGCAGGAAATAGCAATGCCCAGAGTGGGGTGGGATTATATTTGTAGGGACCCCTGTGGCAGGGAGGAATGATGAATCTGACTCCATGCTCTCAGAAGGCTAATTTATTATTTTATGATACTATATTACATTAAAGAATACTAAACTAAACCATACTAAGGAATATGGAAAAGATACTTGCTGCATGCTAAAAAGCTAATAATGAGAACTTGTGACTCTCTCCAGACACAGCTTGGCCCTGATAGGCCATTGAGCCAAAACAGCTCACACCAGAACACAATCAATGAAACAATCTCCAAACACATTCCACATGAGCACAACACAGGAGAAGCAAATGAGATAAGAATTGTTTTCCTTTTCCTCTGAGGCTTCTCAGCTTCCCAGGAGAAAAATCCTGGGTGAAGAGATTTTTCAGAGAATCTGAATGCCACAGGGTGGGTGACAGAAGTTGACCCAGTCCCCAGAGCTTTCAGTTCATCACTCTTCTGGGTGTTCTCTGAGTAACTCAATTCCCAAGGTGCTGTGAGCTGAGCTGTGCCCTACCCATCCTCTCCCCTTCCCTTTCTGCTGGGGCAGTAAATGTTCCAGCTGCTGCTGCTTCTGTAGTGCAAGAGGAAAATTGCATTAGCTGTTTGCATTTGCACTGCTGAGTTCAGTGACCAAGCAAAGCTGAAGGGGCCCAGCACCCCACAAACTGCTCTGTCTCTGGTGCCAATTTGAGTTTTGCTTCTCTGCCTGAGGAGCAGGGCAGCCCTGACTCCTGACACGTGAAAATCCTTCCTTCCCTTCTGTGCAGTCTCAGCCATAACGGGATTTCTCAGGATGGAGTCCTACATCTCATAAATGCCTTTGTCACATCTGGAAACACCACTGAAGTGCAAGTCAGGTGACTGCTTTTCTTCATTAATTTCTGAATCTTCCTTGCTTGTTTTCCTCTTAATTATTGAAAATTTGTGGCCTTCAGGTAAGAATGATGAGGACCATGTTTTCAACTACCTAAAGCTTTGGTTTATGTCCATTTCAAATGGCCCTACATAAGTGCCAAGCAGAATTACCATTCCACAGGGCCAGGTTATTTTTGTGTATAGGCACAGATATTCAGCTGTACCAACAATTATTGTCATGTATTTATTTGTTAATGAACCTCTTCAAGGCAGGAGCCAGCATTGCTCTCTAAGGTTCTCTTCAGTATGTTGAGATTTCAGACGCAATAGAAAGCAATTTTCCCATGTTCTTTTACTTGGATTTGCATTTTATCTCCTTTCCTCTCAGGCAAAAATCTCCCACGGGCTCTGGGCCTGTTGCTCTGGCACAAAGTGCTTTTCTCACAGATTCCAGGCATGAGACTGGGCTGTGCTGCTCATCTGTGGGGCCTTATCAGTGTTTGTGTCTATGGGACCAGCTGCTCTGTCCTCAACCACTTTTAACCAGGTCACTTCCATCCATTCCTGCAGTTAGATGTGGCTGCTGAATCTTTGGGCCACTCTAAAATCTCCTGTTGTACCTCTCCCCAGAGAGCGCAGAGGAGGCAAATAAAAGCTATAAAATATAAGCAGGATAAATAAAATATATATTTATTTTATTTATAAATAAAATAAAAGCAGGATAGGTCAGGATTGCCTTTCGTGCTGCCAATTTAGCATGTGTGAGACCTTACTGAAGAATTTCCCTGGGCTGATTTATTTTAGGGAGGGCTGAGCTGTGCCAGGTACCTGTCACTGCACTGCTGGATTATTTTCTGCAGTTTGGTATCGTTAAATTCTGAACACTGGGAAAAGTAGTAATTCTCCATCTTAATCTTACACTTGTGTCTTCTCTGTGCAGTTTGTGCTCCAAAGCAACTTTAATCATCAAGCTGGCAAGTGGAGATGACCCAAGAAAGATTCTGAGGTGATGTTACAGACCTTTTGGGGTGATTTCTTTGGTAAGGGTGGGGTCCTTTTTTGAGGCACAAGACAGACAAAACCTCTTTTTGCTCGTGGCATGGTGATATTTTGCACTAATAGCTGATACATTTCCTTGGGCTCACCTGGTGAGAAGAGCTTTGTCACATCACAGAGGATCCCACCTCCCTTTCTCTCTGTGCTTCCCCACTCTCTGCTCCTCACCTGGGCACCTGTAGCTGTTCCTCAGTCACAGGACAGGGTCCTACAAGGAGCAGTGACATTATAGTACACAGGTATATATCAGAATATCTCAACAGATGCTTTTGAATGTTGCCACAGTTTTGCTTTTTTTGGAGACCCTTAAAGTTGTTTAAGGTTTTTATGCCATCCTTCTTTCTCTGTTAGGCTGTGCTGCCTGTTGTTTCCAGCTCAGAAAGCTTGAACTGTTTGTGATGATTTAATGCTGTTCTTTCTCATCCTTTCAGACTGGCAGAGTGCAACTTTCAGCCAGAGCACTTGGAAAAGTTGTTCTTGCTCCTGGAGAGGTGCACTGGTCTGACAGAGTACACGTGAGTTAATGGCTCTTGGACCCGTTGGGGGGCTCATTTGTGAGCTGTTCATTACACTGAGCTTTGGTTCTAGGTCCTCAAACAACAACATGACAGTCCAAGCTGCAGAAAGACTCCTGCATTCCCTGAGGAAGGATCTGGGGCTGCTGAAAATCAGGTACTGTGTCATTGTGATTTTGTGGATACTGCTCTGATCTTCTGAGATCTCCTTTCATTAAAAATAAAGTGAGCTGTGCTTCTTCCAAAGGCAGGGAGCACTCGCCTGAGAAACTCCCATGGCTGACTCTGATATTGGTGTTTGGCTTTGTCTCCTTGAGCCAAAGGAGATAAAGCTTTATCTCCCACTGAGCCTCATGTAGAGCTCTGGCCATAAGGTGTGCTGGCCCTGCAGAGCCCTGCCAGCCTCCCAGAGAAGGGTGATCATCCTGGGGACACATTCCTGCTGCCACAGCATCCTGGCTGGCAAATCCTCCCCTCTCTGCTGGGAAGCTGGGCTGTTCTCCCTGCTCCCAGGCTGCCCCTGTCCCATGCAGCCATTCCTCTGCTAAGCCAAGCAGCCTTTCCATGGATTTGGAGGGTGGAGCTGGAGAGGCAGGGATGGATCCAAGTGTGTGAATCAAGCAGGGCTGCCTGTGTTCTGCTTTGCAGCATAGAGGAGCCATGGGTGTGCAGAGAGAGAGTTGTGGACCTGCTTGATCTGGCTCTGCAGGCCTCTGGGAGCATCACTGAGATCATGTGAGTGGCACCTCTGGTGTCTTTCAGATATTTTCTTTTAGCCTGATACTCTTAAGGGAATGAGATTGAAGCCAACACTGGTTTTTCTGTGTTAATTCACTGTCCCCAGGGTATTTGTGATCCATTTGCCCACTTGAACTAATTTTAACCCAAATTGTTGGTGGGTAGAAGTGCTTTAGAAGGTTTGTGGTCTCACAGCTCAGAAGGTTTAATGGGAAGGAGAAAATGTTCCTGGTTGCCATTGGGACAAAGGGTGCCTGGTTTAGGCTGGTTTTGGAGCTAGTTTAAACATTACAAACCTCCTCAGAGATGGATAATTAGCTTTCATGTGCCCTGTCCCATTCATTCCTCCTCATTTTTCCTATGGAAAACAGTATTTTCTTCCCTCAGGAGTTCACGGATTTATGCTGTTCTCTAATCTCTAACTTTTCAGGATATGTAAAGATAAAACCCTCTTCCAATTAGTCATAAGATTCCCACACTGCCTGGAGAAGACAGAATCAGTCATCAGCAGGTGAGAAGGCAACTATTTCTCATTATTTTCTGCTTGCTTTGAATTTGGGATGAAAAATACCTTCAGAGTGTCTGAGGCTCCCTGGGTTCAGTCTCAGAGTCCTCACATGTGGAAGGATCCTTATGCATGTGCATGGTCCTTTGGGCTGCTCTCCTTCACCCATGCTGGACCCAAACAATGCTAAAAAATCCATCTGCCTTCCTGGCAGCAATCAGGAGCTCTTTGAGGACTCTTAAGAGATGCTGGCTTCTGCTTGAGTGTGCAGAGAGAGCAGCATCAGTGTCCTGTCCTTTTGTGCAGCTGGAGGAACAGGCAGCCCTTGTCCTGGGCTGTGTTTCTCTACATGGACTGTGACATAAATGGGACATGGCAGGAGAGCCCCAGGTGGGCTCAGAAAGCCCTGCTCTGTCCCTAATCGTGTCACCAGATGCTGCACTGGGCTCTCCTGCTCCTCATTGAGTTGTGTTCCGTGTTTGTGTCCTGCAGACTGAGCCTGTACAAGCCACAAATGCAGCACTCCTTCTGCCAAAGGCTTTGTGAGAAATGTGCTCAGCTTCAGCGGCTGAGGTGAGTTACCAGGTGTGGTGAAGGGTTTCAGGGAGGGGAGCAGCTTGTCCTGGTGAGTGCAGCACCTCTGAGCAGGGCACGAGAGAGGCCAGGGCAGGGTCCTAGTCCCTGCCTTTGGGTTCCCTCTTGGAGTGCTTGAATGGAAAATAGGAAATACCCATAGACCTGGTGGGATATCCTTTGAAATTCCCTCAATCTCCCAGTGCCCAGAGAGGCAACACTCCCCTGCCATGGCTGGGGCTCCTGTGGGACCCTGCCAGGTGTCAGTGTTGTGTCCCTCCCTCAAGGTCCCAGCCCTGCTGTGCCTCAGCTGTGGCTCAGCACAGGCCTTGTGCCACCCCTGGGCAAAGCTGTGGCTCAGCACAGGCCTTGTGCCACCCCTGGAACTTGTAGCAACTCCATACAAAGCTGTGGCTCAGCACAGGCCTTGTGCCACCCCTGGGCAAAGCTGTGGCTCAGCACAGGCCTTGTGCCACCCCTGGGCAAAGCTGTGGCTCAGCACAGGCCTTGTGCCACCCCTGGGCAAAGCTGTGGCTCAGCACAGACCTTGTGCCACCCCTGGACAAAGCCCAGAGCTGTTGTTCCCTCCCTGCAGATGGTCCCACATGGAGCTCCAGGATGATGAGGCAGAAATGCTGGTCAGGATTTTGCTGCCCCTTCCAGAGCTGAAGGTGTTTGGGTACGTGTGACCTTGGGCTTGTGTGTCCAGCTGGGACCTTTTCCACACTTTTATTGTTTGTTCAATCCTCAGGCCAGGGCTGTGGAAATCTCCCCAACCTTGCTGGTCCCTGATGTCTGTGCTGCCTGGGGTTTGGGATGGGGCAGTTTGCCTGTCTCAGTGTGCTGATCAGGAGACCTGATCTCCTCATCTGATCCTTGCTGTTTTGCAGGCTGACCTCCAGCAGCGTTGCACCAGCTGGAATTGATTATTTGATCTCAGGCTTGCAGAATTGCCAGGCCATTGAAGAACTCAAGTGAGTGAGTGTGTTGTTACCAGGCTGACCAGAGGCTGCCAGGACTTTCTAGAAGCTTCAGTTAATCTGGAGCCTCTCTTCTGCATGTACAGTGGACAGAGGTGCTTTTTCTGATAGGGAAGAAGCACGAATTATTTTATATTTGCAATGAGCAGTGAGTGAGACAGAACAGTAGTCTGTGGCAGGGAATTCCAGTGGAGAATCAAATGTTTTGGCAGTGGTTTTTTTGCATGGATCTTGTTGTCCTGTGGTCACAGAGGCACTTTGCTCCATGCAGGACTGGGCTGGACTCTTGCTGGACTTTGCTCCATTTAGTCACTGAGTCTCATGTTTATATCAGCCTAAATGAAAGGAGCTGGGCTCTTGCTCCAGAGGTTTTGTGTTCTGTTGGTACTTTATCAGAATCCAGACAGGTCCATTAGAATTGCATTAAAGAGCAAAACTGAAGTTATTCCCAGGGATTAGAACACACTCCCCCATCTCTCCCATCTTGTTTTGCTCCCCTCTGTGCTGAGTGCTCGCACCACTGTCCCTGGAGAATTAATTGTTATTTCATCCTCCAGCCTGGGCTACATGAAGCTCAGCAGTGCTGCCATCCCTGAGCTCGTGCTGGGGCTCTGTGAGATGCCATCCCTGAGAAGGTTTATGTAAGTATGGTTTGTGCAGCTCCCCTCTGGCCTGGGATGCTGAGCAGCAGCAGCAGCTAAATCTCCATTTTCCTGGGGATGTTGTTTCCAGCTTGGATCACAACAGCATTGGTGATGAAGGCTGCTCCAGACTCGCAGAAGCCTTGAGGAAAATGCACAGCCTGGAGGAAATCAAGTGAGTTTCTTCTTTCCTGCAGAGAGGTGACCCCCAGTGCCAGCACTTGGAGAGAGCCAGGTGTGCTTGTACACAGTATTGCTATAAAAACAGGGAGGTTGCAAAGTGCTCGTGTGTGAGGTACCTTGCACTAGAGGAAATCAGAACTTGATGTTCAGAAGAGGAAACTTTGGTCTTACCCCACTCAGTCATGTAGAAAATGGATTAAACAGAATTTAAATCTTCCCTGGGATCCAGAATAGTATTAGAGATTCCCTTCTGTCCTGGGAGAGCCTCAGACCCAGAATTTGTCTGAAAAGATCTGTACTGGAGCCAACCCCAGGTTTGATCTCCTTTCTTCCTCTCTGTCTTGCCAGATGGTGTCCATTCTCTGCTGTAGCAATTTGTAAAATAATAACTACCTGTTTTCATCCTGTCTTGCTATTCTGCCTGAAGTAATTTCCCACCTGTCAACAGGATCCAGTGATTTTAATTGTTCTTTGCAATTTTTTTAAATTCCTCATTAGCACCTATTAATTTTTTGTGAGATAGTTGAGATAAACATCTCTTTGATTCTGCTGGCAAGGCCTGAGGTGTCATCCAGCAAATGGGACACATTAAATAAGATCTTGCACTTTGCCTACCATCTTCCTTTACAACACAGCTTTCCATCTCTTCTTTAAAGTTTGAGCCACAACGAGATTGGAGATCCAGGCCTGATAAATCTTGCTGCTGTCCTGCTGGAAATGCAAAACCTGAAGAAAATTGAGTGAGTCCCTTTGTTCTGCTTCAGCTGTTTTGGTCATGGCCATGGTGGGGAAGCCTGTGTGGGAATCCCTGTGCAAGGCTGAGACATGGATTCAAACTGTTCCTTCTCCCAGGGAACAGAAATTAGAGCATCCAGACTCTTTGTTAGGCTCAGCTCTTGGGGAAAGCCTGGTAACTTTGAAATTAAAAACCTGGAAGTGACTTGGAGCTAGAAAAGGAAGTTCTCAGTTTTGTCTGAGAGGTAAAACTGCTCCTTCCCCACAGGCCTTGCAGGGCCAGCAGTCACTCAGCACTTGGCAAAAGAACCTAAAAATGCCCAGACCATCTCCCAGGGGCCTGAGTCTCCCATCACAGCAGGCAGAGAGTGAAATATCTTCACCTGGTACATTCTGGTTCTCATTTAGTCACTGAGAGTCGCATGTTTATTCCAGTCTTTCAGGGAACTGTCCCAGTCCTGATGGAGGGGAGAAGCTGATGGAAGCTCTTGCCCATTGCAAGCACATCAAGGAGTTACTGTAAGTGTGTCATTTCAAATATCCTTTTGGGAAGCTGGGCAAAAGTCAAGGCATAGAAATTAGATATGACTCTGATAAAGCCAAGATCAGTTTTACCACATGATTCTTGTGAGAGCAGAGTAAAAACTCTGCTGCCACCACAGCAATGTGTGGTGCTGGGTGTGGGGGGTTTGGGGATTGGTTGCTGGATTCTCTTGAAGATTTCCAAGAACTGTGCAGTCTGCATTGGATTAATGGATTCCAGAGCTGAATCTGCAGGTTCATAGGCAGTGTCAGGCGCTGCTCATTGCCTGTGTTGCCCAGGATATCACCATTAATCTGTGTGGCTGCAAAAATGGAGGGAAGTGGACAGATAAAGGCTTTGCACAGTCAGATCTTTTGGTGTTCCATCCCAGACCAGTTTAAAGAATCTATGTGTCCTGCCATATTAAATAAATAAACTTTTAAAATAACAAATAAGGAAAAGTTACAGGAACTGTGCTTGTAACCTTCAGATTAGGGTGTGTGTACTGAGGGCACATATGAAAATGTTCAATTTCAGTTCAGTTGCAGCTCAGGTAACTCAGTCAGGAAGTGCAACTCGGTTTTACTTTCCTGTTTAACTTCTGCTGCAGGATTTCAAAACCCCATTGTTTCTTCCCCCCACCCTCAAAGTCCTTTGAATTGGGCACTTTAGGTCCTCTCAGCACAGTCCCAGGCACACAAGGGTGAGGAATGGGGGTCACTCATCCCTGTGGGGGTGACACACAGGTGAGGAATGAGGCTCTGGGCTTCCCTGCCAGCAACATTTCACTTCTGCTTCTCCCAGGTTATCAAGGAATGGTTTTGGAGACAGGACAGCAGTGACACTTGCCCTCTGTCTGCCTCACATGGCCAACCTGAAGGTCCTGCAGTAAGTGTCACCTCTGCCCCAGGAAGGCTGGATAACCTGGAGAGAATGGGGATCCTTGAAAGAGGAATGAGAGCAGGGATGGGCTCTGGTTCCTTAGAGAGTAATTTCAGTGTCCCAGGGTAGAGAAACCCTCCAAACTTACTCTGCTGTAAGAGCCACATAAACTCTTCTTGCTTCATCTCTTGCAGCATTAGCTATAGAGATGAGCCAGGAAGAGAGTGTACAGTAAAATAAACCTTAAAATTGATTTGGAGTATTGATTTGAGCTAGTTTCTGATGCCTCTGGTGGAATGTAAGCATAAGGATGAGCATCTTTTATGGACCCTCACCCTTTTGTGCAGGCACCTCTGAGTCATTTATTTTCCCTGAACTCAGTGTTACTGTATTTCTAAAACTTTTGTGGGAGTCTCTCCAGGATTCTAACATGTAGAACTTTCTTGTACTGTTTTATAGTAACAAAGTAAGAAATTGGTGAGCTAGAAGTGCTTACTGGGCTCAGTTAGCCTAGAGGCATTGCTTCCAGCCTGTGTCCAAGATGTCATCAAAAGATAACTTAGGGAAAGGAAACCCAGTGGTAGGGCACTATCTCTGGTTGGGTTCCTGGCAGGTTAAATATGAGCTTCTGTTACATCTTTATTCCAAAATAATCATCCAATGCTTTTGTTTCCTCGTTTAGCTTCCAGAACAATAACATTGGGCAGGCAGGAGGGCTGGAGCTGGCCAGAGCCCTGGTGTTGTGTGAGCTGCTGGAAGAGATAAGGTAGGTCATGGCTGGTGCATTTGGGATGGTGCCAAAGATACCACAGGCTGGTTTGGGTTGGAAGGGGCCTTTGGTGATCACCTGGCTCCAATCCCCCTGCCATCAGCAGGGACATTTTCTACTGGACCGGGTTTCTCCAAGCCCTGTCCAGCCTGGCCTTGGACAATTCCTGGCATGGGATATCTACAGCTTTTCTGGGAAACCTGTGCCAGGGCCTCACCACCCTCACAGGGAAGAATTTCTGCTTCCTAACATCCAATCTAATCCTTTCCTCAGCTTGAAGCTCATCCCCCTTGTCCTGTCTCTCCATGCCCTTGTCCAAAGGCTCTCTCCAGCTCCCTTGTAGTCCCTTAAGGTGTTGGAAGGTCTTCCCATTCTCCCTTATTGTCATTTCCTCTCAAGTCACACCAGTCATTAACTCCAGTTTTTGAGGTTTTTATTTCCAGTTTCATGTGCAACACATGATGTGCTACAGAACTGCCCTCCTTTGGCACAGGTATAACCCCAAATTTCTGTCTGCAGGCAAGGGCTGAGGTTGTGAGTTACAGCAGGGCTGTCACTCCCATTGTACCAAGCAGTGAACTGAATTAAAGTTGTTGTTTACCAATCTGGCCCATCCCTGCTGTCTACAGAGTCATTCCCATTGTACCAAGCAGTGAATTGAATTGAGGTTGCTGTTTACCAACCTGGCTCATCCCTGCTGTCTGCAGAGCCCTCACTTAGTCTGGATAGTGGCTATTAACTTGCTAGTTCACATGGTTATGTTTTCATGGTGGTTTTTCTCTGACTGTACCTGCTTTTTCTGACCACTCAAAGCTTTCCCATCCCTCCTACAGTTTATCAGAAAATGACCTTGGGGAGCAGAGCATCCATGCCCTGTCCAAGGGGCTGCCGAGCTTCAGACGCCTGCGGAAGATCGAGTGAGTGCTGGGGCCTCAGGGGACGTGGTGCTGTGCTCCCTCAGCTCTGACACCAGCTCCCCATGCCCTCTGTTTGCTCTCTCCCTGCTGCTGCAGCTTGAAATTCTGTGGAGTCACTGATGGTGCTTCCAAGTCCCTCTCTCTGGGCTTCCAGCAGTGCCCGTCCATGGAGGAGATAATGTGAGTGTGGGCATGGGTGGGGAGGCATTTCAGCACTCAGGTCACTCTCATTTTGGTGCCTGCTCCTGTTTGGAGATGCAGGGCACTTCTCACCCTGCTGAATATTTGTTGAAAGTATTTTATAATGCTTTCCACCAAGTACACTTTGGTGGTAAATGTATCAGTAATTTACTAATTGATAAAATACCCCATGAAATTTTTTAGCAGTGTAAAGCTTTGTGCTCAGCAGCCATTTCCATCTTTCACGTCTCATTCCCTGGGCCTGCAGGACTCTGAGATAACCACAGTCTACAGACACTCCTTGGTATCTTATCATGCATGGAAATGTGGTGAAATGGAGGAAAATCCTCAGAATTAAGCTTGCAATCCAAGGTCACCATGATATTTTCTGAAAAATCCCTTCACCAGGATTTCTTCTCCTGGGAAAATGAGAAGCCTCAGCTTCTCTATATTTTGCTGCTCTGGAATGTGGTCTGGAGATTGTTTATCCAAACATGTGAATTGTTTAATTAATGACCAATCACCATCAGCTGTGTTGGACTCTGAGGAGTCAGTCACAGGTTTTTATTATTTGTTATTTTCTAGCCTTCTGAGTATCCTTTCTTTTTTCTTAGTATAGTTTTAGTATAACATTTTTAATATAATATCATAAAATAAAAAATCAGCCTTCTGAGAACATGGAGTCAAACTCTCATCTCTGACCTTGTCCTGGGAACCTCACAAACACCACACCAGGGGAATGTTTACCTGTCACGATAAGAGGGTGATTAGCTCTTGCAAAAAGGCTAATCCATGAGGGGTAATGTCACAGTAGTGACACCAGTGTTCATCCAGACTGACAGCTGGGATTTCTTGTCTGCCTTAGACTGTCTTGGAATGCCCTTGGAGATGGAGGAGCCCGAGAGTTGGCCATTGCCCTCCCAAAGATGGAAAAGCTGAAGGTGTTGGAGTGAGTACAGCCCTGAGAAACACCCTGGGGAGGCTCATTTTTCTGTCCTTGAGCCTTCAATCACTGGGCTTCCAAAAAGGGGAGGCACTTTAGGGACAACAGGCAGGGTCCTGCGGTTTAACCTCCATGCACCAAGGGCCAGCCTTGCCTGGCTGATTCAATTAACACTTATTTTACTTAAGGTGATTACAACATGGGACAATTCAGCTGTTTTCCACTCTGGATTTGTTTGGGATTTCAAAACTCTTTTTTTTAAAACAGCCTGGAGAAGAACCACATTGGAGCCTGTGGTGCCACAAAGCTCGCAGAGGAGCTTGCCACGTGCCCAGAAATTGAGTCCATCAGGTGAGCAGGGTTCCCAGAGCTCTGTGGCTGGGCTTGGCTCAGCAAGGAGAGGTCAGGGTGACAGGGGTGGGGACAGATGTGTCCCATGCCCCTGCTGCCCTGGGTTAGCTGGCAGGGATGGGGCATTGCAGGGAATGCAGGCACAAGGCAAGCTGAGGGTTTTATGGGACAGCTTCACCTCCTCACAAAGTCCAGGGGAAAAAAGGAACTGAAAAGCTTGCTGGCTTTAAATAAGGCACAAAATGAAGACCCAGATGTGTAATATCCCCATCAGGAAGTTGTTGCGTTTGTTCTTTAAAGTTTTCTTTCACTCATTCCTTCTGGTTTCACTTCTGATGAGCATTCCTGCCTTGTCCCACTCTCTCCTGGGATCCACATCTCCAGATGCTTGGGTATCACACCTGGTCCTGCAGTAACACATTTGCTGTCCTTGCAGGCTGTGGGGCAATCCAGTGCCCAGGGGCCTTCCTGAGACCTTGACAAGCCAAGACCCAAGGCTGTGCTTCTCCTTCAACTAGAGAAGAGGAGCCTTGCCCTAGCTAGGAGTTCTCTGTCTGCTGCTGCCCTCAAAACTGCACTGAAGAGCCAGGAGCTCAAAGTTCCTACAACCGAAAGCTGTAAATATTGGATTTTTCTTTGCTGCACTGAACCAAGGGTGGACACTGGGGTTTTTTTATTTGGGTTTTTGTTTTGTTTGTTTATGTTGTTTTTTTTTTAATTTGTTTTGTTTCTTGTGATTTTTTTATTGTACAGAAGAGGAAACTACTGTAAATAACTGCTGCTGAGCAGGCAGGATGGTATTCTTGGTAGAAAAGCACTGAAACTCTCTTCAAGAGAATAACTTTCCAGAAAATAATTAGCAAACTGTGATAAGAATGCTTATGTACTAGACATTATTTATTTATGTATTGCCCTGCAATGAAAGGTTCACCATCACCTCCTCCAACTTGAAATTAGAAGTTCAATACTTTGTCTTTATTTTGAGGAAGAGGCAGAAAGAATAGACACCATAATTAAGTTCTCACACACAGTCACAAAAAAGCAGATATAAGGTTTTCTCAGAACTGTGAGATTTTGGAGTCACCATCCCTGGAAGTGTTTAGAAAATGTGTGAATGTGGCACTTAGAGACATGGTTTAGAGATGAACATGTTGATGCTGGGTTAAGGATTTGGATCAGTGATCTTAGAGGTCTTTTCCAACCTTAACCCTTCTATGATTGCATTATTCTAGGAGGAGATGCATGTTCTCAGGCATTCAGAAAGGCAGCAGAGTATTTCATTTTCATTAATCAAGATTGCAACACCTGCAGGGTGTTGTAGTAAAACAATACACATCCTTCAGGAGAGAATGTAAAAATAAATATTTGATTCTTGTGGTGGATTTATTTATGGAATTTTGTTTGCAGCAGCGTTTGCCTGGGGAGATGTAACTGATCTGATTTGGGCAGGGCAGGCATCTGGAATGAGACAGAAATGCTGGTCCAGCAAATCTTTGGGCAACTGGTGGTGAGCAGGTGGTGCTGGTTATTCCTGGGGGAGCCACTGTCCCTATTTAAAGATCAGCATCATCCTTTGTGACATAATGACGTGGTGGTGTAAAAGTGGGACACATTTTGCAGAGACTACTCTGGAAAGGGTTTAAAAACAAAAACAAAGGAAAAGCAAAGTAGTGAAATTCCTCATCAGGTTATATAATTCAATGGAGTAAACAAGTACCTCAGATTTAAGCACTGCCACTTAAAAAAAGCTTCACCAGATGTGGTGAACTGATATGAGGAAGAAATTCTTTCCTGTGAGGTTGCCCAGAGAAGGTGTGGCTGCCCCATCCCTGGAAGTGTTCAGGTGGAATGGAGCTTGGAGCAGCCTGGTCTAGTAGAAGGTTGGGGCAAGTCTGGTGACTCCCACAAATGCCAGGGCCTGGTGGCTTCACTTCCCCATGGCAGGGGGGTTGGAACAAGACGATTTTTAAGCTCTCCTCCCACCCAAACTGTTCTGTGATAAATGAGGTCTGAGGTTCCCCCCTGCAGTCCCCCGATTCCTGAAGTCAGGAGGTGTCTGTCCATACCATGAGGTTTGCAGTGATGTAACAAAATGAGAATATTTTTATAGCACTGCTCTTGTCTCGAAGTGTTAAAAGAGGGACTCAAATCTAACTGCACACCTGTATTTCCCCCAAATTCAGGGCTCCGGTGTGACCCAGAGAGTGGCCATCCCCACGGGTGCCAGGGAAGGGAATGGCAGGAACACACCGAATCTTTTCCAGAACACCAGGTGTCAGCAAAACCCCAAAAACGGGGAGAGGTTCTCTGTAATCCAGCAGTTCACGATAAAAACGGGCTCTGTGCTCGTTTTTATGTGCATGGGTTGCATTTTTTAAAAACCAAGGTTTGGACAGAGCTGTACATGGAACACAGGAACGCACTGGGTCTGTGGTTCAATTCTCCCATGTGATGCCAAGGACTTCTGGGGCTTGCTTCCCATTTCCATTGTGCTTGCCATGTCCCTGCTCCAGCTGGTGCTCGTTTCTGAAAGTTTCTGAGGGGAACTTGGGGGCTTTGGCCAATTCTGAGGGGTTAAATGCATCTTCTGGAATGCAGGAAGACGTGAGGCCATGAGGGATTGTGTGTGATGGCCAAAAAACAAACCAATTCCCAACCACCTAATTACTGCAGGCCATTTTTAGAGCTGTTACTATTAGGTTTTGGATTTATCATGGTCCAAAAATGGAAATGCATCAGGACTCTCTGCACTCCCCTATTGTTCCAGGCTGCCTGCAGTCTCTGGAAGACAATGTCTGAGCTAGTCAGTACTGGTTTCATACACAGGAGGCATCTTGCCCCCTGAGACCGGATCTTTAGAAAGAAGCACTGTGCTGTAAATAAACAGGCTGCTGGAGGGCGGGAGGGAGCCTGGATTTGGTGCTGGGGAGCAGCTGGAGCCAGGCTGGGCCAGGATCCTGCACACGATGGAGGCAGCTCCAAAGAGCTGGAAGTGCAGCATTGGTTTCCTCTCTGCTAAAATCCAGTTCCAGGTAGCCCTGAACCTGTTGTGACTTGGAGAGAAAACACAGGAAAATCTGATCTTGGAGAAAACAGGCATATTGGCATTTGTGAAACACAGCCTGCCTCTCCCTTTTCCCCTCAAAATGACATTTTAAGCCTCAGGCAAGGAGGTGGGAGGGCAGGGCTGGCACAGACCCCACTTCTCCCACTGAATTCCTCTTTCAGGCACAACCTCATCTCTTTCCGTGATGGTTTCTGGCCACACAGATCTCCACATAGAAAGAGCAGGGTTGCTCCTCAGCATTAGGCTCAGCTCTTGGCTGGGTGTTGCCTGTGCTGAGAGGAGCCCTGGTGCCCCCGAGCCTGTCCTGTGCCCACTGCTCCACTCCTGGGGCTGGCAGAGGGAGCACCTTGTGCAGGCTGAAAACTCAGTGCCGTAAAACTCCTGTGCCTTCTACAGCTCAGACTGAAGGAGAAGAAAGTATTCCAGCTGGCCAGGGGAATTTGGGAATGGCTTATTTGCCTGTGATCTTCCAAAGCTTGAGCAGGGCCCACAGCAAAGAGCTCTGATCAAATACAGCTGGTTTATTTAATCAGCAGCCTCAGAGAGGGCTTTCAGCTTTATTACCATATCTCCACATCAAAAATGTCTCTATAGATATCCTGAGCACCTCAAGATGTGTCCACCAAGAGCCAGGTGAGGTTGCTAATGGCACTGTGGTGGTACCAGCCTGGAAGGGAGCACACACCTGCTCCATGGAGTGGGTGGGTGATGGCTGGGTGTGACACTGCCCAGCCCTGTGCCAGCCCTTCACGTCTGGGCCATGCATTTGGGGCCTGCTTATTTTCCTTCTTTAACCATCCTTTCCCCACGGGAAGCAGAACCAGCGGGACACAGTCCAGGCCTGAATGATTTCAGCACCAGGAGCACCCACACTGACTGGGCAGGGAAAACCCTGCTTACACCCAGCCAGCACAAAACCCTGTGGTTTTGCTTAAATGTTATTATTGTTGAGCCAACAAAGTTATATTTTCCCTTGGATCTGAGTGCATAACACGGAAAACAATTTTCTAGATGTATTTTTTAGGCTGTTTTTAAGCTTTTTTTTTTCTTTTCTCCAAAGAGCAAAGCAAAAGCAGTGAGGGAAGTAGTTTTGGGGTGGATCCTTTCTTTTTTCTTTTTTTTCTTTTTCCCCTTTCCCCCTTTTTTCTTTTTTTTTTCCTTTTTTTCCTTTTTTTTTTCCTCTTTTTTTCTTTTTTTCTTTTTTTCTTTTTTTCCCTTTTTTCCCTTTTTTCTTTTTTCTTTTTTTCCCTTTTTTCCCTTTTCTTTTTCTGTCTTTTTCTGTCTTTTTCTTTCTTTTTCTATTTTTCTATATTTTTTTCTTTTTTCTTTTTCTTTTTCTATTTTTTTTTTCTTTTTTTTTTTTTTATTTTGTTAATCAGGAGCGGCTGCTGCTCGTTGCGGAGGGGGGAGCCCGAGCCCGGCCGCGCCCGCCGCCCGCCCCCGGCCCCGCCGTTCGGGGCGGGAGGGTGGGCGGTGATGGCGAGGGGCGGGCGCGGCCGTGCGGAGCTTGTGAGCCCGCAGCCCCGCGGGAGCGGCTCGGCCCGGCCCGGCCCGGCCCGGCGGTGAGTACCGGCAGCCCCCGGGGGTGCGCTGGGGATAACGGAGCGGGGCTGGGAGAGCGTGGCGCTGGCCGGGACAGCGTAACACCGATGTCACCCACCGCATGGGGACATGCAGGGTCGTCCCGAGGTGTGTGGTAGCCCTTGTGCTCTCTGTGCGTCTGGACAGATCCTGCATGTCCTGGGACAGACCCTCCCTGTCCTTTGTGCTCTTGGACAGACCGTCTGTGCTCTTGTACAGATCTCCCTTCTCTGAGATAGACCCTCCATCCTCCCAGACTGACCCTCGGTGCCCTGGGACAGACTTTTGGTTCCTTGCCCATCCCTCAGGACATTCCCCCTGTCGCTTTCCGCTCCCCTTCCCCAGCCCAGGTCCCTTCGTTCATGCACGGTGTGGAAGTTGTTCTGCTCCCACTCTGTGTGTGTGTCTGTATCCACTTCTAAAGATGTGAATTGGGTGTGTGACCCCCAAGTAAATGCCAGGGCTTGGTGGCTTCACTCCCCAAGCCTGGGGATGTTTGTAGGGTTTTTTCTGGGCAGCTGCTGCAAGCTCCTCTCATCCTGTGGTACTGAGTCCAGGGAGATCTGGTGAGTTGTAGGCTGAGGAATCAGAGTCGCTTCCTCAGGAGCTGTTTGCAGCCTGATGCTGCTGCAGCTGGTGATGATCTCCCTCATGCCATGCGTTTGGGGGCACTGGGAGGGTTTACGCTCGTGGATGTGCTGCCTCTCTCTGCTCTGTGCCCAGCTTTGTTCTCTGAGCGAGAGGCGAGCGGAGCGTTTCGCTCAGCAGCGTGAGGGTGCTGCGAGGATGGCAGGCAGGGAGGTGTTTTCCTGTCAGCTCTGCCAGCCTGAAGACCTGATGCAATAAGTCTCTGTGTGAGTAACCCTAATTTAGGCAAAGGGGCTGGACTAAAGCCAGCAGGGCTGGAGGACTTGGTGGGCAAACACACCCTCTGGAGCTGGTCACCACAAGGAGGGTGGAACAGGAAACAGAGGTGAGTAGAGAGCCGAGCCTCGGTGGCAGAAACATCTCTGAAGGGCTGGGTCCTTGCTGCTGACTCCCCAGAGCGTGAGCTGCTCTGTGGAAAGGAATTGTGAGGATCCTCATGAACCTCGAGGACCAGGTTTGAACCTGCTGGCGCCACACCTGAACCTCACTGGAAAAGCTGGAGTTGGGAGCACAGCCCAGGTGTGCTCAGTTCTGATCCTGCTCCCCTGTCACCTGCATCAGCCTCCTCCAGCCAGCCCAGGTACTGGGGCCTCTGATACCACTGTGCTTCTCTGGAGTCAGAAAATTATTTATTATCAGCCAGAAATAGCCTTCCACCAAAGCCTGTTGGGGGCAGGGAAGGGAGGGATGGGAGGAGGAAGGCTGGGAACAAAAGCTCGGGGCATGTGGAAAGGAGCTGTTTTGAGGAACGCAGTCAGTGGAGGATGTTTTCCTGTAGCTGCCTTGGGGAAATGCTGCATTTGCTTTGGTTTCAGCTGTGTGATAGCCTGGGACATACGTTTTCTGGTGATGTGTGTTTTTCTTTCCCTGCTGTTACTGATGGAGCATCCTGACTGGGATAAAGTGGAGGGAAGGAGTGTGGGCATCTAGTGAGGCTTCCAAGTGTGCCCAGATTTCATCTTCCTGCGGTGTAGGCAGCCCCTAGCCCCTGCCTTGGGCAGGCACACGGTCCTGGAGCTGCTCTCTGAGAGCCAACGCTGTCCCCAGCCCCCAGGGGATGAAGTTTGCCAGCAGCCTGGCACTGTTGGCATGTGCCCTGCTGTTCCCAGGACCTGCTTGCTCAGGAGCACAGTTTATCTTCTGCAGGGGCTGCAGACACTGCCCTGGTGCAGTGTGAGGGTGGGCAGGGCTGTCCAGCTGCCCTGCAAGCTCCAGCTGAGGGGAGGATCAACATGTTGTGTCCTGGGGACATCCTTGCTCCCTGGGTCTGTGCTGGGGACAGCAAGGGGTTCATGCTGGTTGCTGGTAAGCTGTTGTGAAGCTGCTGCTTATCAGGGTTAGACAACTCCAGTGTGTGCTGTAGGAGGGGCCCTGCACCCCAGGAGCTGGGGATTCCAGTGTGGAAAAATCCTTTTGGGATTCAGCTGCTGGAGTTGAGCTGTGGATCAAGATGCTCTTTGCTTTGGGGGGATACATCAGCTGCACAGCCCTTGGCAGTCCGTGATTCTGCTCCTCTGGCAGGGATTCCCCTCCCTCACCCCAAAGCACCGGAATTTTGTAGTGCTGGAGCTGCCCCACGATGTACCAGTCTGCCCAGTTATGTGCTGGAGTTGCAGCAGCTTTGTTTGCCTTTCAGCAGTCTCAGTGTGGAGAGCCTGGGAGGAACAACTTCTCCTGCTCCACTTGGTGGGAAGAGTTTTCCCTGCCTTCAGTGGAGAGCCCAGCCTGGGGGGAGCTGCTGTAAATCAGGGCTTGTTCTCCAGGAGCCCTCGGCGTGCTGGGGACAGAATTCCAGGTTAATTGATGAAACAGCAGCTCCTGTCCGGGTTCAGGCCTGCCAGCTCTCATAAGGAACTCTTTATGTGAGAACCTTGGCTGCTGTTCAGAGGCAGGGTGGGGGGACACAGGGAAAGGTAAATTTTCTCGTGCAGTGGAGTCGCCTGGCATTTGAAATAGTGCTCCTGGCAGGATGCAAAACCCACAAAGCAGTGTGACGGAAAAAAAGAATTGAACGCTTCCCCACCCTTTCTGTCCCTGAAATCTTATGGTTTGTCTTTTAAACCTCTGTAAAATATTTGTTGAAGGACCTGAGTCATCACTTTTTGCTGCTTTGGATCAGTTTCCTGGCTGCTGGCTTTGCAAGGTTTCTTGTTTAGATCATGGGAGCGGGGGGGAAAAACTAATTCCCAGGAACTCAGGTGAGTTTGGAGATCATAATGTTGTTAAAATACCAGAAAAACAAACAAGTGTAGAATTCAGCTAGAAGGGCTCCAATTTTATTTGTCTGCTGCTTTTGCTAAGGCCTCGTGTTTGGGAGCTGTCATGTTTTCTGCCTGTAGCCAGCAGGAAAAATCTTGTGTCTAAAATAGTCGCCTTCCTCAGAGCCCTGGATTTTCCATCATCACGTGATTCCAGAAGCTGAGGATTTAGGAAGAAACATCAGCTGTCATGAGGCAGATTTTAAAAATGATACAAGCTAGGAATACAAGTTTTGCTATTAAACAAGTCCAGTGCTAAGCAACCATTTAAACCCAGTCTGATATTCCCTCGAGCGGTGTCTAAAGCTGTTGAGAAGGGGTCGAGAATTAGTCAGACGTCATTCTCACAAACCACAGCATTTTTGTCTCGCTGGCACACAATTCAGTCTCAGGGTGAAGCTTCACACATCAAGTGGCAGCATCTCTCTGCTGCAAAGCAGGCCAAAAAAAAAATTAAAATTCTGTGGGAAAATGTTGGATCTTGGCGATGAAAATCCCGTCTGTGAAGGGGAAGGGATGGGGGGCTCTGAGGGGTGGGATGGAAGGGAGAGGGAAAGGTGGCTCCAGCCATGGGGACAGCGGTGCTCTGCATGGCTTGGTGTCCCAGTGCCACCGAGCATTGCACATAAATACCCATGAATTAATATTTATTTATCTTATCAGCTCTGAAGCACTGGTTGCTTTAGGGATGAAATAGTGCATGGGAAGGAGGGACCTGCACAGCTGCCTGCTGCTGGGGCTGTTCTGGCTGACATGAGGTTAGGCTGACATGCACTGAGCTTCAAAAGCAGTTAAAGATATTTCTGATCACATAAATGATGAATTTTTTTCTTCCCCTCTCACATGTGATAGATGGTGTTGGCTGGGAATAGGAATCCAATTAAGATTCAGAAAGCCAGCATTTTTGTTTTCAACAGCATAGGAAAGTGGTTAATAAGTTAAACAGCCTGTTATGTACATGGTGTATAGTTGGGATGTGGGAGGTTCCCTCTGCACCTGCAAGGGGGCCCTGCTGGCTGTGTGTCCTTTGCAGCCCAGCCACCCTCCCCACAACCCTGATCCTTTACATTCCATAGGGATGGAATGTAAAGACTTTAATTAAGTCCACTTTTTCCTCCAAATCCAGTTTTGAAACAGATCTATCCCCCCTCCTCCTTGTGACAGTGTGCCCAGCTTTCATATGTCTCCTCTAGGATGGGGCAGAAAATTTTTAATACTGGAAGCTCAAATATGCCCCAAACCCTGAGCGTGCCTTCTCCTCCTCCCTTGCTGCATCTCTTGTGTGTCCCACCTGGAGCAGGTGTCTCACAAGAGCATCGCTGCCCTGGGGAGGCAGGAGATTTGTGTTTGGTGATTTTCTCTGTCGGACAGAGGCTCCCCCAGGACTGAGCCTCCCAGTCCCTCGTTGGAATGGGCAGCGTGGATTTGTGCCTGGGAAGGGGCAGGAGGTGGATTCCAGCCTGGGAACACGGTGGGTGCAGAGCCAGCACACGAACCCTCCCTTGGGTCCGCCTTGTAGGGCGGCTGTGTGCAGGGTTTGATGCGAGCGCCACGATTCGCGGTGACATCACGATGTTTTCTGCCCTGAATCACAGATTTCCCTAAATTGAGCCCCAGAGCAAACTCGTAGTCAAGCGAAAATGTGCAACCCTTCCCGGCGCATCTGAGCCAAATACGTGCGAGCCCGTGGGGACGGCAATGGGCTCTGTGCGTCCCGAGCAGGGGGAGCTCCGCGCTTCCACCTCACCCGGCTCCTTGTCTGCCCTTTCCCCTGCCTGAGCAGCAAGCCGGGGAGGCACCCATGGATCTGTGAGCAGGGCACGGATGTGCGGGGCTGGCACCAGGGTGGGCTCTGCCCCCTGCACACGCACCCCTGGGCGGCTGCCTGGTAGCACAGCCCCTGTTTCCTCTCCGGTTTGGAGGAAGGACTCTTTCCCGTGGTGATTTTTTTGTGGGATTTTTTTGTGGATTTTTTGTTTTTGTTTTGTTTTGGTGGTCTTTTTTGTTTTTGTTGGGGTTTTTTTTTGTTGTTGTTTTTTTTTTTTTTTTTTTTTTTTTTTTTGGTTTGGTGGTTTTTTTGTGGGTTTTGGTGGGGTTTTTTGTGGGTTTTTGGGGGTTTTTTTGGGTTTTTTTGGGTTTTTTGGGGTTTTTTTGCGTTGTTTTGTTTTTTTTTTTTTTCATTTTGTGACTTTCTGAGCACGCCCCCGGCCCTGCAGCTCCTCCCGGCCGTGTCACCAGCGGTGCTCTCCGTCTGTCCCCGCGTCACCGCGGGGTGTGTAGGAGCGAGTTTTGCTTTCGTTTGCCAGCCCGGAGCCCTCGGCTCTGCGACGACACTGAGGATTGCGGAAACACCTCACTCAATCCTCGTGATTTCCCGTCGGTGAGTAGGGTTACACACTTAGATACCTGGGGGGGGGGCATTTTCAGACTTTATAGAGGGTTGGAGAACAGATTTGCTCTTTGGTCCCCAGTGCCCGGGCAGGCTCTGCCCGGAGCTGCCTCCGTGCCAGAAGCACCTAAAGCTGTTTGGGTTTCCTCTCCCCTCCCTGGCTGATATTTCCAGTTTTGGTGTCTCTGTGGGTGTGAGCCCCTCCCTGAGGACCCGTGTCCATCCTGTGTCCTGGAGCGGTGGCCGGGCAGTGGCTGTGTCCTGCTCTGGCCGAGGGACCGGCTCTCCTCTCCCCACAGGGGATGCTGGCACAGCGGCTTTTGCCTTCCTGCCTGGGACAGAGCAGCCCCAGCTCCTTCCAGCTCCTGCTCCAAGGAGGAACCAGCCAGGGTGGCGAGTTTGGTGGTCACTGGGGTCCCTTGGGGTCGTGGTCAGGGCTGTGAGGTGGTGCAGGAGCAGGGATACAGGGCAGGAGGAGTCGCTGCCACCCTGCCATCCTTCAGTGTGAGCCAGGCTCTTCCCTAATGCCACTGCCACAGCAGCTGCTGTGCCACGTGAGGGGATGGCACAGAGGCTGCTGGAGCTGCTGGATCCCTGCTTGGCATCAGCAGTGCCTGTCTCAGCTCTGCCCTGGGCACAGCAAAGTGCTCTGGAGCTGCTTTTCTCATTTTCAAAATGAGATGAGCCACTTTGGGGGTGTCCAGCTGTGGTGCCGCAGGGTTTGCCTCGGAGTTTTGTGACTCCCAGGTTACCTCAGGTGGTGGCTTCTCAGGGCTCTGCTGATCCTCAGCCCCTGCAGAAGCTTTGCTGGGTGCTGCCCATGTGCTGCTTGGTGCAGCCTCTTGGGGTTTCAGCAAGGAGGGTGCTGCCCTCACTGCACCAAACCTGCCAGACCTGGTGGGTGAGGGCATTTCTGGGGGCAGCAGGGCCTGAGAGGAGCTGGCACTGTGGGTTGGGATGGCCCAAGAGTGAAATGGAGAGGCAGTCACTGTCACAGCAGTGGCCACCAGCCCTTGAGAGGGAATTTTGCAGTGCTGCTGTGAGCAGCTCAGCTGTCAGCACCAGCAGCATTGTCTGTTGTAGCCCATCAGGGACAGTTTCCAACAGGAAAGGTTCACTGGAGATATCACTTTATTGGGTTGTCCTGAAACACTTTGTCCCTCTGTATCAGGCACCAGAGTATCTCAGTACAGTCCCCTTGGCTGTGGGACCTGTGCTTCAGGCTGGAAACAAGAGCCCTGCCTGGGCATCTCTGTCTGCTGGGTCTCCCCCCAGTGTCTGAATTTGGGAGAATTTGAGCTCAGTCCCAGCCGTGCTGCCTGTGCTGGGGTGCTCAGGGGCAGTTTTCAGCCTTTCCCTGCCCAGTGGGAGAGGTGAAGCTCCTCTGGCAGTAGCAGGGACCCAAGGAGCATCTACAGGGATGTTCCAAGCATCCCCTTTCTGCCTCCCTGGCTGCTCGCCTGTGGCAGAGGCGTTTGCTGGGGACCAGCAGCAAGGTGCTGTGTCCTGACTGACTGCACCTGTGTGCAGAAGGTAATGAGGCTGCTGAAGGACCAGGGGCAAGCTGTGAATCCACTGAAATGCCTGCGTGGGACTGAGAGGTAGATGTTTTTGTGAAAGAGTTCTGGAGATGGCTCTGTTTGTCAGCAGGAGAGGGGAAAGTGACCACTGTGAGCTGTGGTGCTGTGGGGAGCTGCCTCAGGTGTCCATCCCAGCTTTTCCTGGTGTCTCCAACTCCGTGTGTCCTGGGTTTCAGCTTTTCTGCTGCTCTGGGCAGCCAGTTTGTGTATCCTCACACTCCTCTCCTGCTTCAATCTGATGACAGCCTGTTTTCACTGCCTCTAATCCTCCCTCAGGTACTGCTGCTCTCCCTGTGTGTCTCCACTGCCTGTGAGCTCAGATATGTGATTTATAACATCCCCAATTCACCTGTTTGATGCTCCTCTCTCAATTTTTGCCTTCCTGGAAGGAATTTTGCTGCCACAATTGCAATGGGCTGTAGTGGGACAGCCTTAGTGGGAAAACAGCTGCAGGTGATTTTTGTGGGCTCTTACAGAAATCACAGATCATCCCAAAGAAGGATCTCCTGTTCCCTGGGATGGACACAGCAGAATTTTGCATGGTATCACTGCTGGGTGTCAGTACTTCTGTGTCTGTTTCAAATACACCTGGTATTTGCCATGAAATTATTTCTTTAATGAGAGGAGGTCATTGAATTTAGGGCACTATTAAGATTGAGCTCCCCCCCCCTCCACCATGTTTTACCTAAAGCACAGTTTAATTTTTTTTCTGCTGATTTTTCTTGTTAATGTTTAACACAGAACTTCAGCATGGCCTGAGGAGCTGCTGCTCTTGGGGCTGCTCTTCTGCACAGGGAGGGGGAAACATCTTCAGTCAGGAGTTACTTTGCAAATCAGATATTTCCTTCCCCTCTTTCCTTTCCAGATAATTGAGGAAATGAAGCTCCCAGGTTTTTCTGCTGACCCTTTTGCACTTTGTAAAAGTGATTTTGCTCTGCTGTAGAGATTGGTGTGCCATGGTATGAGACTCTGCTCTGGGGCTGCTAGATATTCAGGACAGCTTCAGGGCTTGTGTGTGCCCCCAGGCAGCAAAACCCTTCTCTGTGGGTTGTTGTGGACATGAAACAGCTTGGAAGTGACCAGGCCATGGAGAAGAAAAGTACTTGAAAATTTTAAACACAGAGATGTTCAGTTCAGAAGGTCCTGAAAGCCCAAAAAGGATTTGGTGATGGGGTCCCTGCATTCTGCTCCTGTGACATCTCCTGATAGCAGAGGGACCCTGGGGCAGCCAAAGCTTCAGGTTCATCCCTGAGAGCCCTCATTGGTACCCTGGCTGTGTTCCCTTGGGGCACCACGTGTGTGTGCTCAGCTGGCAGCTGGGATGGAGCACAGGGCAATGTTTGGCTGTGGATGCTGAGCCAGTTCAGGACTTTGTTCAGGGCAGCAAATGTGGGGAGAGGAGAACAAAAACGGGAGGAGAGGCTGGAATACAGATGATGGCACACTGACTCTTTCAGTGCCAGCTCAAATACCCCCTGAATTTAAAGCTTTTGTGGGGTGTTGGGATGGCGCTGGCTCGCTGGTGGTTCCTCAGATGTGAAGCCTCTGAGGCAGCAGGGGCTGAACCCACAGCTGGCCCTGTGGAAGGTGCTGGATCCATGCAGGTGTAGCAAGAGGAAGGTGCTGGATCCATGGCAGGAGAGGTGGCTTCCAGGGTTTGCTCTGGCTGGTGCTGGCCATCTCCTCATCCCAGTGCCTGTGACATGCCCACCCTGGGGAGCCAGACAGGCTGAGCTCAGGGGCTGGAGTATGGGAGATGTGTGTGAAACCAAGAGGATGTTTTGGTGTCTGCCAGCCCTGGGAAGAAAGGTTTTTCCACTGAGTCATTTGCTGCCTCTGCTTTTTATGAGACAGCACTGGGATCTGGGAGAAGGGGAGATGGAAAAACCCAGCCCAGCTCTCCCTGCTCTGGCAGGACCAGGTTCATGCCAGCACAGCTGCCCCATGTTTGCTTCTCAGAGGGAGCAGTAGACAGACACCGGCATAAATAGAACAGGCTTGGCTATTTTAGGACATTGATCAGTGCATTAAAGAAAATTAATTAAGTAAAATCTTCACTTTAGCTGCAGCTGGCAACATGGGCTGGGAGCAGAGCACCTTGGGGCTGGTCCCCAGCCATGGTGGATGAACCATGAGGAATTCTGCTTCTCCACATGTTCCTCCTTGAAGCTGCAGTGGATGGAAGGTTTCCCACGTGTGCCACCATGCTGCTGTGACAGTGACACCATTTGGGTGTGACCCTGCTGCTGTTCTGGCATTGTCCTGCTGTGCTCTTCCCTGGGCAGCAGTCTGGGGTGAAAAAACATTTGGGGAGGGCTTAATCTTAAATCTTAATCTTAGGCCCTAAATCCCGTGATCCTCTTGTTAAGGAAATAATTTCTTTTCATGGCCAATACCAGGCATATTTGAAACAGACACAGAAGTACTGACACCCAGCAGTGATACCATGCAAAATTCTGCTGTGTCCATCCCAGGGAGCAGGAGATCCTTCTTTGGGATGATCTGTGATTTCAGTAAGAGCCCACAAAAGTCACTGATGGTACCAGTCAGGCTTGGTCTAAGCAAGGGGGAGCTTGGGAAACGGACGTGGGTGCTGTTTTGGTGATGCTCACAAGTGTCTGCAGCCAGGGATGGGGTTTTCCTTCTTCTGGAGAAATTTCTGAGTTCTTATGGAGCTGGGATGGTTTTACCACTCATTCCTGAGCAGCAGTCTGGGGTGAAGAGCTTCTGTTTACTGCTGGGGGTTAAAACCAGGCTTGTTTCTGGTGACTTAGTGCCAAGCAGAGATCTTGGCAGGCAGGAGGAGAAGGCTCCAAGCCTTGGGAGCTGGAGCTGTTTTCTGCTCAGAATTCTTTACAGCAGGGCTGAGCACTCAGGACAGCTGGTGGTGAGCCCAGAGCTCCTTCCACAGCCCTGCTGGGATCACCCTGTCCCTGCCCTCCCTCCCCATTCCAGCTGGGAAGCTGAGCTGCAAGGGGAAAGGGCAGCAGCCCAGCTCCTGGCAGCTCAAGGGCTTGTAGATACTCATGCCCAGGCAAAACAAATAGATAATATTAATTGGGGTTTCAATGCCAAACAGAAGCAGATGGTTTATCAAGGTGGAGAAGGCAATGTTTGAGGGCTTCAGATAAAGTGGATGAGCTAGGAGCCACTCTTGAAAAAGAAGACAAAGAATATTGAAGCAGCTGCCGAGAAGAGCTCACTTTCCACTAGCAAAAATAGCCACAAAAGTTTGTTAGTGTAAGTTAATCTAAAAATGCTTTTTTTCTTCTTTTTCTCCCCTTTCTTCTCCATTGAAGACCATTGGTGATTCATGACAAGTAAAATGTATATCAGAAGTCAAGACTGTCCTGTGGGATGAGGTTTTGCACTAATAATGGTATAAAACCCATTTATCTCTGCAAAATGGCTTTGGTAGCAGGCTTCTGATAAGATTTTAAATGGATTTTTAGTCAGGGCCCGGTAAATCGTGCTTCAGGTCATGCAGTGCTTGTCACATGTGCCTTCAGTGCTCTGAAACAACTATTGCCACTTTTTACCTGCTACCAGAGCCACTGTTCTGAGCTGGGTGGAGATGGGGCTGATTGAGGGTTGGAGCTGCCCTGCATCACACTCACCCTCACAGCCTCTCCCCTTTTTCTATGATGATTTGCAGAGCAGAGCTCAAGCTTGCCCCTCGTAGCTTAGGTCTGTGGTGTGTTGCCTGGGGACAGACAGACAGACAGCAGTCAGGTGTGTGCTCAAAGGTGCTGTGGGAGTCTGGCTCCTCAGCACAAACAGAGGCCCAGCGTGCTGGAAGAAGAGGTTGGGGAGTTCCCTCTCCCTTGAGGGGTTAAGATGTTACCTTTCCTTGAAAAATCTGTTATTTATGGAGTAAACTCCCAGCAGGTCGGTGCTCTGCTGGGCTTCCATTCAGGACAACCTGGGAGATGGAGCCAGGAGAACCTCATGGCTTAGATCACCTATGTAACTCAGAGCAAGAGGCTCTGTGTGTGCCCAGCTCTATTGTAAATCAAAGGCAACTCCAGCAAAGGAGAGAGAATGATGAAGACGACTCCACAGATATCAGAAAGCTAATTAATTACTTTATTGTACTATAGTATATACATTTTATTTAAATTGAATCTGTTAAGCATTTACTCTGCACACAGCTGCTCACACTGCACAAAATTTTGTGGCTGTCACCCAACAATCCACACACACACACACACACACACAGACACTCCTGGCCCTGATAGGCCAAGGAAACAAAACATCTTCACTTTGGCTAAACAATCTCCATATTGCATTCTACTTTAGCACAACACAAGCACAGCAAGTAATAAGAACTGTGTTTTCTCCTTCTCTGAAGCTCAGAGAATGTGAATCTCAAAAATCTTGTGTGTTGTGCCTTGCTTTTCTCTGTGAAATGTGGCAGCACCTCTCAGCAGGGCTGACAGGAGCTGCAGGAGTGCCCCCAGCACTGAGGTTTGTACCTGTGCTGTCCCACACTGAGGTTTGTCCCTGTGTGTCCCACAGAGTGCCAGGAGCTGCTGTCCCTGGGCCTATGGTGTCCCTGTGCTGTCCCCCAGGCCCATGGTGTCCCTGTGCTGTCCCACACTGAGGTTTGGTGCCCCCAGCACTGAGGTGTGTCCCACACTGAGGTTTGTCCCTGTGTGTCCCACAGAGTGCCAGGAGCTGCTGTCCCCCGGGCCCATGGCGTACACGGCGCCTCCCTCGCCGCCGGGGCCTGTGGGCTCCCAGTACTGTGTCTGCAAGGTCGAGCTCTCCATCTGCGGCCAGAACCTCTTGGACAGGGATGTCACCTCCAAATCTGACCCTTTCTGCGTCCTCTTCATGGAAGTCAATGGGAAGTGGGTGGAGGTAAGTCCTGCTGATGTGTGGATTTGTTCCTCCCGTGGTTTGCTCATGTTCGTATCTCCCTGAGCAGCAGTGGAAGCTTTCCTGGTGATCCTGAGGCTGTGTGTGGCACCAGTGTGTGAATTGTTCTGTGCCACAACTGGTCCTTCCCCCATCAGTGCTTTGTGCTGGGCATTGGCTTTAACTGCAAATTCTGTTTTATACCTGGTCTGGGAGGGAGCAGGGTAGGCAGAGTGTGGATATGTGGTGGATACAGGCACCCACATTGGGTGCAGCAGAAAATGAGCATAGAGGGATTTAAATTGTGTAAACCAAACAAAAATTTTCCCAGTTCCTGGGAGATTAGGTGCTCTCATTCAGGTACTTGGCCCAGGAGCTGGTGAATGGCCAGCACCACCTCAGGTGTCCAGCGGGTGACCTCACCTTCAGCAGGGAGAGTGTAGGGGAAAACCTCACTTTGCCACAGCCTGCAATTAACTTTTTTCAGCCTGGATGAGACTAATGAGCTTTCTAGCCTTGATAGGTGTCATCTCTGACCTAATTGTGCTTTTCAGGAATTTTTCTTCCTGTCAGTGATGTCTCAGTCCAGCGGTTTTGATCCCGAAGCTTTCTATGTGATGCAAATGTTTGGTGCTTTTAGCTTTTTGTTTTTCTTTTCTGCTATTTTTAGCTTCTCTCTAATTGGCACAGTAGGCACTGGACTGAGCCTTGAGCAGCAGCTTGCTGGTGGTGTCAGCAGGGCTGGAATGGGCTGGCACCGGGTGTGGTGTGCTGGTGCCTCTGAGCTCTGCCCAGTGGGACACTGCTGGCATTGACTCACAGGTGTCAGGAATGCTCTGTGGGTTTGGCTCATGGCTGGGTGCCAGGCAGGGTCAGGAGAGGTGAGATTGCCCATGAGAACCTCTCTGGATGGGATGTTGGTGGACTCTTGGCAGCTGATGGCGCATGGTTCACAGCTACCTGCTTGTTCTCTGTGGTTTTGGCCACACAGATGTGCCCCTTGCCCTAATGGGACAAAATATCATTGGAACCCTCCCACCCCACTGCCCCTTTGTCCTCCACACCAGATTAGGGACATGTCCCAGGTCTTGGACCTGGCTGTGGTGGTGGGTCTCCTCCTTTGGCACCAGCCCTGGTGCTGGTTCTGAGCTGGGCAGTGGGGCTGTGGCACCACTGATGCCAGCAGGAAGATTTCTGCTCACTGTTCTTTCTAGCTGTAACATTTGTTCCCAAATACAATTATTTTGTCTCACTGAGCTTAATAGGAATTAAAAATCTTTGTGAATCAGCCTTGGAGGAGTGGGGGAGGGAGGCACAATAAACCACAGGCTGGGAAGTGAAGATGGGTGATGTTTAAATATTCTACGCAGTGATGTTGTCTCTCAGAAGCCATGAAAGAGCTGACCTGTGGTGCCAGGAACAGGGACAAGGGACACATGACTCAGCCCTGCAGCTGCCTTTGTGCCACTGAGTCACCCAGGCAGTCCTGCACCTTCAGCACCTGCTTCCCCTGGCTCTTCAGGCAGCATCTCCCCATGCTGGGGCATGAGGCACCTCCACATGCTGGGGTGCTGAAGGTCCCAGCCTCCCTCTGAGACTCTCCAGTGCAGTCACTGAGCACAAGGACTGCTGCTGGAGACGATTTCCTGGTTTTTTGCTCAATTTGCAGAATTGTAGAATCATGGCATGGTTCCTGTTGGAAGGGACCTAAATATCACCTCATTCCTACCCCCCTGCGATGGCCCTTGCTTGAAGCCACATCAGCCTGGCCTTGAACACTTCCAGGGATGGGGCAGCCTCAGCTTCTCTGGGTAACCTGTGCCAGGGCCTCACCACCCTCACAGGGAAGAATTTCTTCCAAACACCCAATCTAACCCTGCCCTCTGTCAGTTTGAAGCCATTCCCCCCTTCCCTGTCACTCTGTGCCATTGTCTGAAGTCCCTCTCCAGCTCTCCTGCAGCCCTTTCAGGTGTCCTAAGGTGTTCCCTGAGCCTTCTGTTCTTCTGAGCAATCCCAAGGCTCTCAGCCTTTTCTCTCAGGAGAGGCACTCCATCCCTCTAATTGTCTTTGTGGCCCTTTGAGGCTCTTACCCAAACTGATTTTTTTAATTAGCCTGGCTGGCTCTTACAAACCCTTGTGCTTTTCTGCTTTTTGGTGGCCAAGGCCCCGTTCTTTCCTGCAGATCTGAAGGGGATGGCAGGAGCTGCTGGCAGTGAGGGATGGTGATGAAGAGGCCTCATGTGTGTTGGTCACCAGCAAGGTGGCTTGTGCTCACCAAACAAAGCTCAAATCTTGTGCAGCTCTCAGCTGGGGATATTGCTGTGCTTCACACTGGCACTGGGCAGGGGATTAAACTGTTGGATCTGGGGGGTTGAAGAAAGCCCCATCACTGCCGAGTTTGCCTCAAGCTGGCTGGGATTTTCATACCCTTCCTTCAGCCACCTCTTCCAGAACAGAGCTGGAGATGGGACCTCAAGGTATCTCCTTCAGACTGGGGTCTAGGTGTGAAAGGACTGGTTTCCCTTGGTCCCTGGCTTCCCAGACATTCCAAGAACATGGATGGACCTAAAACCCATCTCTGCTGCCTGTGCAACATCTCTGCTGCCTCCTCCTGGTGCCTCCTCCTGGGGCTGGAGGGGGATTTGTGTGTGTTGTGCTGCTGAAATGAAGCAGAGCTGTGGGTGCCTCTGCTCCTGGTCCAGCTCAGCCCTGAGCAGATGCTTGGCTCCTTTGGTAAGGAATGGCAGCAGACAGGGTCTGTGTGAAGCTGTGTGGCCCTGGCCAGCTCACAGCCCACTGCAGTTGCTGGCTTTGGTTCCCTGGGGTGCAGCAGGTGCCTATTCTGGGAACACAGCATTTACTTTAGTAAATTTACTTTACTTCAGTCGTTTCTTGGCAATTAAGACAGACTAAGCGAGCAATTGCAAAAAGCCCTGTGATGGTTGGGTGTATAAATAGCAAACTCACCACATTTCCACTGAGCCCCTCCAAACCTGCCTTCTGTGCTGAATGAGTTTCTTTGGGACTAAGGTATGTGTTTGCTTTTTTTTTCTTCTTCTTTTTTTTTCCTTTTTTTTGGAGGCTTTTTCTGCTCTGCTTATTTCTGGCTCAGCAGCCCTGGCAGACATCCCACGGTCCCACAGCCTGCTTGGTGCTGCCCAGGGATGGCAGCTGCTTTCCAGAGAGGTCTTGCCCTGGATCTGGGATGCACAGGCAGCTCAGCCTTGCCCAGAACTGGGTGTCCTGGCTGCAGGACAGGGTGGAATGCCAGCCAGGGTCACAGCATGGCCAGAGGCTTTGGCCACAGGGAGATGGGATGGTCCAGACACTGAGGGCAGCAGCTTTTGATAAAATCACACTGGGCAGTGTGATCTGACACAGTGTCTGTGCTTCCTTCTCTTTTAATATCCATGTTACCATGCCCTGGGATAACAGGGTGATGTGGCAAAGTGCCAGTGCTGTCATAACACCTTCCACACCTTCCAGAGCCACATCCAACCTGGCCTGGAGCACTTCCAGGGATGAGGCAACCACAGCTTCTCTGGGCAGCCTGTGCCAGTGACTCACCACCCTCCCAGGCAAGAATTTCCTCAGAACATCTAATCTACACCTGCCCTTTGTCAGTTTGAAGCCATTCCCCGTTGTCCTGTCACTCCAGACCTTTGTCCAAAGTCCCTCTCCAGCTCTCTTGGACCCTTTTACATGCTGGAAGGTGCTCTGAGGTCTCTGCAGAGCCTTATCTTCTTCAGGCTGAGCAGTGATACCAACATGATACCATCTGCTGCTCCTCTGACAGAGCTCCTGCTTGCTTTGCAGGGTTCCCCCCCAGCTCTGGGTGTTTCTTGTTCAGCTCTTAGACTCTGCTGCCCCTGCCCTTCCTGCCCCTTTCAGCTTCATGAGGAGATTTTGCATGTCAGGCTCTAAACTTGCCCTTTAGCATGTCTGGGAGGGGAATATGGGTTCTGAAATTAGAGTTCAGACTCTCCTTGCCCATGGACTTCCAGAAGTAAATACACCAGCTCTTCTCAGCCTCAGTTTCCCCAGTTTCTAACACTTTGGCCAAAATCCTGGCGGTTTGTCTTTGTGCAAGCTCATGACAGGATCCCTGCTGGAGCTGCCACCCTTCCTGCAGAGTGAGTTATGGGGCTGGGATCAAAGTTCCATTTCTGCAGAGCAGCATTCCAGCATCTCATCGTGGCTGTCCTCAGGGTGTTGTTTTGGCTCACACAAGGCTTTGTGACCACCTGTGCCATGCAGTGTGTAAACCCACACTTCCACCAGCTGCCTGCCAAGTTTCCTCTGCTCCTGTCCCTGCTCCTGGCTGTGGGATGCTGCAGAGAGCTGTGGTGCTTTCCCTCTGACAGCAGTTTCCCCACATTCTTCCAGTCTCCATCTCCTCTCTGTGCCTGCCCTTCCAATTCATCAGGGGCATCATTGCTTCCAGCCTGCTTGCCATAGCTCTTGGTGACAATATCTACTGAAGTTTTGTCTCTGGGCCCTTCCAGCCTCTTGTTGCCACTAATGCTTGATGAAATTTATGAAAAAAGGGACTGTGGTGATGGTTTGTTTATCTTTTTATCTATGGAAGGCCAATAAAGAAGAAAGTTGGTTTGAGTTCCAGAGGGAAATGCTAGACAGTTGTGTTCTGGCTCATGACACTTCTTGTTTTGCTTGAACTTGTTGCTGGCTGCACAGATTAGAAGCAGCAAGTTTGGCACTAGAGCTGTGAGGGTCTGGTTGGGGATCAGAGGTGTGTGAGAGCCTCAGCTCCTGGGAGAATGGGGCTTGGAAGCAAATGAAGCAATTCTGGCTTCAGTGATGCTCAAATCCATGCTGAGCCTTGGCTGAGTAGGCACTTCCATCCTGGCTGTGGAGTGGGGAGAGGTGTCCATGCACCCCATCCTCGGGAGGCAGCTCTGCATGGTGTGCCCTTGTGTGTTCAGAGGGATCCCAGCTCGTGCACCCTGGTGTCACAGCCTGTGTCTGGGGACAGCTCTGCTGAGGGCTTGCTGTGCTCATTCTGTGGTCACCACGGGGTTCCTGCCTGAATTCAATTTCAGTGACAAAGCTGCAAAATGCACTTGCCTAAATGCCTCTTTTTCTTTGCAGCTGGACAGGACAGAGACAGCTGTGAACAACCTCAACCCAGCTTTTGCCAAGAAGTTCATCATTGACTACCACTTTGAAGAAGTGCAGAAGCTCAAGTTTGCCCTGTTTGACCAGGACAAGTCCAGCACTCAGCTGTATGAGCACGACTTCCTGGGCGAGTTCTCCTGCACCCTGGGCACGGTGGGTCTGGGGTCCCTGCAGCAAAGGGGACCCCAAAACACATCAAACACAGGGATGTGGTGAGGTTACAGCTGTTCTTCTCACCCCATGCAAAGTTTGCTGGCTCCTTCCTGAAAAGACAGATTTAATTTGCTTGTCACACTTCAGCTGTTGAGGTTGAGCTGTTCCACATTAGGGGATTTCTGCTTGCTCCACTCTAAGCTGGTCATGGTGTGGTTTCTGCTGGTGCTGGCAAAGGGGCATCAGCTGGAAGCTTCTGGCTCTCTCTTCACCATGGATTATAGTAAGGGCCTAGTTTGGGCCTGGGAAACTTCCAGAAATTTAAAGTTAGGATGCATGTAGTCTGCCTTTCTTTCTCAGTTTGGGTTTTCTCTTTCTGAAAGTTTTGTCCATCGCTGTTGTGTAGCAAAACATTCCTCCTGCTTGAGCATATTGGTGCTGGAATGTGTCTTCTGCTCTTCCTGTGGAAAAGCTTTTGGGACACAATGCAATTTATAAGTTTTTGGAAGGTTTTTCTCATTCATGAGCCCAGACCCTGTTAGAAGCTGGCAGCTGCATTCTCCAAATGTCATTGTCCTCTGGCTCAGGAGCTGGGAATGAGGGGGGTTTTTTTCCATCTTTTTGCAGCATCCAGCAGCTGAGGGCTGCTGTGGTACCTGGCACAAATGCAAAGGCTGGGAGAAACTGCTTCTGGAGTGCTCAGTGCTGGGATGGGGAGGAAGGAGGTGCTGTGATGGGTGGGTCAGCACGGGGAGGGAGCCCAGGGTGCTCAGGGAGGCTCACGAGCACAATTGCTCTGCTCACAGAGTGCAGCATGGCACTGCATGTGGCAGGCAGCACCAGGGGCAGCTCAAGAGCTTGACAGGTTAGAAGAGCACTGACATTTACAGGGTTTGAAGTTTAATGACTGGAATTTTGGAAGTGCTCTTGATGACCTAATTCTGCTCCTGCAGAAGTTAAGGGAGTGCAGGCAGCAGCTCTGGCCTGTGTTCAATGGTTCAGCTTAAACCCATCCTTTACTGTTGGTTCTGCTGTGCTGAAACACATCCAGCTCTAGAGTGGGGCAGCTCAGCTAGAGCTGCTTGTGAAAGTCATGGTGGGAGCAGAGAATTCATGGACTTAAGGACACAGCTGGAACCTTGCTGCTCCTGAGTGTGGCTCTGCAGCCGCCCAGGGCTCTGCAGGCCCCTGTTGGGGAAGAACATTATCCATGTGCAGTGGGGAGGGAGGTGGAAGGGCTGAAGAAGAGAGCTTGGAACTCTGCTAACTTACCCCGGTATTTTCACTCTGCAAAGGAGACCTTGACCTGTGCCCAGTTTTTGCAGCAGTTCCAACATCAGCGTCTTGGTGATATTTAATTCTCAACAAAGACACCAGCTTGGAATGGAGGAATCTTTTAATTTCTCTTTTTCCCCTGAAAAGCTGTTTGCCTCCTCTCCCTGGGCTGGCAGCACAGCCCAGCTGTGGGGCAGAGAGGGGCTGGGGGGTGGCACTTGTGCAGGGTGAGGAGAGGAGTGAAGCAAAGCAGATGGGGGCTTGTGGGGTCAGCCACCCTGCCTTGGGTTTCCTGGTGGCTGGAATTGGCTTGGTGAGATGTTTCCATGAGCTCCCAGAGGCAGAGAACAGCTGTGGGCAGCAACAACTGGGCAGTGAGGATCTGACTTTTCAGTTCTGAGTTTGCACTGGAGCTCAGTCAGATCAGCCAGGTTGCTGAGTGCATCTGATGAGGTCTGCAGTAGGATTTAAAAGGAGACCTGGATCATTCCCAGGCCTGTATGACCTCTGTGGCCAAAGGAAATGCAGGGAAATGGGATCAGACCCCAGGCTGGAGGGTGTCCACGGTTTCTGCCAGCCAGGGCTGTGAGGTTTGTCCTGCCTGTACCCAGTGTGGCACAGAGATCTGGTTACACTGCCTGGTGATTCCTGTGCACCAAAAGCACTGGGACGTGGCTGGCTCCTCACAAATGTAAAGGGTTTTGCTTTAAAGTTGCAAGAATCAGGATCACAGAATGGTTTGTGTGGAAAGGGACCTTTAAAGCTCATCTAGACTCAAGGGGGACCCACTGGATGTGGGGTCAGGGCACAGGTGGCTCCAGCAGGTTGTTGGATCTCCATGTGGGCATCTGCACCTCATAAGGAAAAATTACAGATTCCCCAGACCTGTACGAGACTGAAACTCACTGAGCTGGGAAAAATCTCAGGGGTTTAATTGATTTCCCAGTTTATTCTGTCTGTCCTGTTACAAACCAGAAGTGAAGGGAAGAACTTTGCATGCCTTTGGGGGTGCTGTTCCTGCTCAGGGGGTCCAGAGTGATGCTGGGGGAGAGCATCCAGCTTGTAATCAGGATCCACCCATGGAAACATGTCCTGCAATCAAGGTGCTAGCAGGGGTCGTGGTAGAAGTGTGTGAAATGGGCCTTGAGGGAGTGAGTGTGATGTTGCTGGGAACAAATTACAGTGGTTCTGTGTGTGTGAGGACCCCCTGGTCTCCTCCAAGGTCCCTGGGTTCCCCAAGGGCTAGGGTGTCACTGGTGATATTCCCACTCTCGTAGCCATCCCTGCATATTGGAGCCTTTCTTCTACTCCTGCAAACACTTCATCTGAATTGACCAACATGAGCAATGATCAGTTGCTTATGAGTCTGCTTTTGATCACTTGTACAATCATGGCTTTATTGTCTTTGGCTTCTCTAGATTGTCTCCAGCAAGAAAATAACACGGACTCTCCTGCTGGGGAATGGCAAGCCAGCTGGGAAGGGCATGATCACGGTAGGTTGGCTCCTTTGTGTTCCTACTGGGCCTCTGAAGGTGGATGGGGGCAAGGCAGGGCACTCACAGGGGCTCCAGGAGATTGGGGTGAAGCTCTTGAATATTTTTCCCTTTGCCTCTTGTTGTTTTGGCCATTTTGATCTGTTTGGAGGACAATTTATTTGGGACAGAACAGTTTATTTGGGACAGGATCTTGCTCAATGTCTGTCCCGTGCTTAACACTCTGAATCTTCAACTTCTGCTGCAGTCTCAGAAATAAAAAATGCTTCAGTCTGCAGAAGTACAGAGTAAATCTGTGCTGCTGCTGTTTGTTCTCTGGTAGAAGGCGCCTGCTCAGACCTCTCTGGTGCAGTGACAGGTAATAGGGCTCATTCCTTTTGCAGGGATGGGTGATTTTGTTTGTAGGATGAGGATGTGCCATGGCAACAACTCTCATGGCAACAGCCACTGCTTCTGCTCCAGACCCCTTCGGGCAGTGGCCTTCCCGCTGCGGATCTCTTCAGCAATGTTCTTTTTTTAAAAAGAAGAGACTAAATTTAGGTGTGTTTCTGTCTTACCTCAGCTCCCATCGTTTTTGGATCTCTGCTGTGTTATGGGTTTTGTGAGATGTGCAGCTGGGCTGCAAAGTTGTGGAAGGAAAGGCCAGCAAGGAGTTAAACTTGTGTCAGGTTTAAAAGCACTGGAGAGGTTTAAAAGCCTGGGACCTGCTGCATCTCTGTTCTGTTTGCTTTAGGGGAAGATATTTTTCTCTCCTAATTGCTGCAGTTAGTCTTTAAATGCAAGGGGAAAAGCCACAGTGAGGTTCAGAAGTGAGGCCATTCCCAAGGCTCTCACATCCCATCTGATGCTTGAGTGGGAAGAGCTGGAAAAGTTTCCAGTCAAGTTCAAAGGTTGCATGCTTTAGAGAAAGGAAGGTCCTGTTGTGTCACTAATGTGCCATTAAACATCCAAGGGGCAGAGGCATCTGCTTCATTTTGTAGAACTGATAAGATTTCTTGATCTGGGTTTTTTCATCCTGGCCTGGCCTGGGTGATGCCATCAGGGCTGTGTGTGTGGGCACCTTTCCCTGCTTTTGGTGCAGTGTTGGAGCACAGGCCATGGACACCACTGGGGGAGCAGGATTCAGGGAGCTTGGAGCCAAAACCTGACTGCCTTGTCCTCTTTCCCTTCAGCTGTGCCCAACTATCCATTTTCCTAGCTGAGATGCCACACAGGTGAATGCAGCAGAAGAGCCTTGGCTGAACAGATGGGACTGTGTGGGGGTCCCTGGGTTTGAAGAGAGGAGATCCCAAAGCAAACCTCTGTGTTTGTAGAAGTCAATTTTAAAATCTTACAACACCTTTAAATCTTTAAAATCCTGCTGCACCCCTGTGCTGGACATAGTGGTGGGGATGTTGTTGCTGTCCATGCTGGCCAAGAGAAGATGCCACCAGCAACTGTTGCAGGGTGGCACAAGGACATTCCTGGCCTCTGTGCACAGCCTGGCTTTTACATAGCCTACAGGAGCCCTAAAGTGCTGGATTCCAGCTGGGCATGCTTTTGTGGGGCCGAGGAAAGGGCAGATTTCATCCTCTTCCCTGCAGTTTCTCTTCCTCCTGCTGGTTTTGGTGACTGCTTGCACCCACCAGGGATTAGGTGGGAGAGAAAAGTAATTCCATGGCATGGCAATAGGGAACTCCTGTATGGGGCAGAGGGGAAAACTGGGGTTCATATGCAATGAATGGGGGTCCTTTGTGGACCAAAGGGTTGTGTCCACCATGGCAAGGCCAGGAAGTTGCCCAGGAGCTGTGGCTCATCCCCTCAGCTGCCCAGACAGATGCAGGAGCTGCATCTCTGCCTCCTCATCTCTGCCAATTCCCCAGCTCTCCTAAGTGCCAATAACCTTCTGATTGCTCCTTCCCTAGAAAATTGTCCCCTGGAGTTCTGCAAGTTTTTCTTGAAGCCTTTGTGTAATGACAGTGCATCATTTCAGTGCAGGACAGCCCCTTGTGAGAGGCAGCAAGCAGCCATGCTTGGGACACTGTGCACAAGGACAATGTCCAGGCTGTGTTCCTGGCTGTCCTGGGAGAAGGAGGATGCAGCTGGGAATGCTGGGGATCAGCTCAGCCCACCTCAAGAGATCAGAGAAAGGAGAGGTGGAGAGCAGATGCTTGGGCAGGAAAAAAAAAAGACAAGTGATTCAGAAAATGGCTTGTAATAAAAGTGAATAAATGTGGGGTTTTGTTATAAACATTCCTTTAAAATACCAAGAGACTGATTAGACCATATTCCAGACAAAACTGGCCCACTGGGGGCTGGCAGCCAAAGCCCTTCTGGAGCATGTGTGAATAAAGTCTCTCCAAGTAAAGGGGTCTGGGCTGTGCTCCTGCCTGCTGCAGCTCCTCAGGAGCACCCATGGGCTCTTCATCCTCGGGGCTGCCCTATCAGGTGGTCATCTGAAGACATGACTCCTGGGTTCCAGCAGCATTTCCCCTGAGGGAAATGTTCCCCAAGGATGTTTTTGCCATGCCCAGCCCAGGGCACGGAGGATGAGGTGGCACATCTTGGTGGCTTCTCCTTCCTCTTGGCTCAGTCCTTCTCCTCCTTGGAGGTCCTGAATGAGCCCTGGTGCAGAAAAGCAATGTGAGACCAAGTCCAGCATAACACTCAAGAAAGGGGTTGAATTTTTTACCAGGAGCTTTTTATGCTGAAAATGAATGCAGCCTTCCCTTGTCTTTCAGATAGCTGCCCAGGAGCTCTCGGATAACAGGGTGATTACTCTGAGCATGGCTGGCAGAAAACTGGATAAAAAGGTGAGTGGAGCTGTGCCTGGGGGATACAATGTTAAATTTCTGCCTTTAGGATCTAAAGAAATCTCTGCTTTGTGTGTAGCAGTGACAGAAATCAGTCCCACTGGAGAAAACTTCAGGGTGAAACTGGGTGAGATCCTCTGAGTGTGCCTCAGTTTCCCTGTTGTCACTATTCTTCATCACACATCTCCAGATGGAGTGATTCTGTGTGGCATTTGTGTATCAGCATATCTCAGAGACAGCAGATTTATTGCCTCAGTGGCAGCTGTTTGCAATTGCCTCCTGACAGAGCTGGAAGTTTTGATGACCTTTGACTCCATATCTCAGATGTGCTGAGAGCTCCTGGCTGTCACCTTCAGCCCCTCTGGAAATGGGGCAAAGATCTGCTTCTGTTCCAAAGTGTAGGGCCTCTCTTCTCCCAGTAAGTGCAGGTAGCACATGAGCTTTGCTTTGGATGTGATGCACAGGAAACAGTTCTTAAAGCCTCTCTGAGCAGCTTCTTCTGACCTTATTTACCAGGCAACCAGAGCTATTCCTCTTGAACCACTCCTGTTGCTAAGCAATCCATGGGAATATTATTTTTTCCTTCTTCCTAGTCTCTCCAGAGCTTGTTTTATTGGCAGGATGGCCCTCAGTTTCAGAAAACAGGGTAAAGCAAGCAGCCAGGCAGAAGGGTATTTGTGGGGCAGAAGATGGGGCTCACCCAGTCCTGTTGATAAAACTCAGTGGGTATCTGGTTTATCCAAGTTGTTTTCCCCACCTGTTGGAAATGGCTTTCTTCTCACCTTTCTACTTACCCTGCCTAGTGCAAATGCCCCAGTTAAGAGGTAACAAACAGCTCAGTTTCATCTGTAGTGTCAGCAGAAGGGTTGTGCTCAGTGACCACCAAGAAATGACAAAGTTTCTTTGCCAATTCCCATATGCAGGACAGAGCTGCAGTGCTCAAAGTCCTGCTCATGAGCAAAGGATGCTCAGGTCACTTCATGCAAGTTAAAATGGCCCTTGAACGGGGGTATTGGATGGAAAACAATATTTATGTGTAATTTTTGGTTATGGTTGAAATGCAGCTGTGGGACGTGGGTAAAACTTGTTTAAGCTTAGGAAAGACACTGGAAAATTGGATAAACAAAAGAAAACCAAGGCTGAGGTTGCAGCCTGTGGAGTTGCAGCATCTGGTAGCACACAGCATGGGAGCACAGCTGCAGGCTCAGACATTATAGGGAGGGCCTGGATCTCACAGGACTTTGTGGTGGGGTCATGGGATCATCTTCAGTGCACACACCAAGCTGAAGCTGTGCTCATCCCTTACTCTGCCACAAAGCCAGCCTGGAGCAGTGCTAAGCCCCAGGCAGCTCCTTCTGCCAGGGCTGCCCTGAGGCTGGGATCTCTTTGAGGCTGCAGGCAGGTCCTCCTCCCCATCACATTCCATCCTCTCCACCTGCATCTCACTACCTTGATTTAAATGTTGAAACTGCAAAGCAGGAGCATGTCAGCAGCAGATTCAGCCTGAGGCTCTCATACCTCATGATCAGTTCTTGGGAGAGTTGTTGAAAGATAAAATATCTTGCAGAAGAGGAGACATTTCCACGTGGGGCCAGCCATGGGGAGCCCAGGGCTGTCTGTGCCACCACAGCCTGTGGGGACAGCAGGAGGGGACAGTGATGCTCCAGCATGGCTGGGGGACAGCAAGTGCTGCAAGCCAGGGCTGCTGCTGGAAGCTGTGATTGAGGGAGCTGTATCTGTGATTTAGGGAGCTGTATCTGCTGGAGGTGGCAGCTCCCCCCTCCTTCTCCATGGTGTGTTAAACCCAGTTTGGATCATTTCACTTCTTGGATTGATTTGCAGATCGATCCGGCCTGCTGAGCTCCTTTGGTTGCTCAGTTCCCACCTCCTGCCAGGTTGGCAGGGGTGAGATGTGGGTGGGTTTGAGGTTTTAAAATAGCAGCCTACAATCTTGTGGCTTGGAGGCATCTCCCACCCTGCTTTGAACAGAACAAGGCTGACTGGACTTTGCAGGCCAGGCTGATCCACGTGGGATGGCAGCAAATCCTTCAAAGCTCCCAGTGCCTCCTCCAGCCCACGCTGGGCTGCTGGGGAAGCTGCCTTGGTTGGAGGTGAAGCCAGCACAGACAGGGTCAGGCACCCACCACTGGTTCTTTTATCCTTCTGTGAAGCCTGCAAGGGCCAAGCCCAGGTGGTGGGTGAGCAGGATCAGAGCTGTGCTATAGCCACAAAGCAGCAGAAGGAATGGCTTGTGTTTCTATCCTACAAATGTGTGAAAAAGGGTAGGAAAAAAAATAGCCTCATCTCACTAGAGAGCCTTTATGGTCTGCTTCTCTGCAAAAGAATTTTGACTGAAGCAAGTTGTAGTTTCCCCAGGCCAAAACACTTTGCAGTGATTTAAGTAAAAAAGTAAAAGTAAATCACTTTCCTGGCTGGCTTCAGAAACAGGATTTACATGGAAATGTTGATGGATTTTCTGCTGGGACATTGCTAGGACCCATGTGCATCCCAGCTGCCATCTCCTGGGCTTGCTGTGGACGGGAGGTCCTGGAGTGCTCACGTTTCCTCCTTCCCCATGCACAGCCCCTCACATCCCCACTGCATCACTCAGAAGCACAAACCCATAAAAAGTTCCTCCAGCTCTTTGAAGGATTCAGACACCCACCCTCCTCTAGGAGGAAAACCCAACTGAAATAACTTAAATTCTCCATAGATTGTCTGGAATATTTGGGATTTGGTTTCTTCTTAGCAGCTCGTTGAGTTTTTTTCTGAATGGGAATGAAGCTCTGCCTAGAAAAGCTGGAGTTTCCCTGTCGGTGCCTTCCTCCTCCCGAGGCAGCCCCTGAGCTGATCCCAGCAGGGGGGTGTGTGTATGTGTGTGCACGTTCCCATGAAGCAGAGCCTTTGTGGGGGGATTATCTGAGGAGATGCTGGCAGCAGAGGCAGCACACACTGACTCAGGGCTGCTGGCTCAGGGTGTTACATGATCCCTGTCAACACCAGGGCAGCTCGCTCCTTAAAGACTTCCTCTGCTTATGCTTTGCTGCTGTGTGTAGGAGGGTGGATTTTCTTCCTTTCTCCCCCAAGATATGCACTTCAAAATTCTGGTTTTTCCTCTGAGGCTTTGGATGTTTTTCCAAGTCCAAATGCAGCTGCCTCCCAGCTGGGGTTGTTTTCTGTGTCATCTGTGTCCAGAGAGCTTTTGGGTACAGGCACATGCTGGGGAGCCAATACACCCAGCTCACAAAATGTGCTGAGGAAATCCAGGGAATTCACACAGCCAGGAATTCACACAGCCAGGACACTGCTTGTGGGTGCTGCCTGTTTGCCAGAGTGCCTGACCTGGCCCCACGGGGACAGGAGAGTGTCTGCAGGGCTGGCAGTGCCACAGAAACATCTCCCTTGGACCTCTGCTGCTTGCAGAGCACCACGTAACCCATCCTGTTCTTCTCCCTCCAGGACCTTTTTGGGAAGTCAGACCCCTTCTTGGAGTTTTATAAACCAGGTGATGATGGGAAGTGGATGCTGGTTCACAGAACAGAGGTGAGCAAAACTCCAACCTGAGCTGCTGAGACACCTCCATCCTCACATCAGCTCCTCTAGCCCTTCATGGTGTTGTCTCATCCATTGGTTGTAGACCAGGGTGGGATCCAGGGATTTCAAAACCTTACAGCTCTCTTCCTGGTGTCCAGTTGAGGCTGCTGAACTCCAGCAGATGAAGGTTCATGGGGGCCAGCAAAGTCTTGAAATCTTTTCTGTGCCCTGCTGTATCCAGCATGCAGAGAGGGAGATGATCCTGAAGCCTGTGATAATCTCCAGTCTCATCCTGGGCTTAGACTGAGCCCTGGGCCACTCTCCCTCCAATTTCAGGAGCATTAGGGTGAGCTGTGACCTGTGGAGATGGAGAGAGGTGATGTGAGGTGGGGAAAGGTTAAAATGAGCTTTTTCCCCACCTCCAGCTGAGCTGGGTGTTGAGGCACCTCCAGTTTCAGAGCATGAGCACCCTCCTCGTGTCTCTCATGAGCCAGAGCCACAGCCAGGGAGGCACAGAGCTGTGCCAGGGTCCTGGTGGGTCTGAGCAGGGCCAGCTGACCCCTCCTCTCCCTCATTTATACCTGCTGTGCTAATTTGGTCTGAGCTGGTCATGTTCTCAAGCTGCTGAAGCCAGTGATGTTAGGAATACCAGGCATAGCATAGGCAGGGAGAAAGAGGCTGGATTTTGCTTTAACAATGGACTAATAAGTACTTTTCAACGGCTTTCTTTCTTCTCCTCAGAGCTTGTTTCAAGGCTCTTTTTAGTTTGCACATAGTTCCTGGCAGCTGGCACAGAGAGGAGGGAGAATCAGTGGAGGGGGGACTCAGCAGCTTCCATGGCAGAGGGAGAGAACTGCATCTCACCCCATCTCACCCCCTTCTTTCTCCATCCCTTTTCTTGTCCCCTCAAAGCCTGCTTAAGGGGTTGTACCATCACAGGCAACTGCTGTAACAAAACACAGGGGGAGCTCAGGTGGAAGGAGAAAGTGGTGTTTGTTTACAAAGTCTCTCCATATGTTTGGTTTTACCACTTCTGTGCAAAGTCCATGAAGATTTCCTTCCCTCACACACCCACATGCACGTGAGCACCAGGATGTGGGTAATGCCTTGTGCCCTGTGGTACCAACACAGGCCATCCTTACAGCTCTGCTGTTTATTTTCTGGTGCTTTCCCTCACACCTTTCCATGCATATTTAGCTCACATCAACCTTAGCATTTCTCCTGTGTTACTGTGGGAGCAGGCTGGGACCTTACTTGTTTTTTCCCTCATGATTCAGTGTGTGTAGCTGGGCTTTGACTCAACAAGATGTGTTTCTCAGATGTGGGGGTTTGGAGTGGCCCCCAGCCCTTCCTTCTGGAAGAGGCTTGGGGAGGTGACTGTGCACCAACCATTGCTGGGATCTCTAAAAGCCTGTCAGGTTTGTGGGGAGCAGATGTCTGTACTGGTGTTTCCTCTGGTTTGCTGCCCATTGTCCTGTCTCACTGGATCAAGGTCTAGACAAGTTTTCTTTCAAGTAATGGATGCTCCAACAGCCTCCACCTTTCCAGCCCTGCATACATCCAGATGCCCTGAGGAGTGTACACCACCTTAGGTGACCCATTCCTGGAAGAGTCCAAGGCCAGGCTGAATGGGTTTTGAAGCATCCTGGTCTAGTGGAAGGTGTCCCTGCCCATGGTGGGGATTGGAACTGGATGATCTTTAAGGCCCCTTCCAACCCAAACCATTCTGTGATGCTGTGACCATCTTTGTGCTTTGAGGCTGGACACAAAGAAATAAAATTCTCCATTCTTGCACCTTCCAGTGCAGGAATAGAGCCAGCTTTCAGTGTGATGCTGGCATTTCCCCTGCCCCAGCAGACAGGGCAGGTGTGACAGGGCAGGATGGGTGCTCTGCTGCAGCTTGCTGTCCAAGCACAGGTGTGAGTGCTCAGCTGGAACTCTGGATCCTCTCCCACCCACCCTGGTGACCTGGCAGCATCCTGGGCTGTGTGGGCTCCTCTGTTCTCCCAGGCTCCTGCAGGCGGTGTTTACAAATTCAGCTGAACTGTTGCTGCCCTGTCAGGGTTTCCCCCACTCTCAGGAAGAGCCTGGCTGTCACACAAGATCCCAGGTGCTGTGCAGGTGTTTGCCCACAGCAGCAGCCCTGGAGCTCTTCCTCCCTGCTCTGTGCAGTGACTGTCCCAGCTGCAGAGATCCAAGCTCCTTCACAGCAGAATCCCTCGTGGTTACTTTGCACAGAAAAGGGTTAATTTGCTGCCTGTGCCTTGCTTTCTGAACATCCCTGTGAATCTCTCTTTGTGAGCACCACACCTCGGTGAGAAAGGATCTTTGCCTGCCCTGCAGGCACCTCTGATGTACACAGCATGTGCCTGGAGCCCGCTCCAGTTTGCTCAGGTTTCTACTAAGCAATTGCATTCTCTCAGGAAATGTCAAAAAGCATCAATTAATATTTCTCCAGCCCAGGCAGCAGATGTTACACAGATGAGACAAGAGAGCTTAATGTGCCCCAGGCTGATTTGGCTTTCCCGGGCTGCTTGCAGCATCTTGCTGCTCCATCTTCTCAGTGGTCAGAGCCCAGATGGATTCAGGCTGTGTTTGGGTGCTGGGGGGCTCTAAGCCATGAGCAGGGGGCAAGCAGAGGATGCAGAGGGCAGAAATAGAAGGAGGGTTGTGCAGTGAGTGGCTGTGCCCGTGCTGCCCAGTGTGCCACAGCTGTTCTCTCAGGCAGATTCCCTTAATTGCTCCCATGGGTGGATAAATCACCCAGAGCAATGAAAACAAACCTGGTTTAACTCACACCTGCTGCAGCTTGAGAAGGGGAAGCTGCTGTGTCTCAGTTATGGAGGCAGGGGAGGGCTGAGACAGCTTGCCTGGCCTGGCCCACCAGGAGCTGCTTCAGGGTCACTCTTGGAGATGTGTCCCTGATCTGTACTGTGTCTGTGCTCATGGTAACAGCATCCTGTGCTTCCCCTGCAGGTGATCAAATACACCCTGGACCCTGTCTGGAAGCCATTCACTGTGCCTTTGGTGTCACTGTGTGATGGAGAGATGGAGAAGATGATAAAGGTAGTGGGGAGCTCTCTGTGGGGATCAGCCTCTGGGGTTGACTCTCAAACATCTGAACCCCCATGGCTGCCTTATTAACAAACCCCAAAGCAACAAAAAATTCCTCATTTGGGGTCTCCAGCAGGAGAGGCTGGAGACTCCAGCAGCTCTGGCAGGAGGTGGTTGCTGTTCCTGAGGCTGGTTTTGCTCCTTCCACCCCAGGTGGTGTGCTACGACTACGACAGCGATGGGGGACACGACTTCATCGGGGAGCTCCAGACCTCGGTGGCCAGGCTGTGTGAAGCCCAAGATGCCTCTCCTGTAAGTGCTGACATGCTTCTGGGGAAGAATGAGGAAGGGGCTCCTCAGGGTTCATGGTAGACTTTGGTACTTGCACCCTCAATCTGTGCTCAGAAGAAGCCAAGTCCAAGTTCCTTCCTCCTTCCACCCGCACCATGAGTGACCCAGGCTGTTGCTAAAACATCTGAGCTGGGGAGAGCTGAGGCAGACTTTGCTGAAAATCAGGCTCTGCTGGTGTCTGAGGCAGCACCCATGATATGGAGGTGCCCTGTGGTTGGGGGGCAGAAAGGGAGGTGTGACTTGCTGCTGGGGCTGCATCTGCAGCAGGGCCCCAGGAGTGCAGCTCAACACCAGTTTTGTGCCAAGGGTGTCCCTATTCTGCCCTGAAGGGCTGACCAAGATCCTTGGTAGATGCCTCCTGGTTGAAGGGGTGTTGTGAAGACCCCTGCATAGCAGAGCTTTGCACTGCTGTGTTCACCAGGAGATCTCGGCCAAGGCATGGAGAGGTGTGAAACACCATGTGTGGTGCATTGAGTCCCCTGCCTGGGGAAACTGAGGCACAAAGGCATGAAAGTGCCCTGTCTAGGACTGCACAAGGTGCTGGTGCCAGAGGCAGGCATTGAGCTCGTTTTTCCTCTGGATTTGCGACCTATAGCCTGGCAATAAAATCTTCCTCCTCTTCACTGGAGGGAGGCTGCCCCCAGCACGTGCTGCTGGTGGCATCTGCTGCCACGAGGCACAGCCCAGCCCTGCTCTCACACCAGGGCCTGGCTCATGTTTTACAGCTCGAGTTGGAGTGCATCAACCCCAAAAAGCAAAAGAAGAAAAAGAATTACAAGAACTCTGGGATCATCATTGTCAAGTCCTGCAAGGTGAGTGTGTTACTGAGATGTTTCCTTCTTCAGCCCTGACTGATCTTCTCCAGCTCCCCCCCATCCCTTATCCTCTGCCTCCCTTGTGTTTCCAAGGGCCTGCATAGCCTGAATATTGATAACAATTGCTGAAACACTGCTTTTTTTTTGTTTGGTTTTTTTTTTTTCTTTTAGATAACCAGAGATTTCTCCTTCCTGGACTACATCCTGGGAGGCTGCCAGCTGATGTTCACTGTAAGGACTTTTGCTTCTCTTTGCCCAGTAGCAGTAACACCTATGTGATGGGCAGAACTGGGGAGTGAGGTTCAGTGTGAGATTTGGCACCAGCTGGGGTGACAGGAGCTGCCCATTTTGCTGTTAAACCATGTGGGTTTGGGGATTCTGGGGATGCTGAGGTACATCCAGTAGCATGGAGGGAGCTGGCTGGGCTTTGGCTGAAGGCCAGACTTTCAAAAAGACCCTCTGACCCTTCACAAAGTGTCACCAACTTCTCTCCCTATTTGAAGCTTTAACCACCCTCATTTTCTTTATGGCAGCTCTCCTTTTTCTGATCCCAGATGGGAGGCTTTGGGATGTTCTAGAGATGGTTTTCTGCATTTTTACTGACATTTCCACCTTTTTTCAAGCTGGACCACAGCTTGTCAGGAGTAAATATGCAAGAACATGTCAATCCTGAGTGAAATCACCACAATGCAGAAGTGGGCTTCTCAATTTCTGCAAACTTTCCTGGTGCAGTACCCAGAGAGCTGCAAGCACTCACAGTTAGATCAGTTTGTATTTTGTTGTTTTTTCTGAAAACATGATGGGGGAAGAGTAGGAGGAGGAGGAAGAGTTGCCATAGGAACAGCAATGATTGGGAGAGCTTTTTGTGTGCTGCTCTGCCTCTGTGTGCTTTGCTCTGGGTGCTGGAGAGTGAATAGAAGAGAAAATCAGTGAATTTATTGGTAGTACAGAGCCCTTGTGTGAATTAAGTTTGAATGCAGAAACTTTCCCCCCATCTGAAGATCTGGTTATTGGAGGGCTCCTCCTCCCAAGGCATCTTTGGTCCAAAGGGTGTGTTTCCAAAGGGAGCACTGCAGAAACACCTGAGCTGGCAGGAGGGTGCTGCACACACCCCCTGCAGTTTGGAAAGGCCACTGGTGCCCTCCCCAGTGAGGGAGAGGAGAGCTGAAACCCGGGAAGAGGGTTTGGGCTCAGCTGTGTGCCCCGTGTTGGAAGCAGAGCAGTGTGTCCCTCTCAGACCATTGCCTGAGTGCTGCTCCTGCTGACACTGCTTGCACCAGCCTGTCTGACTCCACCCCACGCCGTGCCTCAGTTTCCCTCTTGCTCTCTGGCTATGGTGGCTTGGCCAGAGCTTGGTGCAGGGACATTCCAGAGGTGAGCCAGAGGTTTGGTGAGGCTGTACAGTGTGACAGTGTTCACAGGGGTCTCATGTTGAGGGAAGAGACAGGATCTGACTCCATGTTTCAGAAGGCTGATTTATTATTTTGTGATATATGTTATATTAAAACTATACTAAAAGAATAGAAGAAAGGATTTCATCAGAAGGCTGGCTAAGAATAGAATAGAAAGGAGGCTCTGTCCGAGCCAGCTCCCTGTGATTGGCCATTAATTAGAAGCATCCAACTTGGGCCAGTCACAGATCCACCTGCTGCATTCCACAGCAGCAGATAATCAATGTTTACATTTTGTTCCTGAGGCCTCTCAGCTTCTCAGGAGGAAAAATCCTAAGGAAAGGATTCTTCATAAAAGATGTCTACAACAGTACAGTTGTTTGACAAAGAAGTTAGGTGTTCATGGAACCATAGGATGGTTTGGGTTGGGAGGGACCTTCAAAGATCATCTCATCCCACCCCCCTGCCATGGACCAGCTTGCCCAGGGCAGCTTCCATTGGACCATCTTGCCCAGGGCTTTGTCCAGCCTGGCCTTAAGCACTTCCAGGGATGGGGCAGCCACAGCTTCTCTGCACAACTTGTGCCTCACCACCCTTATTGTGCAACATTTCTCCCTTATCTGCAATGCAAACCCACACTCTGGCAGTTTAAAACGTGCTCCCTTGTCCTGCCATGCCATTTTACCATGGCACAAGGTAGTGGCTCCTCCTGGGATGTGATGTCCTCCTGCCCCAGCCAGGCCAAGGTCCCTTCTCAGGCAGTCTGCCATTCATCCTCTCCCATTATGGATACAGAGCAAAATCTCTCTCAAAATCCCTGAGCTCGATTTAGGCACTGGAGTTATTTTGGGTTTTGCCTCTTTGCAAAGCAAACCAGTCGAGTGCAGTCACGCTGCCTGTTTGCCTGGTCCCAGCTCTTCCTTCCCAGTCACATCAGATTGGGTGGCTCAGCATCTCTCCTCTCCTGGCCAGATTTATCTGGGTCTGAGATAGGCATTTCTACAAATGCCTTTAAATAGAAAGCCTAATTTAGTGCCTTCCTGACAGAGTCCCCTGAGAGCTCAGCATATATTGGTCCCTGGGGAAGCCTGGTGAAGAGCTGGTCTTCCTGCCTGCAGGGAAAGGTCTGCTCACGGCTCTGATGCTTTGGTCAAAGACCTTGAGATCCAGGTACCCAGGTGGCCCTGGCTGCCCTGGTGGCCCTGGGGCTGCTCAGTTCCTGAGCCCTGGGAGATGGGAGTGAGAATCCTCAGCTGGAGGAGGTGGTGGCTTGTCCCAGGAATAGGGGCTGCTTGGGGACACCTTGTGTGATGCTCATTGGTGACAACTGGAGGGGAAAGAGTGAATGACTTTGCCTAATGTAGTATTTAATCAACTTCTTGCAAGAAATGGATTTTGTTAAACTTTTTCCAAAGTTTGAGGTTTGAGGGAACTGTGCGTGAGCCTCACAGCAGTGGAGGATTGGTGGTCAGGTCTCTGGTGGCATTTGCTAACAGAGGATGGGTTTATGCCTCTCTCTTGTTCTCCAGGTTGGGATTGACTTCACAGCTTCCAATGGAAACCCCCAGGAGCCCTCCTCTTTGCACTACATCAACCCCCTGGGCACAAACGAGTACTTGTCAGCCATCTGGGCTGTGGGCCAGATCATCCAGGACTATGACTCGTAAGCACCGTGCCCTTCTGCCACCACCCCTGTCTGCAGATGTTTCCCTGGCTTCCCAAGAGCCTTCTGGGATGCATCTGCCTTGATCCAGGGCTTAGTAATACCTTAAGGACATTATTTACCATAAACATCAGGATGCAGGAGGAGAGGGTTGGGACAGGCTTTCTCCTCTCCCCCCACTGCTGCTGTGGAGGGGAAGGATGTTAGCAGAGGTGGAACATCCTCTCCTTGGGGCAGGTGCTCTCAGCTTGCTGTTGTTTACTGTCAGAGCTGTGACCCCAGACTGCCTCATTCCTCAGACATCCTGAGGAGTGGAGGAAATATCAAAAAAAAATATCATCTCAGACACTGATAGAGAAAACAAAACAGAAGTCTGTTGCTCTCACTGTGATGGCTCTTGTGACCAAAATGGATTGCTCACTTTTTAAAATCTCCAGGGTTACATGCCTGCAAGAGACACAGTGTTTGGGCAAGAGGATGTTCCTGGTCTCTGTGGGAAACAGAGCAAAGCTGGACTCCTTTTTCTCTAAAGATCAAATCCAAGGGGGAATATCTGTTCTCTCTTAAGAATGTTTATCTCCCATTGAAAAGCACTGCATGTTTTGGGAGAAGCTGTGCAAGCCTGCTCTGTGTGTGTCAGTACACCCATATGTTTTCCTCCTTCTCTTTAGGGACAAGATGTTTCCTGCTCTGGGATTCGGCGCCCAGCTCCCGCCAGACTGGAAGGTGAAGTGCTGGGGCCACCTGAGTGTTTGAGATGGGTTTGTCCTCAAATTGCCTTGGCAGGAGCAGAACTGCCAGGGCTTGGTCAGGGAAAAGCTGCTGGGGAGAGGGGGAAAGGGCAGGTGTGGAATCTCAGCCGGTGGGATGTGTCAGCGTGGGTGGGCAGCAAGGCAGGGATGGGGCACAGGCAGCCCGTTCCTTCATTCTGCACTGGCATGAAAGCAGCAGCTCCCTGGCATTAATAGGCAGAGCCAGGCATTGATTCATTTTCCTGGCAGAAGGCAGGAACAATTCTGGGGAAGGAAAAAGGCCTCTGGATGAATGTGTCAGACGGCAGCTAAGTGTGGAAGGGGGCTGGGAGCTAGGGAGCCTTGATTTGATGCTGCACAGGCAGAGCGTGCAAGGGCAGAAGAAAGGAGCCTTCCCAAAAATCCACCTTGATCTTTGGTTAGGATTAGACACTGGTCCTACAAGGGCTGAGCTGCACATCCTGCTCTTCTGGAGGGCAGGGAATGGGGCTGTTCCTGCAGCCTGGCTGGCAGATGGGGAGCATCTTCTCAGGGCTTAGACAATGTGCTGGGACACCACCATCATTAATTACTGGCTGGCTCTTCTGGCTGCTCTTTGCTCACGCCCTTCGTGTGCATTTTCTTTCTGCTCGCTGGCTTTGAGGCGTTCCCAGCTCCAGGCTGGGGTTGGATCTGAGCGAGCCCTTTGTGTTCTGTGGGAGGGGAGCTGTGCTCTGGGCTGAGCACAGCAGGGCATGTAAGTCATGAGCAGCTGGGAGCTGGGCTGGGAAGCTCATCCCTGCCAGCCCTCGTGGCTGGGGATGTCCTGCCTGTTCTGGCTTTGTGCTTTTCCCTGCCCTCCCAGCAGCCAGAATTTGTATGACTCAAGTGGGAGCTCTTGCTGTTTGCCAGCCACAGAAGGAGATCCCTCCATGTGCACTTTGGAGCTGATTCATCCTCCTTGGCCTGCAAATGTCTCTGGTCTGTCACTTTACCACTTTTGTTGGGAAAATCTAGGTAAGCAGCTTCCAAGGTCTAAGAGCCAGCTGCTGCCAGGGATTTGTTACTTGGGGAGAAAAAATGGGAATGGCAAATGCAGTAGGCATGGAAAGGGCACAGCAGCTTGGGATTGTCACAGAGAGCATCCTGTGTGTGAGTCAGTGCCCACAGGAAGGGCATTGCTGGGTTGGAAACAGCCCTTCTGCAAGACTGGAGGTGGATACTGGGTTGAGGATGAGAGCTGGGGGCTCTGCACCTGCCTCCTGTGGGCTAGGAGATGCTCTGTAAAAGCTACAAGAAAAAAACACCTTGTTTTCCTCAGAATTATTTCTAAGCCCAAATAAACCCCAGTGGGGAGCAGCTTCTTCCTCCCCAGGTGCTTGGGCATGCCTACAGGTCACCCATGACCCATCAGTTGTCTCATGTTATCAGTGGGGCCATCCCTGGTGCGTCTCCCTGGTGCATCTCTCCAGCTTGGGACTTCCTCTCTCCCCAGCTCTCTAAGCATCACTGGCTCCACTCACTCATTAATGATTTTTTGTCTGTCAAGGCTCATTGTGTAATTCCAAAGCCAAAGCAGCAGTTCTTCATGAAATCCTGCACCCTGTGTGACAGTGGACAGAAATCAGGGACCCTCAGACCCAAGCAAAGATTGCCAGGAGACACAAGACGTATAAATGGTGCTTTGTGCTCCCGTTGCCATGGCTCCCCCAACGCTTCTCCGGCGCCCGTCGGAGCGAGATGTTTCACACACCAAAGTCGCGTTGGAAATGTCAAAGAACATCTTTGTAGCCGTGTAACAGCTCTGTGGAGAGCCTCGAGTGGCTTCCTAGTAGGGAACAGCAGAGAGGAGCAGATGGGTTGTGCTTTCTTGGGGATGAGCAAAGGCAAAGCAGCAGCAGACAGGGGGATTCTAAATGTTGGAGCCACACCGGTCACCTGGTTTGGAGATGGGATCAGCCGAAGGAAGCTGGTGGCTTGACTGATGTGAAACCTCCAAGGCTTTCCATCCTTTTGCCATATACATATATATTTTTTTATTATTATATATATATATATATATATATATATATAGGCAAACTGAGTCATGGCAGCAGTGGTATTCCTTCTGGGATACCACTGGAGAACCCTCTGTGAGGTTTGGGGTGGTTCAAAAGTTTCTCTCTCTGAGTTACTGGGGAATGGGATACCTGTAGGTGCTCCATGTGCATTTAGCTGGACTCCACAGAAACTGTTTTCAAAGTACAAGCTGAATAGGGAATGACATCCTTTCTTTTAAGTTTTTTATTGTTTTAAAGCCCTCCTGTTGATTTTTTTAGGAGATATGTATATGTAGATATGTATTTTTATATATATGTAAAATTCATAAAAACTCCAGAGGAGGTTTTGCAGCATTTCTGCCACGTAGGGGTTCTGCTCTGTAGACAGTGAGGAACACAGCTTGAAACCATTTCATTGCTTCTTAAAAGAAAGAGAAACCCCTCTTTTGCAGAGCAAAACATGGAAATATTTCTGCCTGCCTTGTCTATAAATACTCATGACAGAATTTTGAACGTCTTCTAAAAAAAAGCAAGCCCGTTTACAACCACAAGTCAACTGAATTACTGAATTTGGGTGTATTGCCCAAAATGAAGGCTTCTGTGAGAAGGGATGTATGCAAAACACAGTGATATATTCAGCTTTTCTCTACCCTGGTGGTGTGGGTGCTCTGCAGGCCTGGGGAGACCTGGGCAGGCTGTGGTCGGTCACCACTCAGGCAGCCCGTCAGCTCTGCAGTATGGGGAAGGCTTTTGGTTGACTTTGCTTTTGTTTGGTTGCTGTTTCCCACCCCACAGCCTCTTGTAAGAACAGTTTCTGCTGCTTTGGACACAATGCCCAGCATAATTGGAAAGTCTGAATCAGACGCGTGTTGCGTTTGCAGCCTCGGGCGGGCTCTGCCTTCAGACGGCTCTGGAGGACACTCGTTTCTGCCAGCACTGGGAATTTGTGTGTCCCAAAGCAATTCCCTTGCTGGAAAGCTCAGCAATCCTCCACCCTTCCGGGAGGGAGACAATATCCTTGTTTTGTAACACTGGCACGAACAGGGTGGGAGCTTTTTGTTTCAGAGGCCTTGAGCTGGTGGCCTGAAGGCCCAAATCACCCCTTCAACTTTCAGAGGTGCTGGGAGAGGAATTGCACATCCTTGATGCTCCTGAGAGTCTGTTTGCTTCTTGGAGTGCCTAAATTGCTGGGAGCAGAGTGAGGAATGTGTAACCCCACATATCTGGTGGTTCTTGGCCCACACCAGCACTGGAAAGGTTCATACTGGAAGCCAGGATCCCCTCCTGCAGCTGGGCTGCTCAGCTTTCTGTGCTGCTGAGACAGGTTCAAAGCAGCTGCTGTCCAGTGCACCAGCCAGGGATCAAGGTGTGAGGGCTCTCTGCTCTTGCCACGAGGCCTTTTTGCAAAACCACCTCCCTCTGAAAGCTTGAAAGGAGGTGGTGGGAAAGCCAAAGGGTCTTGGATGTGCTGTGGTGGAAGGATGGGTTCATAGGCAATGAAAACTGGCTCAGGTTGTGCTGTCCATCACACCCAAGCTTTCACATCACCTCTCCCACACTGCCTTTCACCCTCATACTGACCCAGAGGATGAAGTTAATCAGCTGCTGGTTTGCCATTGTACCTGACATGCCAGACCAGGTCTTCAGCATAGCTCACTGTGTCTTCTTCCCTCTTGCTGCATCATCCTCATGCAGAGAGATGGGAAATGGAGATGCTGCCAGGACTGGCACTTCCTGTGATGAGTTTGAGTTTTCTCTCATTAAAACCTGCAGCAGGATGAAGTAATTTCTCCTAGTGACTGGTGAGATGGCACAGCTGTCTGGGAGCATCCCTTCTGCCTGCTTCCCCTCTGGGCGGCCAGCAGGAAGCCACGTGGACAGACCTGCTGTGATAACTGTGGGAGAATGTCTGGTGTGGTAATTTCAGAAGGCTCCATGATGGGGGCACTGGAGAACTGGTTCATCCTCAAGTGCTGCTCATCCCTGACCATGTTTGTGTTTGCTGTTTGGGTAGCAGAGGGCTGGGCAGTGTCACTGACCCAGCAGTTGTGTGGACCATAACTCTGTGGCCGCCTGGTTCTGCTCCAGGGGAGCATCACACTTAAACCAGACCTGCAGCATCAGCTGAACTGTTAGTGAGCTGCCTGCCCTGCACTGGCCCTCCAAATTAATTTGGGTCTTTTCTTCTCCACAGGTATCCCATGAGTTTGCCATTAACTTCAACCCCAGGAATCCATTCTGTTCAGGTAAGCATCTGCCAGGCCTTTAGGACTCCTCAGATGCCTTCAGTGCCTTCTGTCCTTCCTCTGCATTTCTTCAGTAACTCCTTCATCCCTGGATGTGTTCAAGGCCAGGTTGGATGGGGCCCTGAGCAACCTGATCTGCTGGGTGGAATCACCACCCATGCCAGTGTGTTTGGCACTAAGAGGATCTCTAAGGTCCCTTCCAACCTGAATCATTCCATGATTCTGTGATCATGGGGGTTTTTCAAGGCATGTTCAGGGACAGACATGAATGGTGAAGCAGAGCACACACTAAAGGCACACTCAGAGGAAAGCTCAGAAAATTTGGGGGTGTGTAGGAAGGCCTAGGGTAAGCTGCAGCTGGATTCAGACTGTGTAAAATCCGCCTTCGCTCTGCTGTCTGGTGTGTCCTACCAGCCGTCTGCTCCCCTTGCAAGGCTGCAAGAAACACAAGGCCTGCTCAGCAGATGGGGAATTCAGACTCAATGCTCCATTTAGCAGCTGATAGCTGCTCACAGTGATGGCTGAAGGACTGCTCAAATCCTGAGTGCTAAGGGCTACTACCTATACTAGGGCTACCATGGACCCTCTGTCTGTTTTTGGTTATGTTCAGGGACCAGGAGTTGCTTTTCTTTTTGCTCCTCCTCCTTGGCTGATTCTGAGATTTTTTCACAATCCCAAGGAATGCTTTCATTGACTGTGGGTCCTTAGAGGGCTTCCCTACCACACAAGGTCTGAGGACCCTCTACAAAGTGACTGAAGAGCAAAGCTTGGATATTCAGGAATTTGGGATGAGTCAGTCAGGAAATGGAGGGAATATCTCTGACTTCAGCTCCATGACAGCATAAGCTAATGATTTTCCTGGTTGGGTTTGCTGTGGTCCTGAGTTGACCCTCTGTAATGCCTGTTTCTCTGCTTTCCCTGAAGGTGTGGAGGGCATTGTCCAAGCATACTCTGCCTGCCTGCCCCACATCCGCTTCTACGGCCCCACCAACTTCTCTCCCATCATCAACCACGTGGCTCGTTTTGCAGCTCAAGCCACCCAACAGGAAACTGCATCTGTAAGTCCATGAGATTCCATGATCCTGATGGCTGTGGCCTGGGGAACACAAACCGTGAGCTGGGTTTCATGTCTTTCCCTTGTCTGTGGGTCCAGCCTTGCCAGTGCTGACCAAGGTGTGCTCTTAGGGGTGTGAAGAGCATCTGGAGTCTGCAAGATGGAGCTCCCTTGGATGAACTGTGGATGGCAGTTCTGGCCCCTGGCTTTTGCTGGCCAAAACAGCTCAGCTTGGGCACCAGCAGTTGCATGGCAGGAGATGTTGGGGTAAAAGCTTCCCTGATTCCTGCCTGGAGCAAAGCAGGATCACACTGAAAGCCTTTTCCCCATGAGGACCTTTCCCAGCCTTGTTGCTCTTCCCAGCCCCAGGCATAAGGAAATAGTGAATTTGCTTTAATTCAGCACAGATCCAGGTCCTCATTTTTTCGTTTTCTGTGTTGTCAGTGGGGGAGGGAGAGCCCACGGGCTCAGCACTGAGCAGAGGCACTAATCATATGCAAATTGCACCCCTCTGCTGGCACTAATAGTTTAATCAAGGGAGATTTTAAATAATGGGCACTAATAGTGCCGTCAGAGGCAAGCCTGGCTTGGCTCGGGTGGATTTTTGGCAGCACAAAGCGTTATTGATGAGGGATCTCACTCCCCCGGGGTCTTCTCCTCTTCCATCCCCTCTTCAGCTCGTGCATCAAAGCCACCCCTGGTGCTGAGTGGCTGCCTGAACCTGCCCTCCTCTTCCTCCCGCTCTCGCTTGCTCCCAGCATTTCAAATAAAACCAAAAATCCTCGTAGTTTTTCCATAGCAACATAGATCACAAACAGCCCTCGGCTCGTAAGGGATGGGAGACTAAAACATCCTGGCGCTGGGGGAGGGACAGAGGGGTGTTACACCACTTGGCTCTTGGGGAAGGATTAATAAGCTTTGGGGAATTAAAGCTCACCTTTCCAGCAGGGTTCCTGCATCCAAACCTCCCCTTTTCTCACCTCATGCTGTTCAGTGCTGCCTAATCCCTCCAAGTCCTGCTGATATCATTAACAAGTGGATTGGGAATCATCCCAGAGCCCACGTGGATGCAGGGATCAGCCATTTTAACAAGAAAAAGAGGAGAAAGGAGGCAGGTGCTGCTGGTTGGTGTGTGATGGACCCCCTAGCCTGGTCCCTGTGCACCAGCAGCTCTGACTGTGGCTTGGCAGAGGTGCCACCCTGGCTGAGTACTGCAGCTGCAGCCCAGAGGTGCCACCAGCACCCCTGTCCTGCTGCCATTTACTGACACCACCAAAACTGCCACTGCTGCTTGGGGAATCTCCCACTGATGCTCTCCAGCAGTGCCTCCTGGTCCCTTGCTTCATTACCCCAAGCAGCCCCTGGGCTTTGAGGCTGATCCCCAGCATCAGCTCTTAGTTCTTTTGACCTCTGAAATATGTTGTGATAAATGTTTGACAAGCTCTGCCTCCCCACCCCTTTTCCTGCATATTTTCCAGCATTTTTTCAGATCCTGTTACGGATTTTACAGAAAAAAAGGGAACAAAGGGAAATAACCCTTTCCATGTTTCCAGGAGAGAGGCCGGGCAGGGAAAGGGACAATCAGCTGAAAGTCATTATCAGCTGCTCCCCTCAAGGTTTCATACTCTTCCTCCCATACTGGTTCCAGATGGGGTGAGGTCCAAGTCCAGCTTCCAGTTATGACCAGTGCAGGTCTTCTCCTGAAATTCAGTCTTGTCCCCCAGACTCAGATCTTGCAGTCCTGCTCTGCAGACTTCTGGTTCACCATGTTTTGCTCTCAGAAATTCATATTTAGATAAAAACTAAACTCTGGACTGTGCTGTGCAGGCAGGGTTAATGCATCAAAAGGGGCTGGAGTGGGGAAGGGTCTGGCTAGGGAAAATCTCCTCACCCATGTCCTCAGGTTGTGTTTAAACTCTGCCCAGCCTTGTTAGTACTTGGAGTTTAGCACTGCAGACCATCAGGAGCAAATGAAGCTTAGGGAAGGTTTCAAGGGATGTGGGCTGGAGGAAGACCAGAAAAACAGGCTTGGGGCAGCACTCCTTCCTTTGCTTTTCCAGGATGCTGCACTAGCGGTTTTCAGAGGAAATGGAAAGAATGAGGAGAAGAACAAAGGGCTTTAATGCTCTTAAGTGCTTGTTTTCGTTATTTCTCCAGCACATACAAGCTCTGTAATGTGCCAAAATTGAGCTATTACTTTCCCTGGAGACAGAGGAGATGGGAATTTGGGGGTCCACATGCTCCAGGTTTGCAGAGCTGAGTCCAGCAGGACCGTGTGTCCATCTCTGTCCATCCTTCCCCAGCTCTGCAGGCCCAGCAGGGGCAGCCCTTCCCAAGGGAAGGGGAGCAGTTCCCAGTGCTGCTGCTCTGTCATCCCCCAGCTTGCTGATACCCTCTACATCCCCTCAGTGCATCCCACAGCCATGGCTTTGGACAGGAGATGGACAAGCCCTGAGCAGCGTGGGATGGCCCCACAGCCTGGCAGGGCAATACAGGAGATGCTCCCCATCAGAGCAGGGAAATGTTGATGGCAGCACCCCAAAAAACACACCACTGTGTGCAGGCAGAGGGAGATTTCATTTCCTAGCTGGGCTCCTGTCCCAGCCCTGAATTCCTCCTGGCCCTGACAGAGATCCTGTGCTGTTTAGAAGTTGATTTTGTTTTGCATCATTAAGTACAGTAAATCAGTAATTCAGAAAAATGTTTTGGAGTGAGAGCTGGTTTGTTTGTTTAAGGTCTTTCAAAAACCAGGGGGAGTAGGAACACGTGAATTTCTGGATTCTGCTGAAGGGCATGAAATTCCAGCTGACCTGGGAAATGGTGAAGCTCACCTCCAAACCCCCAGGGGCCCTGCCCCCCCTCGACATGTGTGAGCCCTGGCTGCAGTGTGAGGGTGTATCTTGGGATTTTAGCTGGTCAGAGTGACTTTGAGATACATTAGAAAGTCTTTTTTCTTAGCCTGGTGGGTGAATAAGGAGTCAGTGCTCTTCAGCTCTCAGTCTCAAGGTTGTTTATTGTTTCTTATGTATAAAATTCTTTCTCCTGACCTGCCAAGGTCCATTCAGCAGGACAGACAGAAGCACTCTGCCTGCCCCAGGGCTGTGTTATCTTTTTATACTACAAACTACGTGTACAATATCTACAATTCCTTCCCAATACCTATCATTTATGTTAGACAGTGAGCTTCTACTCTAAGCCAATTTAAAAGTGCCAGCATCACAGCAGAAGATGGAGGCCAAGAAGAAGGAGAAAGGCTGGACACACTTAAATTCTTCCATCTTGCCTCCTGAACCCCTATTTGTCGAAGGAAGGGGACCAGGACACCAGATGGTTCAACACAGGTCTGGTCCGGTCCAGTTTATTGAAGAAAGTATCAAACACTTATACAGCAAATAATAAGCTTATGAATATTCTGTAAGCCAAACAATCTATTGGTTAAACTATACCATGAACTCTTCCTCATTCCTTAGGGGTTACATCTCTCTTTTCTCATGTCTCTTTCACTGTTTGTTATCCTACTACAGCTAGGCCCAAGGACATGCTATCTATGCAGGTGCAGGACTTGGAATTAGCCACGGTTTTGTACTTTTCCAGTCCTTAGCCAGCCAAACTCCCAACACCTATTCTTAAAACTTCAAAAAAATTTTTTTCCTGCTGTGACTAATTATTGTTCTACTTAGACTTTTGTGGCTTGCAGATCCTCATATAAGGTTGGTAATTTGCTCCATGGGTCACAATCAAAACCACAGGTGTCCTGGGCTCTGTGCCAGTGTCTCTGAGCCCCCTGCCAGGGGTTTGGGCAATCCAGGACAGCCAGAGGGATGTCCTGAATTCCAACATCTGTACTGGCATCCCACTGGCTCTGACCCCGTGCCCTCCCCTCCACAGCAATACTTCATCCTCCTCATCATCACGGACGGGGTGATCAGCGACATGGACGAGACGAGGCACGCCGTGGTGCAGGCCTCCAAGCTGCCCATGTCCATCATCATCGTGGGCGTGGGCAACGCTGACTTTGCAGCCATGGAGTTCCTGGACGGGGACAGCCGCGTGCTGCGCTCGCACACGGGCGAGGAGGCCGTGCGCGACATCGTGCAGTTCGTGCCCTTCCGCAACTTCCGCAACGTGAGTGGGGCTGCCGGGGGGGGAGATCCCGGGGGAAATGGGCTGGGCTGCCAGGGAGGGATCCGGCACAGACATCTTTTCATGAAAATCCTTTCCTTAAGATTTTTTTTCCTCCTGAGCAGCTTCTCTGAGGCCTCAAGAACAAATTGTAAACAATGGTTATCTGCTGCTGTGGAATGGAACAGGTGGATCTGTGATTGGTCTCATGCAGTTGTTTCTAATTAATGGCCAATCACAGCCCAGCTGGCTTGGACAGAGAGTCTGAGACAGCTGCCTTTGTTATCATTCTTTCTGATTCTGTTCCTAGCTTAGCTAGCCTTCAGAGGAGAACCTTTTCTTCTATTATTTTAGTATAGTTTTAATGTAATATATATCATAGAATAATAAATCAAGCCTTCTGAAATGTGGAGTCAAATCCTAGCCTCTTCCTTCAACATAAGACCCCTGTGAACCATCACAGGGAGGGATCCTGGGGGAGATGGGCTGTCTACCTAATTAAGGTGTCCAGGGCATCTACACTGGAGCATGGATACTTGCATGTATATATCTTGCAAAAACTAACACTAAAGTTAAGACTAAGTCTTTTATCCTTGGGTGTGTGTGGCAGCCATCTTGACATCTTCAGTGTCATGCTTTTTATAAAGCTGCAAGGACATAAAATTTGGTGGGTGATTGGTTGATGATTTCTCATCATGGTTTGTATTTTTGTTTGGTTTTTTTTGGGGGAGGGGAATTAGTTCTGGGGTTAATTCTATGTTTGTTTGGGGGTGGTTGTGGAGTGATGATGAGAGTTGGTTATTGTTTTTGATACTAGGAAATATAGAGGAAGGTTAATTGAAAGTGTATTGATGACACATGATGTGGATAATGTAGGGATATATGGTTTAATTATTTGACCAAAAAAAAAAAAAAAGTCAAGATAAAAAAATGGATGCGTAAAATGGAATTTTACACAGACCTGGAAATCACCCTGCAAGTGGAACAGCCAAGGCAGAGGCAAGAGGTACCTGCCTGTCTTGCTCTGTCTCAGCCTCAGGGATGCTGTGGTGTGGATCACATAAATCAGCACTGCAGGGAGGGGTGGCTGTGCTCTGCAGCTCTGTAGTGGTTCCACCTGAGCCTGCCGTGTTTCTCCACCCCCTGTTGTGGTCAGACAGGTGGGAGCAAAACCCAGTGACTCAGAGCAGGCCCTGGGTTCCTGCAGCAGGTGTGGCAGCTCTGGGCTCACACCCCTTGCCTCAGCCCTGTGCTGGTTGTGGTGGCTCCCACTCAGGCCTCATCCAGCACCCTGATGTGCCCCACACCAGGGGCTTTGTGCTGAATTGTCCTGAGGAGGAGCCCCGTGCCCCTGATCCCCTGTAGGAAGGGGCTATGGTGGCACTGGCCCTGCACGTCCCCTCTGTGGGATGAGTCCTGGGACAGAGGCTGTTACTGGCATGGGTTTAAATGCCAGGGATGGATCTTGTGCTTATCTTACCCTTCTCTGCAATTAATCAGTGTCTTTCTATTTCACCTCCTGCCACTCACACCTGTTTTTTCTGACCTACCCAGGATGTTTTGTTCCTCTGTACCAGTGAATTCTCTCCTGGAGGGAAGGCTAGTATAGAATATAATAATCTCTGGTGTATAAAATGCTGGCTATCAATAGACTCTAAGGGGTATTAAATGCAAGATCTGGAGCTGGGACAGCCCAGCCATGCTTGCTCAACCAGTCCCCTGTGGCTGTCCTAACACTGGTGTTGGTTCCCTTTGGCTCACAGGTCCCCAAGGAGACCCTGGCCAAAGCTGTGCTGGCAGAGCTGCCCCAGCAAGTGGTGCAGTACTTCAAGCACCAAAACCTGCCCCCCATCAACTCGGAGCCCGCCTAGAGCCGTGCCAGGCTGCGCCCTCTGCATGCTGCCGGAGCCTGGTGGTCCTGCCAAAAGCACGTCCCACATGCTTTTAAAAGAAGAATACCCTCCCTGAAACACTTTGTACTTCTTAATTTAATTGCTAAGTTCTTAAGATGCATCCCAGCAAAGTGTCTGGATTCATTTTGTACAGTCCTGGCCCAAGGTAACACTAAGCAGCCAGGCCATGCCTTGGTCCTGCTCCGTTGAGTCACTTTTCAGTATTGAATGTACTTTGTATAATTTCAGTGGTAAAGAATACAATTTTTATGATCAAAACTTGCTTTTTCCAAGCAATGAAATGCTTAATATATTATCATTCAATGAACTGGTCGTTGTATAGTTCATGTATTTGTGTTGTACCTGTACACCTGTCAGGTTCTGTGTTCATTTTTATACTGTGTACATGTTATATTTGTTATACTCAGGTTAATAAAGAAACTTGGACATTTAAAACAAGAGTCTCTGAGATGGGAAGGTGTGGGAGTGGCTTACACTGTCAGCAGTGCTGGGTGTTTGGAGTCACCCTGACAGGGCCAGTCCTGGTCCCTCAGTTGCTGTGCAGGCTGTGCCCAGGACCAGCCCCACACTGTCAATGGCAGCGTCCCAGAGGGAGATTAAGTGAAGGTGGATACCCTGGGGAAGGCAGGATGCCCTTAATGCCTGTCTGAGTTGAGTCTCTGTGCTTGGGAAAACCCTGGTGACCCCACAACAAACCATCAAAGGGAGTTTCATGGTTCACTGCTGCTCCAACTCCAGAAAATTTTCCAAGTCTGAGTAACAAAAGCTCCCTGCTGCCTGGGAGAAGATGGGCTGGGTAATGAAATCCTGCTCTCCAGCAGCTCCTTTGAGCTGCTCATCAGCAATGTGCTAATTGCTGCTTTATGCTGCTCCTAACCAGATTAAGGTCTTTTGAAGCTGAGTGTGCTGCTGAATATCCGGCAGGGATCACCAGCCCTACTCCAAACTCGAGGAGACTTGACTTGAGTCTCCTCCCCATTAATGGAAGCTCTGAGGTGGGAGGTTGCTGTCCCCATATAAAGCCTGCACAGGCGTGTGCTGCTGCCTGTCCTCTCTGCCAGCAGCCTTGTGGCTGTCACTGCTGCCACCAGCACACGGAGGGCCCCGGGCTGTCCCACAGTGAGTCGGCTCCAAGCACAGCGCTGGGTGAGACCCCATCCTTTGGGAGAGGTGGAACTGTTCTGAGAAACATTTTTGCCTTGCAAAACCTCCTGGGAGGGAAAATAAACAACCAACACCACCCTCTTCCAAAGGGAGAAGCAGCCTTTGAAGGGTGGCTTGTTTAAAAATAATGCTGTATCCAGCTCAGCTTCCAGATCGAAGTCTGCGGCTTTGGAAAATTTTTTTAAAATTTTATTTATTTCCATAAGAGAACCTCACACGCAGCTGCAGGAGCTCATAAACTCTGCTGCTAGTAGAGTGTTTGTGGGGGTTTGTTGGGTTTTTTTAACACCTCCTGAAACTTTAACAACTAGCACAGACAAGGAGCGGTTTATTGAGCTGTCCCTGGGGATGGGATGAAGCACACACTATGCAGTCATGGCTTTTTCTTAAAAATAACAAAAAAATGTATCTAAACCCAGCAGTGAATGAGAGTTGCTGGAGCCAGCCACAGCCAGCTTGTCTCCAGCTTTGGCAGCCCAGGGCAAGGTTACTGCCACAGCTGCCCTTTTCAGGTCTGATTTATCCTCCATGCCATACTGCACTTCCCAGCACATCTCCACTGGAGTATTTTAATGTCAGATGGCTCCTGATGTACAAAGATAAATGGGACCAAGAGATGGAGTGAGGAGCTGGGACAGCTCTGCAGTTTGTTTTCATGAGCCAGGCCCTGAGAACAGCAGAGCTGACTCAAAGGCATTCCCCAAGTGTCCTATTCCATTCTTCTAGGAACAGGAGAAAGGCAGAGGGCCCTCACATCTGCTTTTCCTAGATTATGTCTCCTCCTGGCCCTGCACAGCCCCATATCCACACCAAAATTTACACTCCATAAATTACACACCATCTCACCTGCATTTGCCACAATTGGCTGGAAACTCCCACTATGAATTTCTGGCTAAATCAGGCATTTTGGCTGCAGCTGTGTGAGACACCACTCAGGAAAATGGCCCCAGCATGCTGGCAGCTGGGCAAAGCTGCTCTGACTCTACAGTCAGATAACTGATCTAGTTTAATGCCAGGGAAGAACACCAGCAGCTCTCATACCAACTCCTTGAGGCTCTTGCCCATACAACTTTAATAAAAAACATGCAATGTTTTGTGCACCACTTCCATTTCATTCCATAGCTCAGTAAGATGAAAGTCACCAAAAGCAAAGCATTAGGGAGGCTGCACGAAATCTGCTTGTTTCCCACCTGAAAGTGCTGTAATTACAGTAGCTAGAGACGAGGCAGGAACAACTCTGGAGCAAACACAGGAGGTGCCAGGCAGCCCAGAGCAGGGGAGGAATTGCAGTGTGTTTGTAAAGATCTGTCTGTGGAACAGGGCTGTGCAAACAGAAAGGGTGTTTGGCTAAGGATTGCTGCATTGTGAGCACAACTCTGTCCATTTCCTTTGGAAAATTCAGCACTCAGGCTAAAGCATGAATCCACTACAGGCCTTGTTTTCTCTGCTCCCTCCCAAGTCCCTCAGTGCCACCTCCAGGTGATACACACTGCCCAGCTGCTCTCACAAGGGCAGGACTTAGAGCAGGATTGCACAAAGACACTTTCACCCCTGAGCTGAGCTGTTCCAACCCTCCAAACTGCCACCAGCACACTGAGATTGAGAGGATGGGCCCTCAGCCCCACTTCTGGAATTCTCCAATTCTCATACAAAGGAGTTTGGGTGAACAGGGGAGTCCCACCCACTCTGGATTCATGCCCTTCGGGACACTGCTACTGAAAAGCTGCATGACTTGTCAAGCCCATGACTTGTAGGAGCAGCCTTTGAGCAGAAAAGCCAGCTGCAGTTCCTGTGAACTCACTCAGACCAAGTTTTCCTTCACCACCTCTGCTTCTGTGGGAAACTGACCTACACCTCTCCTGAATGGTGGTTTGGACCCAGACAGTCTGCTCTGGCTGTTTGGGTAGAGCAGAAATTGATTAATGGAATGAGAACAATTATGAATGGCACAGGCAGAGATAAAAAAAATGCATTCAGAATGTCTTTAATCATGTAACACTAAAACTTCTTTACAGTGTCATGGCAATCTACACTTCACCATCTGCTCAAATTTGGTTCTGCCCCCATTTTTCAAATACAGAATAAAAATGACATTTTAAAACAGAACACATGGCTGCTTCTACAAGACTTCACTGCTTCAAGTGATTATTTTTTGCCTGTAGTCTTGTATAAACTTCTTAAATCAACATAATTCTTTCCATAAGAATTGTAAAAGATAAAGCTCTCTCCTCCATACCCTCAGACCTTTGTGACATGGTTAGGTGTGCCCTCTGCTTTAGGATGGCAGCTTTTCTTCCAGGCTCAGTATGCACCCCAGAAATGGAAAGTTGGGGGGGAAGGGGGGGGGGGGGGGGAGAAATAATGAGTTACTTTAGGAATATCTGAGTGTAATAAAGTTGAGAAGTTAGCTAGAAAGATTATATTTGGGGCAGAAGGATGCAACAAGCATCCACCAGGGCTTTGGAAGATATTCTGCACTACATTACACACGGAGGGATTGTGTTATGGACCATCGAAGAAGCTGTTGCCACGAAAGACAGAGGAGACAATCTTGCCAGTGGAATTGATGGTGCCCTCGCTGTCCGAGCTGGACTCGGAGTCGCTGCTGCCCGAGTAGGCGCCCAGGCCGGGCAGGATCCCGATGCACACGGCAGCTGAGGGACAGTGCACCGTGGAGCCTCCCACCGAGCTGCTCCCCAGGGACACACACGAGGGCTTTTCTGCAAGACACAAACCGCAGTCAAAAATCAGAGTGCAGGAAAGAGTGCAGTCAAAAATTAAGAGTGCTTTCAATCAGCCCAGGAACCGCCACGTGTCGCTCACCTGCTTTTCCCACATAAGCAGGGGATGATTTCAGGATTTAATTAAAGCATAAGGCAGCTTTATGCTGTAATAAAAGCATTCTGACAGGAAGGACTTGCTACCTCAGGGGATTTTTTCCTGCTCTATGCTGGCATTACAGATCTTTTTATTCTAAAGTTGTCAGTTTGATGCTTGTCAAGTACCAAACCCACTAAATAAGAATAAATGCTCTGCTTTGAGTAATTGAGTAATTTTTTTGCAATATAACAGCATAGTTGAGAAAAAGTTTTATTCCATTATTCTGCTAGTCAACATCTCCCATCTTCCATGGCTAATTAATTATTTCTGCTGTTCTGAAAGTTTACTGAACAGAAGGAGATTCAGGAAGTGCCTTGGGTTGTGTTACACAACTGCAGCTCCCCCGATTTGTGTCAGAGTAGCTTGACAGCAAGTCAATTGCAGCCCTGACAGCCACAGCTGAAACACAACTTCATTTTTCTTCTAGGTCGCCACAATTTTCTGAAACAAATTGATTTCAGGATGGACTGAATCACTTCAGAGCATGAAGTGAATGTATACAAATACATGCAAGGCTGCTGTGAATTGGAAGGGGATGATCTGTTCTCCGTGTCTCCTGCCCACAGAACAAGCATGAGGCTTGAAATGCACCTAAGGACAATTCCATTAGTTATTAGGTTAAACTCTTTCAGATTAATAAACTCTCAAAGGAAGGTGCACAGTCTATATGTGGAGACTTCAGAGCTCCTTAGACAAGCATCTGTCAGGGCTGGTTTGGGCAGGGGACATCCTGATAAGCTTCAGAGGTTCCCTGCAGCCCTATTTTCCATGAAGGCTGTCAGCTCCCACACTTACCATTTCTACTGCTTTAAAAGAGAACATGCCAACCAAAGTCTGTGCTGTCCAGTGAAGGAACAGAAAAGCAAATCCTCTATGAGATTTAACCTCAACTCAGCTGCTGCTCACTGACAGACACAGAGCTTCCCACACACACAAGTTGGGACGTACCTGGATTCTTTTCCTCATGGTCAGTGTCTAGTTTCAACCTCTTGACACTGTTACCACCATCTGAACTGTGGAAAAAATAACAGAGTGTCTTGTTCTTCATAGGCAACCACTTAATTACTGTGAAGTCATTGTTAGATCTTTGCCTTAAATGCTACAGCAGATGCCAGCAGGGTCCCCTGATGACCATCACCACTTCCACCTGCCTTTAACTGAGGCTCCTTGGGGAACATGAAGGATCCAAGGAAGCACCAACACCTACACAACCCCTATCACTTTTTATCCTGGGAAAGGAACACAGCTCAGAGTTCAAGTCAAAGCCCTTGCAGAGCAACCTGGAGCTGCCTGTTGAGCAGGATGTGCCCCACAGGAGAGAGGGAATAACTACCTGAGCTTCAGGCACCCACATGGCCACAGCCTTGCACACGTGGATGATTACCACACCTGCTGGTGCCAACATCCATGGCTTTTCCCTTGCAGGGCTTCCCTCCCCTCCTTCAAGCACCTTCTAAACCATCCAGAAACCTTGCACCCAGCCAGCTCAGACACTCTTACAGCAGTGGACAGAGCTGCAGTGTCCACAAAGGTCCTTTCTGGGTCCAAAGGGGCATTGGGAGAAAGGAGCATGGCTTGGACTTCTGACTCTTCAGAGCTTCTACAGCTCTCCCCTGTCACTGCTGGGATTTCACCCCCCACTCCTGCATGTTCCCAGTGCTAAGGCATCCACACAAACAAATGCTTCCCAGATTCTGCAGTGATGAACTGATGAAGCATGAGCATTAGGATGCATTAACTCCTTTCTATCCCTATCAGAACATGCAGTACAGATGAAAGGTTATTCTGTGCAGAGAGCTTTTAATAGTAATACATCCTTTAGAGGAAATTACAAAGCTCAGGGAGCAGATGTTGAGCTCACACTACACTTGCTTTGGGCCACTTTGCAATAAAAGATAAGATGGCAAAAATAGAAGGCTGCAAAGCAAGTCTGCAATGGCACTGACATGTCAGTTAAGATGCTCTCTTTAAACAGATGCCATCTGCAGACTTCAGAAGTACCATTAAGCACATGCCAGCTCCTTTTGTACATCCCACTGGGTTAAGTACTATTAGTTACAAGACAAAAACAACATTTTTGGCTGCTTGTTATCAGCTCAAGGTTTTTCTTTTCTGCCTTCCCAAAACCCAAACTATCACCCAACCCCACAGACATCAGGTGGTGGAAGTGCTTACTTCAGTTTTCAGACATGCAATTAATTGCTGTACTGGGAGCTAAACATCACCCTACAAGATAAGCTTCTAAAATAATCTCACATTCCCTGAGACAATTTGAACACACTGCACTTTGAGATGTCAGTAATCATCCTAAGTATTAGATGATTCATCTGGGGGAAATAAGTCTGGTCCCACATGCCTGGTTCCTCCATAACCTGTAGTACACCAGCACCTGTGTTTGCAGGCCAAGATCAAAGCAGCAAGCACATCACAAACCCAGCTGGGATGGAAAGGGTGCTGATGTATCAGTGTAAATCCATTAAAATAATCCATTTTAAACACAGGTAAAATTGGCTGATAAATCAGGCAACCTGAATGAAATTGCATTCGTGAGGTGACACTGATATCTACAAACAGAGATGTAAAACAGATTCCCTCAAACCCCAAGCAGGATTGCCCAAGCCTGGCACTCTAAAATGAAGATCCTGCCCACTTGCTTTACACACACTTATCTATTTGATTTGCTTCATGTTTTTCCCCACAGTTTGTGAGAGCCTATAGAAACAAGACTGGTCTTTTCTTATACCTTCCCCCTTTTTCTTTAGGGCTAAGGTTTACACCTCACTCTCTGGAGGCAGTTTTGGCCTGTCTCCCTTTACACTGCTAACTGGGTTCCGTTCCTCAGGAATTTATAGAAGTGTGAAACTAACCTTCTGTGTTTCACAGCTCCTGCCAACAGCTTTGCCTGAGAAAATTTGTTCTTGTTTTCCACTGACTTCATGGGCAATTTCTTCTCAGTTTCCTTCTTTGGGTCCATACTGACTCCCACTTTAGTGAGAGTGCTGTGAATTAAGGGTTAAGGATCAGCTGGGAAGGAATGGGGAGAACAGACATTTCCTCCCTGATATATTTAGCCAGCTCTGCTGACAGCAGTGACCGAAGTTCATTCACATATTCTACCCAAATAAACTCATTTGTGATGACACTGAGCTGGTAGCCTCAGCCAGAGGAGAAGACAGTTTCCCCTCTGGGGCTGGAGCTCTCTCTGGTATCAGGACCAGCTCTCCCTGTGAGGATGCCCAGGCAGCAGCTGGGAGCTGCTGTTCTGAAGCCAGAAAGGGGTAACACAACACACCCAGCACCCAGGAACACATCCACCATCCTGCCTTTTCCTCAAGGCCTTAGAAAAGCAAAAAAGGTCAGGCTGGACCAAAACAAACCAACCAAAAAGGCAAGGCAGTACTTCCCCTTCTATAGGGATCCACACATTTGTAATTCAAATCTGCTGCTCCACACTCTAATCCTTACCAGAAAAGCTAAGTAGCAATTTATGCACTCACTTCCATTCCTCAAAGCTTCTTTCTGCTGAGCCCAGCAGATTTCAGCCTAGCAAGACAGAACAGTTCCATTTTTTGGTTTGGTCTTTAGCATTCCACCTTTGCAGCTCATCTCTCTGTAAGGATCACAAGGATTCCACTGCTGGTCTGAGCACCAATCCCAGGAGAAAGGAGACTTTGATTAAGGGGAACTGTGGTCCAAGATTCACCCAAAAAAGACTAAAACTGCTCAGAAAAGCTAAGCAGATTAGAACAGTGTTAGCAAGGTGGAATGCAGCTGAAACCTATAATGAAGTGGAGAAGCTTGAGCAGGTTCTCAGATGGGATGAGAAGGAGCAGGGTGTGTTTATCAGGGCACACTCTGCACACACTGAACACATCTCCTTGTGTGATGAAGAGAAATCTGCCAAAGACCCTGTTTGTAGATGAGGTGCCAGGAAAGTCACACAAAATTCTGCAAAAATTTTAACTGCACAGGCAAAGGCAAATTAACTTAGTTTAAAAGCATGTTTATAAACTCAAATCTAGTGCTCTAACAGTCTGTGCTCTGACTACAGTTCCACAAGCTGGAGTTTCACAGATGCCCCAATCACTGCAGACATATATTGGATAGTGAATTTTACATTGATGGCCCATATATTTGAAGCCATAGATTTTTTCCCCCACTAAACATCTGAAAATCAAAATCTTTAAGACTTTGCTTTGAAGTGAAACCCAGTCTCCAATCTCTTTACAGACAGGAATGTTCAGATGCCATTTATTACTTGATTTTCCTAAGGATACAGCAGTAACCCAAACTGTTCCTTACTTCAACCAAAAATCCTCTCAGCCCAAACCACTGCTCAATTTTATCTATTTTTGAGATGGCACAGGAGTGCCATCCTGTGGCTGTCTGAAATCATCTGAGAGCTCCTCATGCTGATTTGATTTGATGCTGCCACACAATTCTTCCACACACTGCAGTGTTCAACTGCCACATTCAGGTCCATTACCTTGTTATAGTCTAAGCCTGACTGAGGAACTCAAAGGCTTTTCTTTTAAAAGATACCAAATTAGAAGCTTTTAGCTTCCATCCAGGATGGCATTCTCCTAAAACTCCTCAACTAGAAAGGCACAGCACATTTTTAGTGGGTATTTTATACATCCTGCTGTCATTAGCAAATGTAATGCTCCAGGCAGCCAAGAAGTGTTCCCTCTCAGGAAGACAACATTAGAAACAAACCTCTCAATCTTAAATATCAACTGCACTAAACAAGCTGTCCTTCAGCAAAGCCAGCTTCTTGGAGGGGGGACTGTTCCTACATTTAGATAGCAGTAAAAACAAGCTGATCTTGCTCTCAAATACTTCTTGGAAATGGCTTAAAAATATTTGTAAGTCTTTATCTGAACAGGGGGCTCTGGATAAGGTAAGGAACAAACAAACAAACCTAGTTGTTCGTGCAGGAGAAAGAAAAATTCCTATTCACCCATGCATATGAATTTCTTATGCTCAAGAGTACATTAAAATATTCCAAGGCATATTTATCCTGAGGATGTAGAATTTTGTGATTGTTCAACCTGAAAAACTAAGAAAAAAAAAGATCTCTGTACTTGAATATTGACACAGTTTTTACCATGAAATTAATGCCTCTGGGTAGCTTAAATTAAATGCTATTGCAGAAAAAAAGAGCAAATAGTGAAATCCATTGGGTTGACATTGCTTTTATTAATTTGGAAGAGCACTTAAACAGCACCTATATATGCAGCACAGTGGTTTTTGTCACTGCAGTGATAAATGTGTTTTTTTAGTAACAACCTGCAGAAGCAAAAACCACTTTTGCATTTCAGAACACCACCAAAAATTTCAAACACAAGTCAATTTAAAAAAGAAATTAAATGGACAACACTTTGGATTTTCTCACAAGATGAGGTGACTATAAAACATTCTCCTTTCCTCCACTCCATCAGCAATAAGTTTAATTTTTACAGTAAGACTTCAGATTCAGAGGCACCAACACTACTAAGAGTGCAAAGACTGAGGTGAGGTGCTCTGCTCTTGTAAGACCAATATCTGTAATATTCACTATTCAATTTTATTTGCTGACTGGTTTTGGTCACCTCCTTGTGTCCACAAACTCTTCCATCTATACTAAAGCTTCCCTGAGCATTTGTGTTTTGTTCACCTCTAACTCAAAAGCAATCTAGGCAAGGAAACCATCAGATTCTGCATAGGTTCAGTAAACCTCAAAAAAGCAACATTTTGCTTAGCACAGAAATTCTCAAATCATTCCAACCTCCCTTGACTGGCACTAATTAGAGAGGAAAAACATCCCCTATGATTTTCTAGAATATCTACAAGAAAATTAGGCACATTTAACAGCAAAGCCAAACTGTCCTGCTCTTAGTCCTGCCTACAAGTGTGCACTACCCAAAGGAGCCAAAACTCCAATGGCACTGACTTCCCAGAAAAAAATCAGATGTATTTAATTTCCCATCCTGAAAGTATCAGCCAGGGAGAAAGCATCTAATACTCCAAGAACAATAACAGAGAGAGCAATCCACACATTATTTCAGACAGGAACGTTAAAATCAGGCAATATATAGCTAAAAAAAAAAAAAGAGTGTGTAATTTTCCATAAGAAGATAAAAGCAAAATATTATAAATAATATATTGGTTTTACTTTATGTTCTCTTTCTCTTTTAAGTCATGGTATTTCAGGACCTCACTAACAGAAAAAAAACCAAACCCCAAAAAACCACAACCAAACCCCAAAACAATGCAGAGAGGAGAGGAAAGGATCAAAGAAGTGGGAGTTGAGGGGGGAATATCAAACATTGCAGGGGTCTATCAAAGCTACAATGAAGCCATCAAACTTTGGAAATGTATCACTGTACACATTCTGTAAAGCAGCTTTATGAAAACAACAAACTGCAGCCCACTCTTACCCTCCTCCAGGTAACCACCAGCCACCTTAGTGCAAAGGATATTCTGTATTCATTCAGCTCTTTCAGCTCTTCTTCCCTTCGCTGCTTTTCTAGTAGCTCTTGCTGCCGAGAAACCTCATCAAGGAAATGTGTCTCATCTTCATCTAAGCCTCTTACCATATTTTCTGAATAAAGAAAGAAGAAATTTGTTGGTTTCAGACACCAAGTCTAAGTCTGTCTCCTCTGAATATTCTTAAACCAACCACACTACTTCTTGCCTCAAAAATCTTGCTTCAAAAGAGAATGAACATTTTCTTAGAGCAAACAATTCCTACCTAATTAGTTTTAACACCTGTTCAAAAATTTTTAAAAAGTAGAAGCAAGACAACTCCTAATTTCCAAATAAAACCAAATTCTTTCTAAACATGCTACCCTACTTTAAGGAAAGTACATGCCAGTGCAGCAGGAAGCTTTTATTTCCTGTTCTGAAAATGTTCAGAGCCTCTTGAGCAAATGATTTAATTAGAATGACAATAAAGCTTAGGTTTCAGGAAGACCAAATCCTGCTCTTTGTAGTCACATCAGAAATCTTAGCCCAAACATCATCTTTAGTCCTCATTAAAGTTTAATTCCATATTTTAGGCTTTTACATGAAGTCACTATATTTTTAATCTTCACCCCACACAGGCAAGCCCCAGGCACTTTGAGGGCAAACTAGGAAATCCATTTACACCCATAATTGGCAAGTTGTGTCTGACAGAAAAGCTCTGGAAATCAATGATTATTTGAGGTTAATTTATAAAAGCCAATCCCTGCTCCTTCCAACTCATGCAGAGCTCATTCATAAATCTTTCAACAGTAACTTGTAACACTCACTATTACTACTGAGGACCCCTTCAGAGAGCAAAAGCAGTGACACTCAGGACATTTTTTGACATGAATTAATCTGATTTTCTGCCTGACTCATCTGCAAACTAAGAGGAGCAGCCAGTGAGGTGCTTTGAGCTGAGGTTTTATTGAGGTTCCCTCCCAGGCACTCTGCAGCAGGATTTGTTCTCCAGGTGAGCTGATGTCTGATATTCTGCTGTGGCTGCATTAAAAGCAGAGGTGGGTTTATTTCTCAGGGCTTCTTCCCATTCCAGTACTTGGATTACCAAAGCAAAAGTGTTGCAGATCTAATATAACTGGCCAAGAAAAACTATTCATTTAGGCAGTTATTAGAAGCACTTCCTATTCAGGCTGAGAGCAATTTTTGGGTGGCTCCTTCAGCAAGAATTGCTTAGTCATGTTACCAAAAATGACTCCAAAAATGGGATCAAAAGTCTACTGAAGTTTACTGGAAAGTGGAAACAATCTTGTAGGTCCAGCTGGAAACTTCAATGCATTAATGCTGCTATCTGTACTTGCCACTTTTCAAATGGCAAGCACTTTTCTATAAAATCAGAAATTCAAACATTACATTAGAAGAATCAAACATTTACTTCTAAAGAACCAAAACATGTAAAATTACTTCTTCCAAATCATAATATTAACTTTCAAATCACTTTTAGTCAAATAATTATGACTTGGAAATAGCTGCTCTAACAGGATTTCTTTAATTGATTCAAGAATGTGTTAAAGCATGAGTTCAAGAGTCACAAAACCACAATACTTTGCCATTTCTTTGTGGATTGCTATCAAGTTTGTTTGGGATTTTTTTTTTTTTTATTTTATATGCAATATAAGCTCAGTATTCAACACTCTGCAGGCATGCAGCTTGATAACTGCAAACACCTTTTGAGTTTTGCATGGGTGCAGTGCTGCCTCAGTGTCTAGAATATGTTCCTTTAAAAATCCAGGATTTCAATGATACTCTCTGAAGCCTTTGTTTCCCTCTCAGAGAGGGAGACAAAACACACAGATATGTCCTTTACTCAGAGGTTGTGCACAGCTGTTGCATACAACACATGCAGTTTGCTGCTTACTGAATTTAAATTGCTCCTCAAACTCCTGCTGCTTCTTTTCTCTCTGCTCCTGGAGCCTTTCATACAAGGACCGTGGGTCATATGCCTCCTCTGGGCATTCTGAAAGGAACAAATTAGGAAGGGAGACCATGTTAGAAACACTAAACCACCAACAGTTCTCAGTTACTTCATGTAAAAACAACTTCAATTATAGAATATAAAAAGCCATTACTTTTAATTTCTATTTCCCACAAAAGTGAAAAATTCTCAGATCTTTTTCCTGTAATTACTGACATGAGCAGCACTTCCCCTGGAGAGAGCACAGCCCCTTCCCACACACTGCAGCCACCTCTGCTTCAAGATTTCAGTACCAGGGCAGGGTGGAGATGCTCCAGTAGTCAGCCTAAAAGGAAACTCGTGCTCTTGACACCTGTAAGCCCAGGATGAAACAAACTACTTCTCTCAGTCCTGGGTGTCTCCTTCCAGAATTTCCAGAGGAAAAAGTGGGAAAATTCTCAGCTCTTTTCCCTGTAATTACTAAAGTGAGCCCATACCTTTTGGGTCCTCAGGTTTTCGGACCTTTTCCCATTCCTCTTGCCTCCTCTTCCGCCGCTCCTCTAGCTCTGCTTCAGACACGAACCTCTTGTTAATCACCAGGTCAGCAGTGCCATCTCCCCCTTCCATGGTGGAATACTGTCTGCAAAAACACAGTCAGGAGTCTGATGATGCTTTTCAATGAGTGATTATTAAATATCCTGAAAAACAGACCTGCTGCCCTCACAGTAACTCCAGTTCTCTAAAGAACACTGCAGAGTAAGCACTGACTGAGACACAAACTCACTGCATAACTGCTAAAACTAATAAACATCATCTATTACTCCTTCTTTACTCTTTTTTCATATCGTTCCTGCTAGTTGTCTGCCTCAGGCTGTTTTTCTGAAAGTCATGTTCTAATGGATTTACTCTGCTTAAATAAATATTTTAAAAAATTAAATTAAACACCCTCACCTACACTCTCATCCTTTTATTTCTATTCCTCCACATATGTTCTGAAGAGAAATAAAGTGATGGCAAAACATCAAATCCAAGTTCTTTTTGGCCAATCTATGAAAATTTGAGACAGCTTGCCTGTTTTCAGTTGTTGAATGCATTTATTTAGAAGTAATTAACAGTGAGATTTCAGAAATTAGCAACTCTTTTGGTTTTGGCTGGGACAGAGCTAAACTTCTTGGCAGCTGGAACAGCTCTGGGGTTTGGGCTTGGTGTGACAAGAACATTGATAATACCCATGCAGTTTTAGTCTAAGTAAAGGAATCTCCAGTGTTTTACACTCAGCCAGTGAGGAGCTACACAAGAAACCATGAGGGAGCCAGGACAGCTGTCCTGAACTGCCCAAAGGGATATCCCACAGAGCCATGACCACACAACACTGTGCCCAGGATATAAACTGGGGGGAACTGCCTGGGAGCTCAACAGCTGAGTGAGAGAGGGCTGAAACAGAGCTGGGGTTAGAAAATGAGCAGCACTGCCCTGCAGAGAGCACAGCCCCTTCCCACACACTGCAGCCACCTCTGCTCAAGGTTTCAGTAACAGGGCAGGGTGGAGATGCTCCAGTAGTCAGCCTAACAAACTCATGCTCTTGACACCTGTAAACCCAGAATAAAACTGCTTCTCTCAATCCCAGGTGTCTCCTTCCAGCCAGCTCCATGGAGCCCCAATGTCTGTTTTTGTTTCAAGCCTGTACATCAAAAGTGTACACAGAAGTACAACATAAACACAACACACAGAGCTGCTCATTTAAAGACATGCACACATAACTTTTTTTCTATTTTATCATCTCCCTGGATAACTGCAGCAAGTTAAGGATTGCCCACAGTTGTGCCAAGTACTGCTCATTTGGGATCTCACCCTGCATTTCAGCACAGAAGAGATCCCAGAACAGTCACTCTTCCAAGGAGGAAGGGATGCAGGAACCCAAATAAGGGAAGAAAACCTGTTTATCATCCCTCCTTCATACCACAAGGAATCAGTCCTGCAGGAAGTCCTGAAAACCCAATACTGATACTTTTGGGGGGGCATTGCTTGAAACAAAAATGGAAGAAGTGAAGTCTCAGCAGAAATCAAGGTTAGAGCACTGGACAAATATTTGTTACTGCAGGATGTATTCTTAAGGTTAGAATTACTAAAAGAAGTTAAGACAAAAGAATTCTCTTAGGAGCTGGGGACAGGAAGGACAGATCCAGGGCGGGTGATTTTATCTTCTTTAAACTTTTCTTTCTTTTTTTAATATCAAACAAAAAAAATTCACCCTAAGACCCTAACTCCGCTTTCCAGAAAGCATGGAACTTTTGCTCTTTGAGTGCAATTTCTGAAGGTGGTTCAAGCTGGAAACCTACAGAGAAGATAAAATTGAATCCCACTGCTGAATACAGATCCTGATCACAAGGCCAGCTTTCCTATCCAAGTGCTGCAAACAACAAAATTTGTTTCTCCACTTGTGTCATCTCAACCTATATATTTAGAGAGAACACAAAAGGTTCCGATACAATGGTGACAGAAAGTAATAAAAGCAAACAGAGAAAGGGATTCTGCAAGAACACAGTCCTGTGCATCCTCTGGGGACTACAGGCTTCAGCAGCAAATCACCTGGATCAGTCAGTCCACTCAGACAATATGATGAATTGATACATCAATTGATACATTAATTAAACCATGATTACGGTTTAATTATGGCCTGAGATGCAGCAATGGTGTTTCCAACACCAGCCTGAAAACTGGTGCCTGACACTGACAACCCCATCTTGGGGAAAACCCCATCAAGCAGCATCAGACTAAAGTTCACTTGCACTTATAAAGTTTGGTCATCTTGCTGTATTCCTTGCCCTCTCCCATCTGAAGCTAACACACACAAACCAGACCCAACAGAAAACAAGCACTTGGCAACTTTTCCCTACTTATCTGTGTTTCTGTCTGGTGACTAGGTATTCTATGGCTATGCTGTCACTGCAAACGACAGAAGTTTGTCACAGCTGTAAACCACGTTGTTGCCCGATAGATAAAGGACACAAAACTCGGGTAAGTTTTGTGCGGTGCTTTATTAAGGGCCCGGGAGCCTGTGGACTAGCGTCCCAAGTCAGAGCCCCAAACTTCACGTACAGGTGCTTCCCTTTTATATGATTTGCATATATGCGATTCACAACAAGGTCTCCAAGAAACAGTTCCCCTTGCCTAGCGACAGACCCCTTGTGATACATTCCTTAGTTCACAAACAAAATCATAAATCTTCTGCTTATCTTATTGTGTGCTGCCTCCAGACAGGTTAGCATTCTTACTTTCCTACACTGGTTTAAATGTTTATTAAGTTCCTAAGACTACCTGCTAAGTTACACACAAAACCCAACATATACTATCAACGGCTACAAAACTGTTTTTAACAAACCAATTCGCACACAACTCATAACTAAACTGTAATTAAACATTTCGCTAAATTGCATTTCTTTTTCCAACAACGTTTTTATAACACCAGATGGCAACGCCCCAGGATCACAAAACCTCCTAAACCTCCCCACCCTTGCCACCACTGAGGCTGGATAAGATGCAGGACAGCGCCGGTGCCCCGGGTACCCGAGTGCGGCTTCCAACAGACTCAGCCCTCTGTAAACACCAAGCACGATTTACCGGCCCGTTCCATCAACCCACCGGGAACGGGCCGGCCCGGGAGCGCTCCCCGCCCCGCATCAGCCGAGGCGCGGCGAGCCGAGCCCGGAGCCGCCCGGGATGAATCGGCCCCACCGGCCTGAACCCGCCCCGGGCTCCGCTGCCTGCGGTACCCCCGAGCTCGGTACGGCCGTGCCGGGCTGAAGCTGCCCCGAGTCCTCTCCGCACCTCCCCTCCGGCGGCCGGCCCGCCGCGCTCGCGGGGCCCAGTCCGGCCCTCCTCACCCCCCCACCCCAAGGGCGCGGTGGCCCGGCCGCGCCGCTATCCCCGCCCCCGGGCGCTCTCTCCGGCCCCGCCGCCCCGGGCCCGCCCCCGGCACGTACCGCGGCCCCTCAGAGCAAGCGGCACCGCCGGGCCCGCAGCGCCGCCATTGACCCCGCTCCCCTCCGCCGGCCGCCCCGCCCCTTCCGCCCGCCGCGGCCAACCGAGCCAGCGCTTCCTTGCTTGGCCCCGCCCCCGCGGCAGCCAATCCTCGCCGCGCTTACGGCGGGCACAGCGGCGCGCGGAGCGGGCGGGGGTTGGCTGCAGGGAGGACGTCACTGCGTCCCGGCGCAGCGATTGGGCGAAGCTCCGCTAAGGGGGCGGGGCCGAGGGCGGGGCGGGTCGCCCGGGAGACGGCGGGGGGCGCGGCCGCGGGCGGGCCGGGGCCGGGGCGGGGCGGGGCTGCGCCGTGAGTCGCCTCCATCTTTCGGCACAAAGGAGCGGCGGCAGCGCCGGGCCGGGGCCGGGCAGGGGCGGAGAGCGCGCGGTCTGCGTTGGCCCTGCTGCGCTCCCACTGCGCTCCCGGCCGGGCTGTGCGGAGCTGAGGTGAGACAGGACGCGGCCCGGCTGGCGGGTGCGGCGGGGCTGGGGTGGAGCGGGCGCGCATCGGGGTGAGGGGAAGGGACAGCGGAGGGCTGGGCGCTGGTGGCCCCGCTGGCGGCCCCACTGCCGGCCGTGTGTCCGTGAGTGAAGGCTCCGTGCTCAGCTCCCCGCCCTCCGCTCCCCCAGGCGCGGGTCCCGGTTGGGGTGGGGGCCCGGCCAGCGCAGCCCCGGGTAGCGGCCCGGGGTCCCATGGGCTCCCGTGGTTGGTGCCGCTGTCCCTAGAGACCCCCGGTACCCCCGGCTGCCTGGCTGGGGCCATCTGTGGAGGGCAAGCCGGGGGTACTGGGGATCCCTGCACCTCCCTGGCCGAGGAGCAGCCTCCGGGCTGGCTGGGCTCTGGCGGAGGCCCCGGAGCCGGGCTGGCGTGTGGAGCTGGAGCTCGCTGGGGAAGGCGGCGGGAGGTGAATGAACGGGGGAGTGCCGGGCTGGGGCGCCCCGAGTGCGGCGCTGCTCGGGGCCCGCAGGGGCTGGAACTTCCTAACGGCGCCTCCCGGGAGCGGGGAGAGCTCCCGGGGCTCGTATGACTTGCAAAACACGGGCTTGGCCTCAGCGAGGCTGGTGTGAGGGGGTAAAATGCCATCGGATCGCGGAGTCACGGGCTCCAGGTGCTGCTTGGCAGCTCGGAAACGCGGCAGGGCTGCTGAGCCCTCGGGTATTGTACATCAATGGTGCATCAGACCCTGAACGCTGTTTATGGCTCGCAATGTGAAAATGTTTCTGCACAGCAAGTTTTCTGGCTTTACAGAGGAGATGTGGAGGTGTGGAGCGGGCCACCAAATGCGCTCGTTTACTTGGATCTTTTGTTTTACATTCTTGCGGGGTAGATTGGGCAGCGGCACCTTTGCTGGGGTGCGGCAGCACCTCGGCTCTGTTCTCCCACTTCAATTCCTCTAAAGCAGGATTTTTTCACTGCTGGTATTATGCCCATATCGAGCACGAGTTTCTCTTTTAAGCCCTTTGATTCTGTCCTCCTGATCGCTGTTTCTGTCTTGCAGGTCTTCAGTGACCCCCTCTTTTTAGGAGTTGCTTTTTTTTAATGTATTCTGCTGTGTAGCTGTAGGTGCACTGTCCCTTCTAGGCACAATCTTAGTGTAGTCCCAGGAATGGCTGTAGTCACTTTACTTGTCACTTTGTTTCGTTATTGCAACCTCTGATCCCTGAACCCACAGTTCATTCTGGTGCTCAGCTAGTGTTACCAGTTTTTCTCACACAGTGAAACTTTGGTCCATAGAGGAGCACAGACATAAGAGCTGCCTTTTCTCTCCTAAATTAATTCAGCCTGCTCTGATTTCTGAATGCTGGTGTGTTTGGTAGGGCTTTTATTTATTTTTTTTTTCATTTTATGTCTGTGTCAGTGTTTGTTTTCTTCAATATAAGAGATTTTTTTTTCTACTTAGCACTAGCTTTGTCTCAGGATTTTAGGTTTTTTTGTCTTGCATTGAATGAATGTGTTTGTTTTGGTGTTGTTTTCTTTTCTCATGCTGGTCCTCAGCTCAGTTCTGCTAATTTTCTGTACATCCATCACTGCTATGAGATTGTCATGTGGAAATCTACATCCACTTGTTTACTGTGACTTTCCCTTGTTTTCTTCCTGGTATTAAAATTTTTGCTCTTTTCTTATTAAAATATACAGATTTTTAAGCAGTGAATGTTCTCATCACCTTTGAGCTACCTGAAATATTCCCTTGCATCTCATCTCCTCTTGGACTCCTGCATTTGACTGTGGATTTCCGGAGGACTCTGCATTCTCAAAACTTGTCGTATTATTTTAAGAGTCTGTGATGCTGTTAAATGTGTTTTTGTTTTGCATTTATCCAAATGCTCAGAATTGATCTGTTCTTTGATCTAAATCTGTCCCATTCTTCTGTAAGCGCTTTTGCCTGTGTCTTTGTTCTCTGCCCAAGTCCACTCAGCAAAACAGCCCTTTCTCCTCCTGGCACCCATTCCTCTGTCCCTCCCTTTAGGACATTGCTGTTATTGCTTTGTGCCCCAATCTCTGCTGTTTGTGCCTATTTATAGGTCTGATTGAACAGACTGTGAATTTCCTGTGGTGTGTTCTTTTTCAGATGAGTGAAGCACAATTGTAGTTGTGTGATCGCTTCTTGTCTCTTCCCTTTTCATCCAGACATTCTCTGGAGGTTGCTGCTAAATGAAAGTTTTCAGTTTCCCCTGTCCATCACTTGAGCAGGAAGCTCCTCCAGGGTATTTTAGTGCTGTGTTTTGCATTCTGCACAACTCTTGTGATAACTCTTGCTGATGCTGATTGTTTATTAGCTTGGTCTTGCTTGTTTACCCACTTTTAGATTGCTGATAGAGCTAATCCAGCTTGTCCACACACCTCCCTTATCATCAGCTGTGATACCAGTGGTGTTTGCAGGGAGGTGGGCTTATTGGTTTCCCTGAGGTCTTTAACTTTCCTTTTTATTTACCTTCAGCCTCCCATACAGGGAGTTTCACTGCAAAGCTTTGTGGTAGCCACTGTGTTATCTTACTTTGTGGCCTCATAATTTGGTGATCACTCAGTGCCTCTCTTGTTCTCTCACTGGTACATTATTCTGTGCTTTTCTTAATGTTCTTTTTTTCTCCCTCTAAGAGGGACATGATGGTTTTCTGCACAGCCCTGCAGTGCTCTCCCTTGGTACATTATGAGTATTTTCACATAGGAGGTCTTCGCTTGAAGTGCATTTCATTTGCTGTGAGTCTAATGGATAGGACTGAAATAGATCACTTGAAATGTTTTGGTTCCCTCCTGTAAAGTAAGACATTCCTCATATTCTGCCCTTCAGGCGCAATCAGAGTCAATTCTCCTCAAGCTTTTTGCTTGTTTGTTAAAATTGAGGAATAACAGGAAGATATTTATTAGTGTGAGCAGTAAGTTAGTGATAAAAGCAGTGATTTGTCATAGGACACTTGCTGGCCTGTAACTCCTTAGGTTTTTTCATTCAGATTTCCTTTGAATTCATGATCTCCCCTACCTGGCAAAGTGCTGTGTTTGGAAATGTTCTCAGTTGCTCATGTAGCTGTGTGCTGATATCCTCACAAAGTGGAGTAACGCTCACCATGTGCACTGAGTGCTTTCCCTCTCAACACAGAGGCAGCAACTTAAAATGCTTCAGCTTGTAGTAAATTGAAGGCCAGCTAATGTCATGATACTTGTCCTGTTCTGCTCCATTATCAATATGTTGTGTTCAGCATTTCAAACTGGGTTTTGTGGGTTTCTTTCTCCCTCTATTGAACTTATGATTGCTCAGTAGACTTTGAATTTATTCATTGCTTTAAGCAGTGCAGATCTTACACTGAGATTCCTTGTCTTTCAAGTATCTCATGTGCTTTGTACTGCCATGTGTCCTGACAAATATATTTAATTTTCCTGGTCTGTGTGTGGTAACTGTAAAGCTGGCATTGCAGGGCAGTGACTGTGCCAGCATGATCTTTATTTCCTTTTGTATTCTTCATTATATTGCTGAGGTCTAATAAAAGTCAAATGTTCACACATGACTCACGAGGCTGCGTGGCTGACCAATGCATCACGATCTCTCTTCAGGAGTGCTTGTAATTACCTGCCCTTGATCTGCCATTCCTGTGACCAGCCTTGTGCTGGGAGCACAGCTCTGCCGTGGCAACTCTGGGCTTTGCCTGTCCGTTTTCTTCCAGGGATACCTGGCAGTGCAAAGTCTGGCATGAGGGGCTGCTCCTTGGTTTTTAGTGCATGTTTATGAGGTGGAGTTCAGGGAGTTACCATGATCAGTAACAAGAAATCCATCTTTTTCTTTATAAATCTCTCCCCTCAGGGAAAGAGTGGCTTCTGAGCATATGAAACACAACTGTCATTATTTTTCTCCCTTTCTAAGGCTTTTTTTCCCCATAGAAAATGCCTCCCTTTTGCTCTAAGTATCTGAATATCTTGGTGTTTTGGTAGGTGGGAGAAGGACAAGTATTGAAGACTTCTTGATCTGAAGTGTTGGCATGGGTTTTTGGATTTCTGGCTTCAATGCATGTGCACAAACTTACAAGTTACAGCTTGAATCATAGGTTAGGGGGCAGCTGGTGAACTACAAGCCAGGAGGCTGCACCATTCACATTTATCTTATACCTTCCTGCAGACAGTGGGGCATGCTAGAAAGTCATACTGAAAAAAGAAAACCCAGCAACCTGCTGATGCTTTTTTTTTTTTTCTCTCTAAAGGCAAAGCTGTCTGGCATGGATCAGGCTTAGAATTGTTCTCCCTGCTTTTAAAAACATTCAGCTAATGGTGAGTCCAAGAATGATGTGTGTTTGCACTCAAACTCTGGTTAATGTATCAGTCCTGAAATAAGATTTTTAAAAAATTAACAATAGGTGAATTATTCTCTCTCTAGAGCATTACCCCTTTGTAACATTCAGTGAAGTGGTGTTTACATGTAATTATCAAAACAATAATTTCTGAAATTCCTCAGAAAGTTATTTAGCAGAAGCCCCAGGTGGCTGAGGCTTTGTGTTCCTGGTACTGTTACAGGATTTTGAAAGCCTCTTAAGTAGTTTTTGTGCTTTCTGCCTTTTTTGACTGAAGTGGGAGCACAGTCTTGTTTAAGCCATGGTCAGAGTGCCTTGTGAGACACGTGCTCATCATCCTCCCACTTCCTAACCCACCTGCACATGGCCAGGCCAGCTCTCAGGCCTCTCCTCCCCCTTGGCCACGGCACATTGAGCAACTTCCTCTGGCTTTCTTGGTTCTGCAGGGCCCTAAAACACTGTAAGGAAACAGCACAGCTCAGTGGTTGGAGCAGGACACCTGAGAGACCTGGCAGGGACACTTGTTACACCTGGCTGGTGAATCCACAGCAGGCTCTCTCCTGGCAGATTGGTGGCAGGGCAGAAAGGAAAGGTTCTGAAGGCAGAACCTGAAGAGGTAGATGGGGAGAAATGAAGCTGAGTTCTTGTGTGGGTGGGTTTTTTGTTGTTTTAAGTGAGTTCTGTGATGAAGTTCTGGAATGGCTGCCCAGGGAGGTGGTGGAGGCACCATCCCTGGATGTGTTTAAAAAAGCCTGGATGTGGCAGTGGGTCCCATGGTTTAGTTGAGGTGTTTGGGGCTGAGTTGGACTCAATCTTGAAGGTCTCTTCCAACCCACTGATTCTGTGACCTGTGAAATTGGTGAGATAAGGGGGTTCCAGTGACCTGCCCAGAGCTGTTTCAGGTTCTGTATTCTTGAGCTCTGGGAGTCCCAGGTCGTTCAGGAATTGTGCTTTCCAAGAGTGCTTCCCAGGCAGGTTTGCTAACCTAGTGACCTACATGTTGTGTTGGGCTCAAGTGACAGTCTCTCAGCAGCTGTCACTGTATCCACTCGCAGCAGGAAAGGGAATTTGAAGGGCATTTCCTGCTCTGTCAGTACAGTCTTGAACTTTGGCTAGCAAAGAGCAGCCAGCTTTCCATGGCTGGCAGGGAGGGTCACAAAGGTGGCTCTCAACTCTGCCCACTGAAAGGTCAGGCCATGCTCTGATGCTGCTTTAATTATCATTACATGGAACTTTCTTCAGCCTGTTCCTCGACATTGTCTGCTCACCAAGGCAGTTGTCAGACAGCTGATAATGCAGGCTTCCAACTGAGGCATTGCTGAGTTTTTCAGCAATGTTATTGAAATTTTTCACTGACAACAGTTTGTGGAATTTTAAAGGTTCATAATAGCTTAGTCATGCCATGTAGCTGGACTGAGTTCTGTGGTCTACAGTAGAAGACTCCTCTGCCTTCTACAGAGTAGTTCTGCACCCAGTGTTCCTCTGAAAACAAGCCCAGCTCTGAGATAGAAGAAAGAAAAGCACTAAGATTAGTTTAGACAAGAAACAGACAAACTCTGAGTTGCCACTCTTTTAGCTCACTTACATGAAGCTGGTGATTTGCTGACAAGAATCTGCCCCTGCTTCCAGCAGTCCCTCCCTGAAGCATCTTCCTGGTGCTCACAATGTGATTACTTGGATGCTGTGCTAGCCCTAATTCCAGTTCCCAGGGCAGGGCTGGGCTGTGACTGAGCTGCTCAGTCTCTTGACTTGCTCCTCAAAATGCTTTTGTGGTTTAGATTTTGCTCATGCACGAGATTCTTTAGGTATTGCAAGGAGCTGATCTCCTTGCAACGTGACTGAAGAGAACTCTTCACTGGTTTTTTGATACTGATATAGATAAATGCTTATCCTTTCTGAAATGAACTGTTGTAAATTTTACTAGACAAAGCTTTAAAAAAAAGTCTTTTTCTTATTTTTTTTTAATTTCTTTGCCATTCTATACCTCTGCTTGGTATCCAAAGAGTCACTTCGCTTCTAGCATTGTCTATTCCGCAGTTTCTTATTTCTTGTGGATTTTTTGGGAGAGTTTTGGGCTTTATTTGGTAGTGGTTTTTATTTAATATTGAACCCTGATATAATGAATGCTTTTGTCAGAATTGTATTGTTGATAACGCTTTTAACTTTCTGGGCAGCAAGGAAGATTAACTTGAATTAATTGAAAGAGTTATTTATAAGCTTCCAAATGAATGTCTGTGCCAAAACTTAACAGGGTATAGCTAATCGATTTTATTTCATGTGCTTGTATCCCTGCAGTTGATGGGATTAGTGTTCCTTGCCATGCACAGGGCATTATCTTTATCTCCCTGGCACTTGTGAAGCAGTGCATTCTCCTCTGCTCCTTAGGCAATGCTGAGCTTGTTCAGCTCTGCCAGGCCATGTCACCCTGCTGGAGGCACCTCTTGTTCAACTTCACTGGGCTGTCAGATACCACTATCTATTTAAAAGATCATTATCTCAGAAGTGCTTTCATCTGCCTCAAAGCAGAGCTTAAGCTCAGTCTCTGATAAGGAGTTTAATGATCCAGCTGTGGCTTGGGGAGCTGAGAGCAGGAAGCGTGATCGATAGCAGCCTTGGTTTAGACATGAAGCAAAGTTGAGGTTTTCTGTAGTACAAAGGACAGTTCCACCTAAATGACAGATGACAAATGATGACCTCTGAGATGGGGAAGCTCAAAAGGTGGTAAATGCCTCAGTTTCTCTTTCAGAAAGCAAGCTGAGCAGTCTTATGCCTGGCATGTCCTGAGCACTAGTGTCTCTGTATCCAGAGGTAAGGGAAAAACTGCAGGGAGGAATCCCTACCAGGCCTGCTCTGGTGAGGCTCATTTAAGTGAGAAAGTGAAGTTCACTTTAAATCCATGCTGCAATTTTAGTGTTCCTGTACCAGCTTAAAAAAGGAGTTTAAAGGAAGTGAAAAGACAAAGTAGTGTGATGTGCAAGTGACTATAAAATCTGACTTTCACACTGAGTCTACAGAAAAAGAAACTCCTGTGGTGGTGGTTACTGTCTGCTTCTTTCTGCTTCACATCAAGTCAAACAAGAGATCAGATCCTCCAGCTCTGTGTGTGTGACAAAGATGAATTACCTAGAGAAGGCATCAGGGTTAAGGCCCAGTTGTTTGCATAAACCTTGGGCAACCTGGGGTTTTCACTGATGAGCACTTGTGCAGGAGCTGGAAAGCTTTGAGGTGGGGTGAGTCTCCCTTTCTGTGAAACTGGCGTGCTCAAGGTCAGTCTGCTTTTGGTTTCAGGTGCTCTTGCCTCAGTAAGAAAGCAACCAGCTGTGGCAATGGCTTTGTGAAATGCTGCATGCCAGTAAAGGCTGCTTCCCATCAGGTTTTGACACTAGTCTTAACCCTACAAGGTATTTTTAAAGAAAATAGAACTGAATTAGGGGTTTGCTTCAGATTACACAACGTGGTGGTTGGTTACCACATGCCAAAGCAGCTGCAGCAGGGTATTTATTTACCTGCTCCTCCTGAAGCCTGGGCTCCCCTGGCTGTGTGGAACCACTCTGGACACCCAGCCCCTGCTGCTCTTCAGCTGCACAAGTCTCACAGGTGAGAGGTTGTATGTCAGTGGGATCTCCTGAGAAAGTCTCCATTTCACATTCTACTTGTATGTCATTTACTGAAAATTCTTGGTTTTCAGTACTATCCCCATTGTTTCAAAATTCTCCTTATTAAAAAAGCTTGTTTTTCAATCAGGCTGCTTCTTCCTCTTATTCCTGTGTCAAAGTTGATTATCTTGCAGCAGTTCATAGCTGTGTTTCCTTCTGGTTTGAACTTTCATCTGACAGGCATCACAAGCATTTCCATCTCTTCCTTTTTAGGAGCATCATTTCTTTGGGAAAGAAATGCTGAGGAAATATTTTATCTTCTTAATAGGAAACTGCTGGCCAAAACTCTTACAGTTTTGCTTTTGAAAACTTGTCAGTTTTGCTGTGTGGTTTGTTGACTGAGCTCCTGTGTTACTCTGCTCAAGAGAGGAAATCACTGATCTTAGTAGTGGTGGCAGAAACTGGAAAAGTGTTTTTGGTAGCTGAAACCTTCCCCATTTATGTGCATGAGGGTTTTTTTGTTTGCTTGGCAGTGCACTCCATTTCATGGGAAGAAGAGGCATTTTCCATCATGAGGCAGTATTATGGTTGGCTGTAATTGAATATTTGAGGGGATGAATCACTGACTCTAGGGCTGCACATTGCAGAACAATGATCCCAGTGCCACTTGGAGCCAAGTGGGATAATCCAGGGAGGCCTCTCTGGGGCAGGCAGGTGCAAATCCACTCCCACAGCATCTCTTGCAATGGATGATGGTTTTGTCTGCCCACTTGGACATCCAGCCACAGCAGGCTGGTCAGCCTGTGGAGCTCATAACTCCTTTGTGCATCCATGCCTGTGCTTGAGCCTGCCAGGAGAGAGGTGCTCCCTGTGCTGGGATGGTCCCAGTGCCAGGGGAGGTGTGGGGCACAGCAGGCTGCAGCTGGCAGCTGCTGTTCTGCCATGCAGGGAAGGTGTCCTGCTCCAGCAGCATCTGCTCTGGGGGCTGTGTTGAGGGCAAGGTGTGCTGGGGCAGCTGCTCAGTGAGTGTCCCACAGAGGAGGTGCTGGGCATTGGCATTTTGTGCTGTTTGGTGACAGCTGGAGCACCAGATACTACTTATGGAATAAAAACTTGCATTTTTATTAGTTTGCTTTGCACTTCAGAACCTTTCTTCCTGCATTCGTGCTCTATCCAGACAAGCTGGTTTGTGAGCAGATCTGTAGCAATCTCTCCTACCTTGTGTTCCTCATTATTTAGCCTTTCAGTTTGTTTCAGGCTTGACAATGAGCTCCTTGTATGTGATGGTGAGCAAGAGCCAAGTGAATGCTGTCAAACCCAGCTCTTTACTAAATAAGGGGAGTTTATCCTGTCATTTCTCTCTTCCTGTTATCTAATCAGGTTTTATAGTGTACTTTTATTTTCTGCTCTGTCTGGAGCAGATATTATTACTTCTCTTCTTCCTCCTGTAGGGAGTAATTTGAGGTGAGGAGTTGGTCACTGCTCTGCAGTTTTTGCTGTATAATCTGGAATACCAAGGCTGTAGAAACAGGTTGGGTTTTCTGTCTCTGTGTGTAGTCCTAAAGCTTTTAGATGAGAAACTGGGTTTTGAAGCCTTAAGAGAATTCCCTCTGTAAAGGCTGAAAATAACAGTGTGGCTTGATGTCATGGCAGGTGTAGGGAGGAGGTGGAGTATGTCTACCTTAGATGCAGTTTCCAAGTGAATTCTCTTTTTTTCCATGTCTCCTCAGGGACTCCTCAGTGCAGTTCCTAGGAGTGAAAGCAGAGTCAGTCATGACTCAGTGCCCACCATAAAGGCTTACAGAGCACTGCCTTTTCCAGAGAGACTTTGTGCCCTGAAGGAGAACAACTCACTTCTGCCACAGCACTTTGAGCTCCCCAGCCATTCCTGAACCAAGCAAACTTACAGGTGAGTTGGTCATAATTACTTGGTTTTAATCATGTTTTAAGTTGGCAGGCAGAAAAACTTAGGCTTCAATAATCACCTTTAATCTTGACATATGTCTGGTTTTGTTTCTTTAGGTTCTTACTCATTGTTAATCTCTAAAATACAACTTTTCCATTCTTGTTTTGATGACAAGATAGATTCACTGTGTTAGCATTTCCATAAGTTACAGAACAACTTTATGCAGATTCTAAATCTGTAACAGTTTTAGATTTTAGCATTATCTTGCTAAAAAGCCCTTAAATGACCCAGATTCATAAATACATACATATTCCCTAGAAAGACATGATTTGCATTTAACATAACTAGTTCTTTTTAAAATCAAGAAAGTCACTTTAACCAGTTGTGAGCTCAGACAATTCTGTTGGAGGTCTTTGCAATCTGCCCTGGCACCTCTCATCTGTTTGTGACTTTCTGGCTGAGAAGGTGCCAGCAGGATTGGCTCAGATGGAAGCACTCTGAGCCTGATGGCCAAACTGCTCAGGGCTAAAAGCAAGCATGATGTGATGCTGAAACCTTTTTGATGATCTGTGGTTTAGGAATTTCTTGACCAAGAAGTCAAGATCTTGTCTTTTTTTCCTATTAATAGCCTTTGGGGAAATGATTTTTTTTTTCTTAGTTAGCCTCCAGTTAATTTCTTAATACTGAACATTTCACTGTGCCTAAAGATGATGTGCTTCACAGTACAGAAGAGCCTGGAAGAGCTTGGTGGCAGTGCTTTTCCAGTGACAGCTGACATCCCAAGAGTTGCTCATATGACCAATGTCTGGTTCCTGAATGTTGTTGAGATCTTGTCCCAAAGGGCAGCCAGCAATTGCAGAGCTGCCTGTTGGCTCTGATGTGGGGACCTTCCATATTTTACAGGTGTCAGCACTCTTTGACTTTCTTTTGAATTTAGGGTGCTACATGTCTGCTGTTAATGAGATTATTTAGTAATTGAAGAATAGTAATAACCTATTACAGGATATTCACCATAACTTCTAGTGTAAATGTTAAATGTTAAACTTGATTCTTGAAAGGATAAAAATTACATGCTTCAGGCATGTCAGAATAAGTAAGAAGTGAAATTATATCTTTTGTAGGGTTTTATATTACCTGAGACTTGAAATAATATTCTATGGCTTGAAACATACCTTGTTATGAAATGGGGCTTTGAATCCTTTTTCTCTTGCATTTTCAAGTTAATAATTGGGAGAGACTGCCCTGTGGTCTCAGTTGCTATTGGGCCTGTATGTGATCCAAGCCATTTGAATGAGGAACAGAAGAATGATTGGATTAGTCTTTGTTCCCAAAAATGGAAGATTGGTGTGACACTAAATCCAAACAGGCACACAACACCTATTTCAAAATCCCAGTTAGATTTATAAGGCATTAAAATGGTGTCTATAATACCTGTTTAATTCAATGTTGGTGCTTCTTTGGGTGAGAATGCAGGAGATGTAGGCATGTTCCAAAAATGTGTGTTTATGCACAGGTGGACCAAATGGTTCTGTGTTAAATCTCTTGTTTGTTGAGATAAACCCTAACTGTAAGATTAGCTCTTTACAATTTTATAAAGTTTGGAAATGTTCCTGATGTGAAATGAGAACCTGAGGTGTACAGCCTTTATTGAGGTGGCATAGGCCATGTGTCTCTGTAAAGGGCAAATAAACTGGTTATTTAAAGGGTAGCAGTGTGGGACATTTACAGGCAAACTTGTTCCTCTGCATCCAAAAACCACCAAGGAGCTGGGAGGTAATAGGTAGTATAGAAAGGAATGGTGTGTGGGTGAGAGCTCCTGACCAGGGGAACTTCCTCCTCCTCCTCTTCCTTCCTTTCCCTTTCCCCACAATAGACTTCAGGTGAAACCTTGTGTTTCTGAGCTGCTTTATCCACCAGAACTGCTGCTGTTTACTAAAATAGAAATTCTGCTGTTTTCTAGCAGTAGTAACACTGACTCTTGTTCTATGTTTGCTTTTTCAGACCTCCTTCTGGATGACCAATGTGTGTTTTAAGTGATTCTGTCAGCAGCTAAGTCTCCAACTTCCCACTCATTCCAGCTGGTAGCAGCGTTTAAGATGCAAAAAGATCGCAATCCGGGATCGCACAAACATTTCTCTTAAAACTTCCTAGATGATTGTAGTTGCTTGGGTTGTGTTCTATGCTAGCAGAAGCCTTTTCCAAGCTCTGCTGTTGACTCTAGAGCACCACCTTCCCCATTTCCTGGGAGCCTTGGGGGCTGGCAGCATGGGAAACTCGTGCGTTTGCCGCGACGACAGCGGGGCCGAGGACAACGGGAGCTCTCAGGGCCGACAGACAGAGCACAGCAGGACACACATCCCTGAGGCCAGGAGCCACCCAAGGGACCCTGTCCGTCCACCCAGGAGGGGTCGAGGGCCTCATGAGCCAAGGAGGAAAAAACAGAATGTGGATGGGCTGGTGCTTGACACACTGGCTGTAATTCGGACGTTGGTAGATAAGTAAGTACCTCCTCAAGGAATAATTCAACATGAATGAAAATGTTCTTGTCTTCTCTCAAACTGTGGCTCCAGCCTCTCACCGATCTGCACCTGACCCTCCCTGCAGCAGCTGCGTGTTTCCATCTGGAGGCTTAGGAGAGGAGCACCTTTCCTAGGTAATAGAAGTAGCTCCTGAGTGCCCAGGTACAGACTCTTCCAGGAGCTGAGGAGCTTCCTCACAGTTCCTGATTTCTTACCTGGCTCAGATACACAGTTTAGGAAGCAATAAATGCTCCAGAGGCTGGGAACTTCTGTCCTAAAAATTGGTTGTTGTGCAGTTTTCTGTTTGCAGGCTGGATTTCACTTCTTTGGAAATGGTGAAGCAAAATAGGGAGCTTTGATCTTTGTTAGCCTGGATAAACAGACTGAGGTTTTCTTTCCAGTTTTAAGTCTGACTGCTTTTTAAAGATCACATGTTGTGACTGCCCAACTCACAATCCCAGTATTGCATTCCTGGCATGCTCAAAGCATCCATTAAGGGCGTGGGGGATATTTATGGGCTCATCCATTTTTTGGTCTTTTTTTTGGTTTTGTGTTGCTTTCTGCAAAGCTTTAAAAGGACCTTAAAATGATGGGTTAAGTTAGCTCAACACCTTTTGGATTAGGTGCAGGCTAGGAATTGGGAAGACCAGAACTGAAGGAAAAGCACAATTCCAGCCTGACAGCTGGGGTTTGAGTTTGAGGTGGATGAGACTCAGAATAAGTGAGCCTTGATTCATATACCTGCATCAGCTCTGGAATGTGCCTGCAGAGAAGGAGTTTGCCTTCCTGCTGTTAAAGGCTTTAAGTGAAAATATCAGGACTGATGGTTTTCATGAACATTTAAGTCTAAGTTGTGTTTGGTTGGTTTTTTAACAGGTTTTATTTTGTGCTCTGTCTTCAAATCATGGCAAACATTTTTTAAGGTCTCTGCCCAGTCTTACATGCCCTTTCCCTCAAGTTCAGCTCCTTAAGCTGTTTCACAACACTTCTGTGCACAGTCAATCCTGTTCCTGTGGGTCTTGCAATCAGTTTTGTAATCTTGTGAGCACTTTCCTATGCTACTGAGAGACAATAAGCATGGTTATTTCACTGCCCATGGAGTCCTGTTTCTGATCAGTTCCTGAAGCTACTGTATTTTTATGGGGGCTTTTATACAGACTACAGGAAAATGTACTGTGATAAGGAATGAATCATTGCTCTTCCTGTTTGCTGTTTGTTTGGTTTTTCTTGGGGTTAATTTTTTTCTTGTTACTGTTTTTGGTTTTATCAGATCTCAAAGTTCTGACCTAAAACATATCTGACAACTGATTTTATTTTCTCTCCTATCTAGAGATAGATGCTTCCTAGAAGTCTAATTTCATAAACTCAGAAGGATAAGTTCTATATTTTGGGGCTTATATGAAAAGCTGCCTTCCCAATTAAGAAATTACCCAAATGGCTGTTTTGTTTCAAAATGAGGAAGGTGTGTCCTGGAGGGGATGTTGAAAAATAAGTGGTTAAAATGGCAAATCAGTGGGACAGGATTGTCCTGTGCTCAGTGCCACTACTGTGAAAAGCTGCTACTCATGACAAAACCAGAAATCTTGCAGATAAAAATGCCATCCTTTCTTATTGTAGCCTTTACTTAATGGTTGGGATTTTTGTTGGGGTTTTTTTCTCATTTCTTTGAATTTTTCTATTCTTTCTCCTGATGTAATTCTGGCTGCAAAACTGCACTTCTTTTTCCTTCTAGGCAGATTTCTTTCCAGAAGAAAGGTGAAGATGCCTCGAGTTAAAAAATAACCCAACTATTTGTTTCAAATGTTGCGGCAATATGAAAATGCATTAAACTGGACTTTAGCATTGTCTTGTGGAAATATTTAAGAATATATTGTGCTCACTGTTTTGTAAGAAAAGAAAGACGTATTTATGTCATACATATTTCATCAATGCTGAGATTTTTCTCTTTATGATTAATATCTCAAACTATCTGGACCTAGAGGTGCTTACTGAGCAGGACTTTGGGGTCTTGCTTTAGGTACTTTCACAGGCAGATGTGTCCATAGCTTTGTGTCCTTACTCCAGTAAACTGGACTGAGGACCTGAGCTATTGAACTTCTTGTGGTTTTCATGCTGGAAAATGGCTTGGATGAAATTTAACTTGCTGTTAAACTGCCTTAACTGTTTCTTTTAACAACTCCTGTTGAAGACTGAGATGCTGTTAGGTGGCTTCCCATTCAGGTTTTGTAGTGGTTTTTAAATATTTCTATATTTAGCAGAGAATTTCTGAGAAAAAAAAAATCCTGTTGAAGCGATGCCCCTTGTGCACTGCTCTGGGTTCAGTTTGTGACCTCTGACATGCAGTGCCTCCTTATGTGCTACAAGGAACCTGGTAATGAACAGCACCAAATCCAGGCATTATGTTCAGCTCTTGGACATGCAGATGTGAATCACAATTTCACTTGTCAGCTGTTGCAGACATGCAGATGTTGATGTTGAGCCAGAGAGAGGCTCAAATCCCATCTGTGTTTCAGATCTGAAAATGACATTAGCAATCTGCAGCCTGTGTAACTTCCTTATGTTAAATGGTTACTGGATTTGTTTTCTGTCTGTGTATAATCACTTTATTCATTGTATTACATTGATGATTGTGTATAATTTTTGACCTGTGTAATATCTCTTTCAGTGACCAGGAGCCTCCTTATTCAATGATCACGTTGCATGAAATGGCAGAAACAGGTATCAAGGCATTGTGTTGGGCATTTCAGTTGTGACTCACAAGCAAAAGAAACAAAGCAAACCCCAAGCCCCTCTTTTCTTTGCAAAGAAAAATGCACCTCAGCTGGGTGTGTTGGGGTGTGGTGTAGCTCTGGGGATGTGGGAACCAGAGCAAAGTTCTGCCCTCCAGAGCTTCTCTGAGCTCATGCATTGGCCTGAGTTTGCTTGAATTCAGTTAAAGTTCCCATGTGAAACCTCCAGAAGCAGCCAGTGGATGGCCACAAACACACTGTAGTGGCATTAAGCCCTAAGCCACCAAGAGTGGCTGTTTGCAGCTGAGCAGGAACATCCTGCACCTGCACACAGACGTGGGCCAGGCCTGTGTGCTCAGGTGTCAGCACAGTGCAGGTTCCTTTGGTTTGGGTTTTACTGACCTGAGAGCTCTGCTTTACTCTGTATCTGTCCCAACCCTGTCTCTCAGTGCTCCTGCAGGACAAGCTGGGGCTGTTTCATCTTTGTTACAGCAGGAGAGATTCTCCCAGCTTAAGGCTTCAACAAAACTTCTGGTTTAGTTGAATTTTTACCTCTCTACTTAGTAGTGTTGGTAGTGGTCTTAGGAAATAGATTTCTGTATTAAAATAAATTAATCAATCTGGTTAGATATTACAGCAATTCAATTAAATGTTTTTCAGGGGAATGTACTAACATAACTCAAACCCCAATATATTACTGCTGTGTTGTTGTAGGGAATACTGCCTCTTCAGCCTCACTCACCTGTACACAGATACAGACTGTCTTTATTTGCACTTCTAAGGGAGCTATTTTCTTGTAAATCCAAATCTGTTTACTTTATCAGTAGTTTAACATCTTCTTAGTTTGCTTGCAAGTAAAAGCCCTTGTCTACTCATTCAACAGTGAGAGCTGCTCCTTAGGAGCACAAACATTCTTTAGACCATCAGGCATGGGAAAAAACCACTGAGTTTCTGTTGCTTCAGAGAACTCAGAAAGAGGGATCTGATTCTGGTTAAAAAAAATTATTTCCTCAGTGTCATTGTGTATGTAGCATTTAACACTTAAGAGTTGACATTGGCTGCTGAACTATCAGTGTCACACTTGAGCAAAGTACTTGCCCATACCACCATGAGTATTCCTTCCTAATAGTAGTAGGAACTAAAGGATGCTCTGGCCTGGCAAGACTCTTCTCCAAATCAGGTGATCATCATTACCCAAGCTGCTGTAAACTTTTTCTTTTTTGAATTTAAACTTCTAAATTACTGCAAACTAAGACAGTGGTGTAAAAAGCAAACTGTTTTTCCTGCTGTCTCTAAGCTCACTGAGTAATATTGAGGATTTTTCAGTTTACATTTGGGGATGTACTTTGAACACTTCTGAATAGCGCTGTTAATTCTGAGTGTGACTTCTGTTTTGTGGTTGACAGATGAAGGCTGGTTGGAAGTTGTTCAATCTTTAATTAGAGTTATTCCATTAGAAGATCCCCTGGGACCAGCTGTTATAACGCTACTACTTGATGAATGTCCTCTGCCAACAAAAGTGAGTCAAAAGCAGATGCATTTATCTGTGAATGTCAGTTACTTGTGGTTGCCACACCCAGAATCCCTTTGAGTGCCTTTCACCGGTGATGCAAGACTGATAGTGGTTCAGAAAAACGGGTGTAACATTCAACTTCAAGTAGTTTGGGGTGGCTTGGTGTCTAAATGCTAATTGATGCTAGGATTATTCCCCAAAAAAATATAAAATTGATCCATGGGGAAGGAGCAAGAGAGCCTTGGGTTTTGGCTGCTTTTCCTGCCACTCTCTCTTGCTGTGTGGTGCTTGCACTGTGCAGGTGCTGCAGAAGCTGCCCCAGTTCTGCCCTTTTGTTCTCTCATTTGCAAAGCTGCATGTTTACAAGTCACTTTTGAATTTGTTCCTGCCCTGCACGTGAGGAATGCAACACAAATGGGTGTGTTAAGCTAAATAAATGACATTTTTAAACTAACAAGTACCTATATATGGTTTTGGCAAATGAGAATACTTTTGTTCTACTGGTCACTAATCTGGTTTTGGGCAGAAAGATGACCTGAGGTGTTCATGCTGTGTTGGTGCAGGTGTGTAACTGAAAGCCTCAGGTGCTTAAGGATGCTAAACATAATGTTTGTACAGAGAACTTGTCTGTCTTCAAATGTTTGTCATTATCTCATTTCTTCAGAAATTGCTGCTTCATTTCTCAAGCTTCTGATGCTGCCAATTTTAGTCTTCCATTGGTGTTGTTAGGGATATGAAGAGCTGCTTGCATCAGTGGCTGGAGAATCAGTCAAGCTCTCAAACTACCTGAAGTGGGTCTGTTTCCTCTAGGCTATTGATTAAAGTTATCTGAGACTTTTAAACAAGAGAAATGTATTATGACTCTCACAGAGACTGCTGAGTTATTTTGAAAACAATGCTATTATTAGAAACTTTGTCTAATTTAAAAAAGAAATCAGGAAATGGAGACCACTGAATGCACATAGGGAGAATGATTTTGGATTTTTTGTTTGGCTCTACAATGTCCTCAGCAATCAAATAATTTGTTTTTCAAAAGCCATGTGACTTTCATTTGAATACAGTTAAGGAGTTTGCTATAAAATAGTTGACCTTATCAAGACAGGGAATGAGGTGCTTGTTTTTCTGGGGGGCACAATGGTTTTTCCTGTGTAGCTTCTTTGCAGCACAAGGAGCTGCAGCTGTGGGGTCTGCTGGCCACATGCAGCTTCATAAAACCCCCAAGACAAAAAGCTTAAACTATATAGAAAGAAAACTAACAGCAGCACACACTTTAAGTCAATACCTCACTTCCATGACAGCTGGAGAACAGCAGTATGCTGTATTTTATTTTCTGGTTTTGCAGGCTATAAAGTCCATGAAGTTGAAAGGGCAGTGCAGTAAACTGTTTATTCTATAAAGTCTTTATTTAACTCAATATACTTGATCTCTCTGACAGTTCTAATAATGGCTAAGAGCAGTATCAGTATGTCAAGAGTCTAATTTTAGTGAGTCCTTTCCATCCCAAGTCTGTTGCTCATTCTTTCTTCTTTCTCTGTTCTTTCCACTTAGCTCAGTCCTGTTCATCAGTTCTGGTTTTGTGGCTTTCCTTTTAAGAATGTAACTACTTTTCAGTGTGATCTCTGTACAGACCTCAGACTCTAGCACAGTCAACTGATTCAAATGTGGCTCAGAACACAGTTCAAAAAAACACATCTATTCAACTTGAGCAGTGCTCATTTTTCCTCCAAATGGCTGCTGATGACTTCAATATGAGGAGTTCTTCTATTCTAATTAGATCCTTGCCTGAAATTATGCAGTTTCAATCTGAATCAACTGAAACTTTCATGAAGGCTGGAAAGTTAAGGAGGATTTGGAACTTTTCAGGGTGGGGTTCTCCCTGTGGGATGACTTGTTCTGGCTCTAGATTAACCCCTAACTACCCTGAAAAATACAGAGAATGCTCTAGACCTATCTGGAATTTTATTCATACCATGCTGCCTGAACACAGCAAGTCAAAGCATGGGATTTTAGCTTTATTACCCCCTTTGGTTACTTCCTAAATTTGTGTGACTACAGAAAACCACTTAATCTCTCAAGAACAGTGTTTAACATCCTGTAAAGCTGACAGCATCCTAAATTTATGATGGGAATGTGGGCTTTTTGGGGAAGGGGCATGTCTCTTTAGTCCTGAATTCTAAAATCTGAAACAGTCCTTTTCTTTTGAAAAGCATGTGAGTTTTAGGACCCTGGAAATAGATCAGATGGCAGTGGTGCCAAATGTGCTATTTGGTTCCTATTGCCATGGGGAGCTCATTTAAATCCAGAAGTGTCCTGAGCTGTTGATCACAACAACCAACAATCTGATGGTAATTTTAAAGTTACAACTCTTAGGTCTGTTGAACTTTTGTTCTCATCTGTCCTTCATTATCTTATCTTAGAAGATAATCACCCCATGTTGTCTGTAATACGATGCTGACTTCAGTAATGTGTAAAAACAATCTTGTTTTCACAATACTGGATTAGGGGAAAGCTGTACCTGTCAGTAACATTGAAGAGATTGCTGATTTTTCCTTTGCAGGATGCATTACAGAAGTTAACAGAAATACTAAACTTGAGTGGAGCTGCTGCTTGCCAGGACTCTTGTCACCCTGCCAAGCACCGGAACACGACCGCGGTGCTCGGCTGCTTGGCAGAGAAATTAGCAGGTAAAGAAATTAGCAGGTAAAAACCTTCTGCTTTAGCACCCACCATGCACAGGTCAGAGGTGTTGGCTTAGAACTCAATGTTCTGCATCCCAGGGGTACCAGGTGTGACAGAATCTGGTTGATTCAATGTCTGAATGAGCCATTGACAAATCCTTCTGCTGTGTGGTTAGTGATTGGGGATCCCTGGTGGTTATATTGCCTTAGCACTGGTAATCAGTCTCTTCTGCAGACCCACTCTGACTCTGAATTACTGAGGACACATCCTCTAGAGTGTAGGCAGGAATATCAAGTTAGTGGTCTTGGAGGCTGTATAGAAATAAAAAAGAAATATGCTTTTTCCACATTTTTTTAGACATGTCTTATTCTATTGTAGATAGCTGAAAAGATTCTCTTCTGTGTTGCTTAAAAGAAAATTGTTGAGATTCTATTTTAAGGTGACTTCATATAGAATTTTTATTCTGTCATTCCTACCTAGTACACAGTTGGAAACTGATGGTTAAGCATCCTTCCTGCTGGTGATCTCTTTTGTATCTAGATTTTTTACTCCTTATTTGAAAGTGGACAAGGAAATAGAGGGAAAAAAGTGATTGTCCAGTGTCACCTAATGGTTATTAAAACCCAATTACTGTATTTCTGTGGAAAAAAAAAAGTAAAGAACAAGGTCTGGAAGTGTTTTTGTAGTGTAATACTTCTGTATTATACTAATTCAAAATGAGATATACTCTATCTGCTTCTATCTTAGTAGACACAGATCTCATTGTGTCAGCTCAGGCAACAAATCGGTTAATGAAGTGTTGGAACCCACTGCAAGTTCTTAAGAGCTTGTAGATGCCAGAGTTTGATTCCCTGGTGTCTCTCTCTTGATTAAGTGGACACTATTTCAGGGCTTTTCCATTTTAAATTGGCTGCTTGCTCTGGTGCTGCAAGCTGTATAATTAACTATCAAGTTGGCTGTTTCAGGTGCTCAGTTTTGCTTCTTCTGGGCTACTGAGAGATGGAGCTGGTTTTTAAACATTGACTCTGGAAGTAAAAGGGAGGCAGTCTTTTTTCAAAAGTAAAGAGCATGAAAATGCTGAGTGGAGGCTGCTGGAGTCTTAGTGCAAAATCTCTGGCTGGAACTCTGTACCCACTTAGAGCAGTGAACTGAGCAGGACTGTAATGTGCCAGTAACTGTGTAATTATTAAATGTGCAACAAGTATTTTACTAGAAACAATGATAATTGTTTTATATTATAGTTTTGCTTTGCTGTGAAGTTGTTTGGTGTTCTGTAATTTGTTACCTTGTGTTTAAAAGCTCTGTGGTGATGGGTATGTGGTACTTCCCAGAGAGGGATTTCATTCCTGATGTTCTTGCAGGTCCTGCAAGCATAGGCTTGCTCAGCCCAGGCATATTGGAATATTTACTTCACAGCTTGGTAAGTGTCTTTGATCTTTCTGTATGTATCCATACATAGCAATTACAATGCAATTATTTTATTATTATTATTGTGAAAAGTTGAAGTCATGTCTGCTAAATATTAGCAGTGGATGTTACAAAAAGCTGAAATTCCAGAGCCTGTGGGATCTCCATCCTTGGACATAATGAGAAGGCAGTGGAACAAGGCTCTGAGTAGCCTGATTTCTCTGGATCTATCTCCACAGGAGGGTGGATTACAGGAATTTTGGAGGCTTCTTTGAACCTAAAACCTTCTGTGACAGACTTACAACTCCTCTTGTCTGTCTGTACTGGGTATTTATTAATAAACTTTTTCTTACTGCCCATGTTTAGAACTTCCAGTCCCACCCAACAGTGATGCTTTTTGCACTAATAGCACTGGAGAAGTTTGCACAAACAAGTGAGTATTGGCCTGGTACTGCTCTTAGCACCATGGCTTCTGCATTATTGTCACTTGCTTTGCCCGATTACTTGTGAGCATGAGAGCCTGCATTGGTATTTATTGCTGTAGTGACATCCCTCTTTCCCTCAAAACCCTTGAGATCCTTGCTGAAACTTATTTTCCCTGTTAGAAATTGCTGTAGAAGGATTTGTGACACGAGGCCTTTGTCACTGACATAAATCTGTACTAGAGCTGGACAACAGCATTGGGAGCTTGTAAGCAGGAGCAGGAAAAGATATTTTTTGTTTTAATGACAAACCCTTAAGAGATTTGCTGAAACTGGCCTTCTCATCTGAGAAATTACTACATAATGACTTATGACATGAGACCTTTGTTGCTTGAAAAGAAATCAATCAGTATTTGGGAGATGGAGAACAGCTGTGATCAGTCTCTTGATGATGCAGCTCCATGCTGAGAAGTGGTAAATCTGAATGAAGATAATTCTGCTTGGGGAAACAACTTCATGCTTCTAATATTGAGGTTCAGGTGTCTGTAGAGAGTTCTACTGCATTTGTAGGATGTTATTATTTTTAACTTAGCCCTAGCTGATAGCAATTACTCTTTTTCCTCTTAAATTGCAGGTGAAAATAAAATGACAGTTTCTGAGTCGTGCATTAGTGACCAACTGATGCTGCTGGAGAAATGGACAGATAACCCCGACTACTTAAAACGCCAGGTTGGATTCTGTGCCCAGTGGAGTTTAGACAATCTGTGTAGGTATAACAAAGGGATGGATGAATTAAATAGTAATCACTCCAAAGAGATGGAGGACTCCTTTGTGTTCATTTTTTATGAGCACTTAGTGTGCTCATTACAAACCTGGCTGCGTTTGTAATATCTCCTTGAAAAAGAAAACAAAACCAAAAAAACCACACCAACAAATATATCCAGTGTAATGGTATGGAAAGAAAATGTTGGCAAGGAAAATGTTTTTGAAAGGAAGTGGTTTGTACTCTGCAAGTTGGAGCTGCAATGAAAATTCTTTGCACCAGTTTCCTGTAACCCACACTTCAGCCAGTTTGCTGAGTGGCTCAACAGTGCAGCTCTGTCTCTGTGGAACATCTGGGTTGCTGACCTGTCCTGGTGATGGCCACTCCTGTGGTCATTCCCCTCTGGCATAAAGAATTAATAAAGACTTTTTAAATTAAATGTACTTTTTCATTTTTGTGATCAAAAGTAAAGTGTTTGGCAAAGCACTGCTCTAGATGGATCTTTTGGATTATTAAAAACCCACTGAATTTGCTTGTTTAGTTGTGATTTCAAGGGTGCAGTAACTCTAATGACCTTGTATTTTCTAATGCCTTTTAGATAAATTTGGGTAAAAGGTCTGTTGGGCTTTAGGGGCTTTAGTCAGCTTATGGAAAGCCAGTGTCAGCTGTGTTTAGTAAATGTCTGTGTAAGTGTTGTAGCAAGTTTGAAGGGTCCTCAGATAAGATCTTTCACTTGTAAATTAACATGTATGTGTCAACAATTTGACACCTGGCCAGAAAAATGCTTCTGATCCTTCCATGTAGAAAGGGCAAGCTGGGGAGAGAGAGTTGCTTTGGCTCAGTTCAAGTTCATCACCTAAAAATGAGATGGTATAAACCTTTAAATCCTTGTTTTCCCCTTCTTCCTATCCCCAAATCTGTTTCCACTATAATGAGTCAGAAAAACTCTGCCCACTGAATGTACAAGTGCAATGGTAAATCCTGAAGCAGTGGCATCTTGGTGTGAACTTGGATGCCTTCCATTTTCCTGTGGGTTTCCTGCAAGTACTAATTAGATTGTGGGAGCTCTAGTCAGAGGCACAGGTCATGCTTTCATGTTTGGAAGGTATTTAACACACACTCTATTGAAAGCTGTTTTCATGCAGGGAAAATCTCAGTGTTCCATTCAGTTATGCCAAAAACTTCTTGGATCCTAGAGAGATTATCATTGTATGAAGTGTTTAAAATCAAGTTTTGCAGCAGCAGCAACTAACACTGGTTGGGATTTACTTTTTTTTTTTTCAGTTCTAAAAGAAGGCAGGCAGTTTACATATGAGAAGGTTGACTTGACCAACATTAGGGCCATGCTGAACAGCAATGATGTCAGTGAATACCTGAAGATCTCACCACATGGATTAGAGGTAGGAATTGTTTCATGTATTCAACCTGAAAAAGAGGCTGAAGAAAAAGATTTTGCTTTGTACTTGCTCCTGTGATTTTGTAGAATGAATCCATCTTGTCTGCCAGCTTTGTACAGAAAACTTGTTTTGTCATCAAAGGGTTATAGCATCACTACACTGATCTCAGTTGTAGAAATATTCCCACCAAAGTAATGCCCCAAAACCAGGGAAGTGAGGAGGGTTCTTCAGAGTCAGATGGCTTTTCACTTACTTTGTGAGCAGTTGTAGTCAAAATATCATACTATTGTTTGTCCTGTCTCATCTTGAAAAGCTCACAGCAGTCAGATATTTGTCTCAGCTGTGTGTGGTTTCTTTCTTCCTCTCTAACTCCTCCTAAAAACTTGTTTGACTACTTAGAAATGAATTTTCATGAATTAACATT